>NW_026136719.1:2157621-2357621 GCF_905237075.1 Dicentrarchus labrax
AGAGACGTTCTTCAGTATCAGAGACGTTCTTCAGTATCAGAGTGACGTTCTTCAGTATCAGAGTGACGTTCTTCAATATCACAGAGACGTTCTTCAGTATCAGAGAGACGTTCTTCAGTATCAGAGATGTTCTTCAGTATCAGAGACGTTCTTCAGTATCAGAGACGTTCTTCAATATCACAGAGACGTTCTTCAATATCACAGAGACGTTCTTCAGTATCAGAGAGACGTTCTTCAGTATCAGAGAGACGTTCTTCAGTATCAGAGACGTTCTTCTGTATCAC
The DNA here is from genome assembly GCF_905237075.1 of Dicentrarchus labrax. Taxonomy (NCBI): domain Eukaryota; kingdom Metazoa; phylum Chordata; class Actinopteri; family Moronidae; genus Dicentrarchus; species Dicentrarchus labrax. Next base: position 2,157,906 of record NW_026136719.1, read on the forward strand.
AGAGACGTACTTCAGTATCAGAGACGTTCTTCAGTATCAGAGATGTTCTTCAGTATCAGAGACGTTCTTCAATATCACAGAGACGTTCTTCAATATCACAGAGACGTTCTTCAGTATCAGAGACGTTCTTCAGTATCAGAGATGTTCTTCAGTATCAGAGACGTTCTTCAATATCACAGAGACGTTCTTCAATATCACAGAGACGTTCTTCAGTATCAGAGAGACGTTCTTCAGTATCAGAGACGTTCTTCAATATCACAGAGACATTCTTCAATATCACAGAGACGTTCTTCAATATCACAGAGACGTTCTTCAGTATCAGAGAGACGTTCTTCAGTATCAGAGAGACGTTCTTCAGTATCAGAGACGTTCTTCAGTATCAGAGTGACGTTCTTCAGTATCAGAGTGACGTTCTTCAATATCACAGAGACGTTCTTCAGTATCAGAGAGACGTTCTTCAGTATCAGAGACGTTCTTCTGTATCACAGACACGTACTTCAGTATCAGAGTGACGTTCTTCAGTATCAGAGTGACGTTCTTCAATATCACAGAGACGTTCTTCAGTATCAGAGAGACGTTCTTCAGTATCAGAGACGTTCTTCAGTATCAGAGACGTTCTTCAATATCACAGAGACGTTCTTCAATATCACAGAGACGTTCTTCAGTATCAGAGAGACGTTCTTCAGTATCAGAGACGTTCTTCAATATCAGAGATGTTCTTCAGTATCAGAGTGAGGTTCTTCAGTATCAGAGTGACGTTCTTCAATATCACAGAGACGTTCTTCAGTATCAGAGAGACGTTCTTCAGTATCAGAGACGTTCTTCTGTATCACAGAGACGTACTTCAGTATCAGAGACGTTCTTCAGTATCAGAGATGTTCTTCAGTATCAGAGACGTTCTTCAATATCACAGAGACGTTCTTCAATATCACAGAGACGTTCTTCAGTATCAGAGAGACGTTCTTCAGTATCAGAGACGTTCTTCAATAATACAGAGACATTCTTCAATATCACAGAGACGTTCTTCAATATCACAGAGACATTCTTCAATATCACAGAGACGTTCTTCAGTATCAGAGACGTTCTTCAGTATCAGAGAGACGTTCTTCAGTATCAGAGACGTTCTTCTGTATCACAGAGACATTCTTCAATATCACAGAGACGTTCTTCAGTATCAGAGACGTTCTTCAGTATCAGAGAGACGTTCTTCAGTATCAGAGACGTTCTTCAATATCAGAGATGTTCTTCAGTATCAGAGACGTTCTTCAGTATCAGAGAGACATTCTTCAGTATCAGAGAGATGTTCTTCAGTATCAGAGAGACGTTCTCTATCTCTCTGTGTCTGTCTGTCTGTATCTGTCTGTCTGTATCTGTATCTGTCTGTCTGTCTGTATCTGTCTGTATCTGTCTGTCTGTATCTGTCTGTGTCCGTCTGTCTGTATCTGTCTGTGTCCGTCTGTCTGTATCTCTCTGTGTCTGTCTGTCTGTATCTGTCTGTCTGTATCTGTATCTGTCTGTCTGTCTGTATCTGTCTGTCTGTCTGTCTGTATCTGTCTGTATCTGTCTGTCTGTATCTGTCTATATCTGTCTATATCTGTCTGTCTGTATCTGTCTGTGTCCGTCTGTCTGTATCTGTCTGTCTATATCTGTCTGTCTGTCTGTATCTGTATCTGTCTGTATCTGTCTGTATCTGTCTGTCTGTATCTCTCTGTGTCTGTCTGTCTGTATCTGTATCTGTCTGTATCTGTCTGTCTGTATCTGTCTGTCTATATCTGTCTGTCTGTATCTGTCTGTGTCCGTCTGTCTGTATCTGTCTGTCTGTATCTGTCTGTCTGTATCTGTATCTGTCTGTCTGTATCTGTCTACCCCTCCTGTTGCAGACTCACCTGCAGGGACCTGAGGGCGGAGAACAGGGCGGGAACCGGAGCGGCGCTGCGGGCGTCCACCAGCACCGTCAGCCCGGACGCTCGCGCCTCCTTCCTGTTCCAAACAGGAAATGATGTCAGAGGAGGAACAGTGTACAGTTAGCTGAGTGAGTGGGAGGTGTGAAGGAGGCGTGGCTTGTACCTGAGGGTGGAAGTGTAGTAGAGCAGGAGGCGGAGCAGCGTGGCACTGTCACAGTCGGGGTTCGACCACATGACGTTCCCGGTACAGACGGTCAGCAGAGCGCGGCCACTCCTGTCGCTGGTTCCTGAGGAGAGACAGGAATGATGCATTCACAGACATCAGGAAACTCCAGCTGCTGTCAGTGTTACACTGTGAACTCTGTTATCTGAATACAGTTTCATAGAGTTTACTTCTCAATGTGTTTTGGTTTTTATCCATTAAAAAGTAATAAATGTTAAAAAATATATATACTGCGTGAGTATCGCGTACACTGCGTGAGTATATAGTATATAGAGCGGGTCGTCCACTAATCAGAGGGTTGTTGGTTCAATCCCCAGCTCCTCCTACTACATGTCCTTGCGCAACATACTGAACCCCAAACTGCTCTTTGGGTCCTTTTTTGAGTCTTTTTACCATTCAATGTGTACACACTGTGCAGTACGTGAACATGAGGGTTGTGTTTGTCACCTGGCATACAGACAGCTCCAGAGCTCAGCAGCACACTGTAGAAGCTGGACTGGGAGGACTGGGTGAGCTGTACTGGGACTGTGGGAGCAGCTGACTGGTTCTGCTCTGGAGAGGCTGCTGGTAGTTCTGGTTCTGTTGGACTTGGACCAGTAGACAGACTGACATGTGACTGGACAGGAAGCAACTCACTGCTGAGGCCTGTGGACAGAAGACACACAGATGTTTGTGTCATTATTACCTAATATTAACTAATATTAACTGTCATTTACTAAAATGAACTAATATTAACTATCATTAACTAATATTAATATTAGTTATCATTAGGGCTGGGCGATAAATCGATTTTATCGATTAATTCGAATTTGTAGTTAAACACGATTTATTTTTAGTTAAAATCGGTCTCCTCTTGAACTTCCACAACACCAGCGCTCCCTTTGGGCTCCCGTAGGTCAGAGTGCACTGACCCCTCCCCCCACCTTTCCACAGATAAACACAACATGGCAGCAAGCCAGGATGAGCTCGTCCCCAAAAAGGGCACAGTGTCGTCGGTTGTTTGGAACTGGTTTGGTTTTGTGGCGTCCGACAGCGAACAAACCACGACCCACTGCAAAGTTTGTTTGAAAGCTGTTGCAACCAAAGGTAGCAGTACGACGAATTTATTCCAGCACCTCAAGCAGAGGCATGCAGCCGAGTGGGAGAAATGTTGCTCTCTGTGAGATATACAGGATCGCAGCCTTCATTTGTAGTGTGTTTTTAAGAAGGACATTTTTTTTTATTAAAATCGTAAATCGGGTTTGGTGTGAAAAAATCGGATATTTTATTTTTAAGCCATATCGCCCAGCCCAAGTTATCATTAACTAATATTAGTTATCATTAACTTATATTAACTAATATGAACTATCATTAAATACTATTAACTAATATGAACTAATAGTAACTATAATAACACATATTAACTAATAGTAACTATAATAACACATATTAACTAATATTAACTATAATTTACTAATACTAACTAATACTAACTAATATTAACTAATATTAACTTATATTAACTATCATGAACTAATATTAACTAATATTACCTAATACTAATTAATATGAATTAATATTAACTACCATTAACTAATATTAACTACCGTTAACTAATACTAACTAATATTAACTAATATTAACTACCATTAACTAATACTAACTAATATTTACTAATATTTACTACCATTAACTAATATTAACTATCATTAACTAATATTAACTAAGATTAACTATCATTAACTAATATTAACTAAGATTAACTACCATTAATCCTGTTTATTAATCTGTTTATCAGCGCTGGTACAATGTGTTTATTCCAGTAACATTAAACCAGTTCAACCAGCAGTCTGCGCTACACAGTTTGTACTGGAGAGCAGAGGAGGAGGAAGGTTAAAGGGAAGAGGAGGAGGACTAATTCAACCAATCAGAGCAGGAGCAGGAGCAGGAGGAGGAGGAGGAGATAAATGAGGACAGAAAGAGTCGGATGGTTTGTGGGATGAAAAGCAGGATAGGGAAAAAGATTGAGGAGGAGAAACAGGTTTCTGTACCTTCAGTCTGAAGTTCTGCAGTTCTTCCTCCACCAATCTCCTCACAGCTGCACTCCTCCTCCTCGTCCTCCTCGTCCTCCTCCTCCTTCTTTTCCTGTCCATTTTCCAACCCCTCGGGTTCAGTCCAAAGTGAGTCCTGATCCATCGCTGGCGTGTTGGACTCCTCAGAGTGTGTTTGTAGTGCGTTGTTTTCAGAATAAGAGTCCTCAGAGTGTGTTTGTAGTACGTTGTTTTCAGAATAAGAGTCCTCAGAATGTGTTTGTAGTGCGTTGTTTTCAGAATAAGAGTCCTCAGAGTGTGTTTGTAGTGCTTTGTTTTCAGAATAAGAGTCCTCAGAGTGTGTTTGTAGTGCGTTGTTTTCAGAATAAGAGTCCTCAGAGTGTGTTTGTAGTACGTTGTTTTCAGAATAAGAGTCCTCAGAATGTGTTTGTAGTGCGTTGTTTTCAGAATAAGAGTCCTCAGAGTGTGTTTGTAGTGCTTTGTTTACAGAATAAGAGTCCTCAGAGTGTGTTTGTAGTGCGTTGTTTTCAGAATAAGAGTCCTCAGAGTGTGTTTGTAGTGCGTTGTTTTCAGAATAAGAGTCCTCAGAGTGTGTTTGTAGTGCGTTGTTTTCAGAATAAGAGTCCTCAGAGTGTGTTTGTAGTACGTTGTTTTCAGAATAAGAGTCCTCAGAGTGTGTTTGTAGTTCGTTGTTTTCAGAATGGGAGTCCTCAGAATGTGTTTGTAGTGCGTTGTTTTCAGAATGGGAGTCCTCAGAATGTGTTTGTAGTGCGTTGTTTTCAGAATAAGAGTCCTCAGAGTGTGTTTGTAGTACGTTGTTTTCAGAATAAGAGTCCTCAGAGTGTGTTTGTAGTTCGTTGTTTTCAGAATGGGAGTCCTCAGAATGTGTTTGTAGTGCGTTGTTTTCAGAATGGGAGTCCTCAGAGTGTTTGTGTTGTTGGTTCAGCTCTTCACAATGTACATGCTGTGTATTATTTTCAGAATAAGAGTTTTCACAATGTGTGTGTTGACTATTATTTTCAGAATAAGAGCCTTCAGTGTGTGTGTTTGTACATGAGTCAACTTTCTCATCTGTGTGCGTTTGTTCACCTCCTCTCTCTTCCTCTTCTTTTTTTTCTCCTCCTTCTCTCTGCTCTTCTTTCGTTACTTGCTCTTCCTCCCTTCTTTCCTGACTCTGCTGTACAATTATAACCCGAACCTCCTCTTCTACCTCCACCTCCTCTAACTCATCATCTCCCTCCTCATCCAACTCTCCCTCTGTGTGTTCACACTCATCCTCCTCCTCCTCCTCAGCAGTTTGTGTGTACAGCAGCTCATCCATTCTACACTCTGTGTCCTCCACCTGTTCTTCCTTTTCTTCACCTTCATCAGCTAACACTAACATTTTATCCATCCCTTCCTGCCTCTCCATCAGCTCTCCCTCCTCCCTCTCTTCCCCTGTCTCCCCCTGTTTCCCTCGCTCTTCTTCCTCCTCCTCCTCCTCTCTGAGTTCTGTGCAGTTTGCAGGTTCAGTGTTTATCTTCAGACTCCTGCCTGAATCAGTACCTTCTATTTGCTCCTGAGACGTCCAGCGCTCCATCTGAAAGCGGGAGGTTCCCACGATTTCAGGAGGAGCAGAAGAGGAGGAGACGGGTGCGAGGATGACGGGTCCACAGGAGTCCTGGTTGAGGTTCTCGTTGATGAGCTTGGAGCAAAGCCCGGTGTGGGAACTGACCTCTGCACAGGGCCAGTAGGAGTGTGTGTTGGTGGATTTGGGAGTATGTGTCATAACAGGAGCGCTGGGAGTACTGGTTCTGGCTCGGTGCTGCAGGCTGATGGACTGGGTCAAGGAGCCTTTCTGTGGAGAGAAGCGAGGCAGCGGGAGCTCCGTCAGCTCCACGTACTCGCCCTCCGACTCCTCGCCCTCGCTGCTCGCTGGTGATTGGTCAGTTTTTGCAGACGATGGGAGGAGCTTTACATCCCGTCCTGAGGCGTTAGAATTGTGCGATGTGTTAAGTAACATATTTCCATTCTTAACGGACGACTTCTTGTCCTCCTCCAGGAAGGTCTGGGGCCGACTAATGAACTGCGGGTAGACCAGGTCCTCCCAGGGGACACGGAAGACGTCTCCGTGGGCAGAGAGGAGGCAGCGCTCTAGCCTGGGCGCTCCTCGCTGCTCCCTCTCCCTGTTGACAGAGTCCAGCCAGGCCATGCTGAAGAGGGACCGCAGGGCTATCTCCGACACCTCCTGTTGCTCCACATGACGGCTGCCGGCTGACACACTGCACAGGAGCAGGCGGGGGAGGGAGGGAACAGCGCTCCTGCAGGAGGTGCTGCGTGCTCGAGGAGGAGGGGCAGCAGCAACAGCAGGAGGAGATACCAGCAGGTAGAAGTCTCCTGGATGGAGGAGGCGCTGGTCCAGAGGACAGAGCTGAACCACTACCTTCTCGTGGACACACAGGGGCCAGCCCTCGTGACGAAACAACAAACCACAATACTGCAACTGAGGAGGAGACGAGGAGAGGAGACAAGGAAGAGGACAGATTAAAAAAGGATCAAATACAAAAAGAACATATAACAATAAGAAAAAGCAGGGACTCCATCACTCTGAGCTGATTCCACTGTCTTACATTTTTTTGTACAACCCTCTAACCAACTTGATATGTGAAGGACATTGGAGCATAGGGGTGGGCGATATGGGCAAAAAATAATATCTCAATTTTTTGGGGATTTTGGCGATAACGATAATCAGTCGATATCCTTTAAAATGTGATTAGAATTGTCTGAGCTGGACTTTACAGCGCTAAGAGCGCTCAAAAACTCATTTTCCGAGCGCCCAGCGGGGTCAAAGGTTGAACAGATTTCAACTTGAAGCGCTCTGAGCGCTGCGCTAAAAAAAAACCGTCTCCGCTGACATCTTTTTACCGCTGAGGGCGCTTAGCGCTCTGAACGCTGAAGCCCATAGGACCCACGTCTCGGCACTAAATCATCTGAAGTACCGGTAGCTTCAGGGACCGGAGGTGTTTGCATTTTCTCTCTATCATCACAACGCGCTGCTAAACTGTTGCAAGGAGGATGCTAGCGAGAGGTCACGTGATCACGTCATGTGATCACGTCGGCCCACTAGTTGTGTGACTGAATCCTGCCATGCTGTAGAGAGCGCTGCTGCACCGTGTATTAATGGATGTGAGGAGTTTCCGCGGGCGTTTCATTGTTTTTGTCGAAGTAATTTAAATACTCGATAATGGAAATTTGCACATCGTCAAAACAACAATGACGATATTATCGCAAACGATATATATCGCCCACCTCTATTGGAGCAATGTCTGTAGTATGGTGTAATCAATATGTTTTAAAACAAGGAATCAGGTAGTTCAGGCCTCTCTGTGGTCACAGCTGTATCCAGTTAATCTGATCCAATCACCATGGCAGCATCAAAACAAACAGCATTACGTCTCCGTCAAAACTGAACATTTACAGTCAATAATCACATCAACAGGCCAAACACTCACACAGATCTCAGTCTGAACACTGTGGCCTCAGTGTGCGAGGCGACGCCCAGCAGCGGCCGCCAGGTGAGTGACGATCCCAAAGAGTCACCTTAACCAAACATGACACATCAGCCAACCATGCACGGTGTTCAGCAGGCAAGAACAGACACAACCAGAGAGAGTGAGAGAGAGTCCTGACTCACGTCCAGTTATAATCTCCTGAGTCAGAGTGTCTCTGTTCCTGTGTCCTCAGAATCATCCATCATATCTGACTGCTGATGTATGACTCCAAAACAGTCCCTAAAAGCAGGGAACTCTAAAGACTGGACAGTAGGCTCTAAAGACTGGACAATGGGCCCTACTGACTGGACAATGGGCCCTAAAGACTGGACAGTAGGCTCTAAAGACTGGACAATAGGTTCTAAAGACTGGACAATGTGCCCTACTGACTGGACAAAAGGCTCTAAAGACTGGATAGTAGGCTCTAAAGACTGGACAGTAGGCTCTAAAGACTGGACAGTAGGCTCTAAAGACTGGACAATAGGCTCTAAAGACTGGACAGTAGGCTCTAAAGACTGGACAATAGGTTCTAAAGACTGGACAATAGGTTCTTAAGACTGGACAGTAGGTTCTAAAGACTGGACGTTAGCCCTTAGCCCCTAACAAAAGGGTGAACTTGAACTTGATAGCCCCTACAGATAGGGCACTAGACACCATAATCAGACAGGTCCAGGGATACTCACACAGGCATCTTGCTGGAGGTTCGCCAATAATTGCTTTACAGGCAACAGGAAGTGGATTAGGTAGCGAAGACCGTCTCCTCTGTAGCAGCTCTCCACCACGTTGAGGACCTGACAGAGGATAGTCGGGGATGTGGCCTTGAAGGGAGGGTAGAGGGCTGACAGAGCAGTCTGGATGCACCGGTCTAAAGATTCAGAGTCCTGAGAGGAAACGGACAAAGACTTTAACAGCTTGTAGCTTCACTTTTTCCCACAGTGTCCTAATGAGGAGGCGAGGCTGCAGTGATACGACATTACAGATGCGGTGGAGTTTTACATCCCTGGTTTAGTTTAGCTACGTTTATTTATTAGAAAAATACCACAAATAAAAAAAGGGTTAGGGTTACGGTGATAAAATGACAGGAGAGGAAGGCAGCCTGAAAGGCTCATTCAGAGTCCTCCCCTGTTTCAGCTGGAATCATTATTAAAGAAAAACAATACAAACAACACACAGCTAACAAAGAAATGATATCTTCTGTACTTTGTTTTTAAGAAATAAAACCTGTTAACAAGTATTAGTATTAAGTATTTATCACTTCCAGTTAGTTAGTTAGTTTAACGTTAGAACTGTTCAGAACCAGAGTTTAACATTAGAACTGTTCGGTACCAGAGTTTAACATTAGAACTGTTCGGTACCAGAGTTTAACATTAGAACTGTTCTGAACCAGAGTTTAACATTAGAACTGTTCGGTACCAGAGTTTAACATTAGAACTGTTCTGAACCAGAGTTTAACATTAGAACTGTTCGGTACCAGAGTTTAACATTAGAACTGTTCAGAACCAGAGTTTAACGTTAGAACTGTTCGGTACCAGAGTTTAACGTTAGAACTGTTCGGTACCAGAGTTTAACATTAGAACTGTTCGGTACCAGAGTTTAACATTAGAACTGTTCAGAACCAGAGTTTAACGTTAGAACTGTTCGGTACCAGAGTTTAACATTAGAACTGTCCTGTACCAGAGCTTAACATTAGAGTCCTGTTAGAACTGTTCAGAACCAGAGTTTAATGTTAGAACTGTTCAGAACCAGAGTTTAACATTAGAACTGTTCAGTACCAGAGTTTAACATTAGAACTGTTCGGTACCAGAGTTTAACGTTAGAACTGTTCAGAACCAGAGTTTAACATTAGAACTGTTCGGTACCAGAGTTTAACATTAGAACTGTTCAGTACCAGAGTTTAACGTTAGAACTGTTCAGAACCAGAGTTTAACGTTAGAACTGTTCGGTACCAGAGTTTAACATTAACATTAACTGCCAGTATCACTGACCCACCAGTACCACTGACCCACCAGTATCACAGACCAGTATCACTGACCCACCAGTACCACTGACCCACCAGTACCACTGACCCACCAGTGTCACTGACCAGTATCACTGACCCACCAGTACCATTGACCCACCAGTATCACTGACCCACCAGTATCACAGACCAGTACCACAGACAGACAGTACCTCCGTCTGTTCTCCACTCTAACACTATCACATGCCTCTTTATCAGCACGTGTTTGTTCTGCAGTCAGAATCAAGTTTCGGGCTAACCACCGAGGGCGAACACGGCAGGCCCTGCAGGGGTGGCTGGGAGGCCATGTCTGCCACGGTGAGAACAGGATCGGGGCTGTAACTGGATCCACTGGTCCGGAGGCAGCGGAGACTGGTCAGGTAAAAATATCAGCGGAGACTCGTGGTCTGGCTCCAGCCAGTTCTGGGACCGTCTCAGTGTGTGACACACATTTAACTCCTCACTATCTATCAAACTGTTACTGTCCACTGTCCAGCACCATGAACCAGAACTGCTGAGTACAAAGGTTCCTGTTAGAACTGTTCAGAACCAGAGTTTAACATTAGAACTGTTCAGAACCAGAGTTTAACGTTAGAACTGTTCGGTACCAGAGTTTAACATTAGAACTGTTCGGTACCAGAGTTTAACGTTAGAACTGTTCAGAACCAGAGTTTAACATTAGAACTGTTCGGTACCAGAGTTTAACGTTAGAACTGTTCGGTACCAGAGTTTAACGTTAGAACTGTTCAGAACCAGAGTTTAACATTAGAACTGTTCGGTACCAGAGTTTAACATTAGAACTGTTCTGAACCAGAGTTTAACATTAGAACTGTTCGGTACCAGAGTTTAACATTAGAACTGTTCAGAACCAGAGTTTAACGTTAGAACTGTTCGGTACCAGAGTTTAACGTTAGAACTGTTCGGTACCAGAGTTTAACATTAGAACTGTTCAGAACCAGAGTTTAACGTTAGAACTGTTCAGAACCAGAGTTTAACGTTAGAACTGTTCGGTACCAGAGTTTAACATTAGAACTGTTCAGAACCAGAGTTTAACGTTAGAACTGTTCGGTACCAGAGTTTAACATTAGAACTGTTCAGTACCAGAGTTTAACATTAGAACTGTTCAGAACCAGAGTTTAACATTAGAACTGTTCAGTACCAGAGTTTAACGTTAGAACTGTTCAGAACCAGAGTTTAACATTAGAACTGTTCAGTACCAGAGTTTAACATTAGAACTGTTCAGTACCAGAGTTTAACGTTAGAACTGTTCAGAACCAGAGTTTAACATTAGAACTGTTCGGTACCAGAGTTTAACATTAGAACTGTTCAGAACCAGAGTTTAACGTTAGAACTGTTCAGAACCAGAGTTTAACGTTAGAACTGTTCGGTACCAGAGTTTAACATTAGAACTGTTCAGTACCAGAGTTTAACATTAGAACTGTTCAGTACCAGAGTTTAATGTTAGAACTGTTCAGTCTGGGTCTCCAGCTGTTACACTGACTGATGCTAACCTGCATATGTTGGACAGTTAGCATCAATAATCAGCTGTATGGACGATATCTCAGCAGATATCTTTAAACAGGAAGTGGAAATATTTCAGCTCCCAGCAGCTGATTGGGATTCATTCTGAGGTTATTGATATGATCAATACATTGGAGCTGCATTTTCTGATCAATAAAGCTCAGCATCAGACATAATATTTCTTCACTTCTGTAGTTCTGTAATAATCATATAAATAATAAGAATAAGGAGAGTTTTATTTTGTTTCTGTCCACTTTGATTGTGTTTTATAATTATCTGCCAGATAAAACGATTGGCTCTGTCAGTGGAGTCTGGTTGGTCTGTCCATTGTTTTGCTCTAATATTTTGGTGCTAGTAGTGAAGTTCATATATAACCTTTAACTCCAGCTACAGCTGCTGTCAACCACAAAAGCCACTAGAAGTGAGAAGCCTGCTAACGGAGACATTTGACCTGGAAGAAGCCTCAGCTTTGTCGATAAGAGATATTACATGTTGTCGTGCGTTACACTGTGGCTTAGCAGCAGTAGGCGTTGGAGCTATTGGTTGACCAACAGGAAACCAGCTGCTGACTGCCTGGAAGCACCTTAGCCGACAACCTACATTATGTACATGAGACAGACATGTGGAATTTGTCCTCTGTTGATGGAGACGAGCTGGCACTTTCCCTCCGGCTCACCCAGCAACACGGCCGGCGCTCGCCCTGGGTCTGAATATTCTGGATGTGACTCAGCTGAGCGGGATTCACGCTCAACAACTGGCAGCCAAATGTAGGACTGCAGCCAATATTAGCAGCAGGGTATCAGGTGACAGCGGGCCAGGCTGCACTCCACAGATCATGGGTTCAAACTGTTGACGCAAGCGAAGACAGAACTTCTTTTGGCTCAGAGTGAATTTTACACAGAGCTGTAAACACATTAGTGCTCCAAAAGTTTAAAACAAGATCACAAACACACTCTGTTACAGAGAATACACACACAGAGAGAGTCCCAGTCTGCAGCAGCTAAATCATCATTACCCTTTAAAGCCAACAACGGCTCATAGAGCAGAACCAGCAGAACCAGCAGAACCAGCAGCTTACTCAGCATCTCCCACTCCAGCCTGTATTTGTTGGCCTGCAGCAGTAAACTGACAAATCTCTATCGACTATCCATTAAAGGCAATAAAAGCCCCTAAAATATAGATCTTTTAAAAAGAACATAGAGGGAGCCGGTCCATGTCGGACAAAGCAAACACTGGATCTAGATATGGACGTTGAACCAGATTATCTGTTGCTGTGTGACTTCCTGTCACCGCTCTGTGCCGCTGTGGCTCAGCTTCTGTCAGATATAGAGCAGCTGTGTATTGATGCTTCTGAGAGCACCGCAGCCGTGCCCGCTGGAATCTGGGCTTAATATTTCAGTACCGTGAGATCACACAGACACACACCACTTCAGAAACGCTGCGGCAAAGAGCGACGGAGAAGAAACAGCTGTTGTGCCTGTGGAGAACAGCTGCATGAGCAATCGGGCGTTCAGATATTATCACAGCAAAAACAAGGGGATTCAAGCAGACATATTTACAGGAAATGGCTTCAAAACAGGAAGGAAGTAGTAAAGTAGTACCGAACCGTAACACTGATGAGTAGTCAGAGTTCAAACATTTTAACTTTAAGGAAACATGAGAGGAGCCCACAGCGGGCGTACCACTGGAAACAGGACGTCTACTTCAGTCCACATTCAGTACTGGTGACCCTGTCTCACTAACGGGAGAGCAGCACAACAGTATTTTTAATGCCATGTGTTTAAAAATCAATCAAAAGTACTGAAATGACCAAATATATACAAGAGATTTACAGTCAGAGGTCCTCAATGGTATATAGTGATCATTAATATTAACATCAGCACTGTGTGCTGGTTGTGGATACAAAGATAAAATCTATGCGCCTGTAGCACAACCGTGGCTTCAAAAGATGAATCCAATATATTTTATTTTGTATTGTATCAAAAACTGGATGTTGAAGGGTTAGACGTCAGTGTGTGTGTGTGTGTGTGTGTGTGTGTGTGTTTTAAATGCAGCCACTTCAGTGACAAATCTGCTCTGTGATGTAAAAACATGTGAAATTAGGGTCAACTGCAACTCACACAAAATGTTAATCCAGCTGTAGAATCACAGAGTATATACATGTGAGGATTATGGTTCTAAGACTGCAGCTTTGCCTTGGTTTTGAGAGGGTGAGGAGGGCTGAGGACGGTGAGGAGGGGTGAGGAGGGGTGAGGAGGAGGCACATGAAAGCACATTGAGTGAGGTTCCCATGGGAGAATCAAAGAGGCCACCCACTCTGAGGCCCTGCTGAATAATAACGTCATTATCCTCCACACACCAGACTCCTGTGATAAAACACACCGTTTAATGTCACTGAAGGAACAAACAGAAAAACCTTCATTTCCAACACAAACAGACAAATACAAAGAGGTCAAACCAGTGGATTTAAAGCTTCCTTAAAGCTCAGTCGGTAGAGATGGCAACCTGTGTACTGAGGCAGAGTCCTTACTGCAGCGGCCCGGGTTCGACTCCGACCTGCGGCCCTTTGCTGCGCGTCATCCACTCTCTCGACCCCCCCTTTCCTGTCTATCTTCGGCTGTCACTATCAAGTAAAGGCAATAAAAAGACCAAGAAAATAACTTAAAAAAAGAAAGAAAGAAAGCTGCCATTAGCTTTGTACCATTAGCATCATTAATTGTTGGCTAAAATCAACACCGTTTGTCAAAATACATAAGTTATTATCATGGATCATGTTAGCTGGGGAAGCTAACATTGGCCAACTAACATCCACTCAGATAGTATTTTGCTAGCAATAATGTTAGCCACTAAGCAAGCTAAGGCCCCACAATGTCAACCGACAAAGTAACCTGCAAACAGCGAGCCCTACGAGTCTGGTTGAAGCTAGCTGATAGCTTTGCTATGTTAGCTAGCTAGAAATACGGCAGCTAAAAGTAGTTTCAGACAATATGTTCCACAAGCTTTGCAGTAATGTTAGCTTTGACTTTGGACCCTGTGTTGGACTCTGTGTTGTGGACTCTGTGTTGTGACTCTGTGTTGTGGACTCTGTGTTGTGGACTCTGTGTTGTGGACTCTGTGTTGTGGACTCTGTGTTGTGGACTCTGTGTTGGACTCTGTGTTGGACTCTGTGTTGGACTCTGTGTTGGACTCTGTGTTGTGGACTCTGTGTTGTGGACTCTGTGTTGTAGACTCTGTGTTGTGGACTCTGTGTTGTGGACTCTGTGTTGTGGACTCTGTGTTGTGGACTCTGTGACTCTGTGTTGTGGACTCTGTGTTGTGTTGTGGACTCTGTGTTGTGTTGTGGACTCTGTGTTGTGACTCTGTGTTGTGGACTCTGTGTTGTGGACTCTGTGTTGTGGACTCTGTGTTGTGGACTCTGTGTTGTGGACTCTGTGTTGTGGTACTCTGTGTTGTGGACTCTGTGTTGTGGACTCTGTGTTGTGGACTCTGTGTTGTGACTCTGTGTTGGACTCTGTGTTGTGGACTCTGTGTTGGACTCTGTGTTGTGGACTCTGTGTTGGACTCTGTGTTGGACTCTGTGTTGTGGACTCTGTGTTGTGACTCTGTGTTGGACTCTGTGTTGTGGACTCTGTGTTGTGGTGTTGTGGACTCTGTGTTGTGGACTCTGTGTTGTGGACTCTGTGTTGTGGACTCTGTGTTGGACTCTGTGTTGTGACTCTGTGTTGTGGACTCTGTGTTGTGGTGGGTGTCGGTCGTTTGTAGACAAAGAGTAAAAGTTCCAACATTCACAGGTAGGGTGTTAACGGACAGATTTTATGTTGTAGAACAAAATGTTAAATATCTACAGCTTGTGTGAACCACAGATCTTTTTTCAAATCAAAAACACATTGACTTCAATGAGAGGAAACCGTTAGCTAAAATGCTAACTCATTTCCTGGTTTCAGGACTCCTGCAGCGCTCTGTGGGGGGAACACGATCTTTACAAAAGTTTCAGGTTAAAGTCCACAAGTATGATTTTAACTGAGTGCTGCAGCCAATCAGAGAGCAGCGGTGCTTTCAGAGTAAGACAGAAGAGAGGTTGCTGTTTAATCATCCGGATGGAGCCTTTCACATTAACTAATCCAATCTCTCTGGTTATGCTGGTTCTGATGAATAGTCAGTGGCAGCCTCTATGTCCCTGGAGGGCCGTGATTCATCCACACAACGTTCAGCTGACTGCTGATGGAAAAACCAGTTCCTGCTGGGTGTGGAGGATCAGGGTGCAGCAAAGAACAGGGTTCATTCAGACCACATCCTACACACAAACATAATGAGCCAGCATTGTGATATAAATACCACTGATTGTATCTGAATATCACACACTGTCTTTAACTGTCTTCAAACAACCCGACCAAAAGAGGAGCTCCAAAGGAAACAGGTCATGACCTTTTTAGTAACCAATCATGGTGACAGGGCACCGGGAGGGAGGAGCTCTAAAAGCCCAGGGACCCACAGGAGACATGATCTTTGACCCCCCACAAGTGAACACAGTGACAGAAGAACCAGCTGTCCTATAGATCAGACTGAGCTTCAAACATCCAGAGGAAGCAGACAGTTTGGTTCAGTAACAGCTGTAGATATTAAATCTGACCTGATCCAGAACCATTTTCACATGAAAACACCCATCAAGTCCCAAATGCAGGTACACTTTGAGTTTAGCTCAAATGTGACCCTCACTGTCCACCGTACCTATCATCATATCAGCCAATCAAATCAAAGCAGCTTTCAACACACTGTGTGAGTTTTTGTTATTAGGAACATCTGCGTTAAAGTTTATTAGAGATGTGCTAATCAGTCAAAAGTCAGACTTTTTGTGAGAGGTGGCGTCTGAACCACACAGATAAAATATTATGGGATGTTTTTGGGGATTGTTGTGATCTAAAATGTCTGATTTCACAGCAGCCTTTCTAAAATATTGTGATGCATGTTGAAGATGTTTTAGATACTGAAGTTGAGGGAGAAACTGAAGGCAGTGTGACAATATAACCTACAGTAGTTTGGTGACGTATAGATCTGCTGTGATTGGACAAAAAGTTGCACAGAATTCACTGGCATTGGTTGGCATTGGTTGGCATTGGTTGGCATTGGGTGGCACTGGCTGGCATTGGTTGGCACTGGTTGGCACTGGCTGGCATTGGTTGGCATTGGCTGGCACTGGCTGGCATTGGTTGGCACTGGCTGGCATTGGTTGGCATTGGCTGGCATTGGTTGGCATTTGCTGGCAATGGTTGGCATTTGCTGGCATTGGTTGGCATTGGCTGGCATTGGTTGGCATTTGCTGGCATTGGTTGGCATTGGTTGGCATTTGCTGGCATTGGTTGGCATTGGCTGGCAATGGTTGGCATTGGTTGGCAGTTTTACTGTCAGTAAAATGTATATTTTTGTCTGGTACATTGTCTGAGAGCTTTAAAGTGGGATGCAGAGTCTCTTTAGAACATGTGGCGAACCCAGTGAACCCAGCCTGCTCATTATAACTGCACTTTAAATAAAGTCAGTGTTATTATGCAGATGTTTTCATCAGGAACACTGCAGACCTCAGATCAGTCACTCACAGTGTAGATGCAGCTGCAGATGAAACCAGATCCTGTTTATTTCTGTGTGTCAGTGAGGTTCACCAACAACGTTCACCCTGAAACAAACAGCCTGTTTGTACACCTCACTGACTGATTTTATCTACAGCCCATCAGAGCAGAGCTGTGACAATAACAGCATTATAATGAAGTTCTGCAGAGACCTCCTCACTTACTCATCTAGTTCTCCAGATGTAAGAAAACCCAAACATTTCACATCATGATGATTTAAATCATTTTTTTGTGAAATTTGTAATGCAAAACTGATCATTTCCACATAATGTTGAATCGCTATATCTGTCAAAATAAGTGCAACTGCTTCAGAAAAACTGATTTCAGTTGATAGAGGTCTGCCCGAGAAGTACTGATCTCTCTGTGGTTGGGGTGGGTGTATGAAAATATAGAAAAATTATTTAGTTTTGTGGCAGTGATTCTCACAAACGCTGTGGATTTTATGTTTAAATCTCCAGCAGCTGATAGCAGAGTGCAAATATATTTTATATTGTATATGTATATATCGTAACATACTGAATCGAAACCCCCGTCTGGTTGCACCACTACACAGCCCCAGTGGTTGGCGGGTCTGATCACGCTGTGCAAGCTGAAATGAGACGCTGCATTATTAACTGATGACCTCGGGTGCAATGCAGCTGTAATTAGAGGAGGAATTTCAACATACAGATTGGAGGATTAAGAACAGACAAGCTCTGTTTTCTTGATTATTATGAATCGAAGGAGGTCGGCAGGTAACGTGAGTCCCGTGTGAAAAGGACTTTTGTCTCAGGAAGTTCACTGGAGTTGTTTTACATCTTAATCTTTTTAAAAGTTTGTCCTGTAATGAATGAATGTGTGTTTGTATCTGCCGCTACCTGCTGCAGCTTGTTTAACCTGACTGATATTCTCCCCACAGGGATCAAAGTTTCGTCTGTCTGATCTTATCTGGCTCGATGAATGACAAGGAGGAATGAAACAGCTACAGGGTGAGTACGCCTTTATTCTGAAAGTTCCAGCAGTAAAGTGATCAGGAAACGTTGGGTGCTCGAGGGGAAACACGAGGTGTGAGAGGAGACAACCGAGTCAACCACACTGCGATGTTTCCATTAATAACAGGAATGTTACAGATATACCACTGCAGACAGACACACTGCAGATAGACACACTGCAGACAGACACACTGCAGATAGACACACTGCAGGTAGACACACTGCAGGTAGACACACTGCAGGTAGACACAGTGCAGACAGACACAGTGCAGGTAGACACACTGCAGACAGACACACTGCAGATAGGCACAGTGCAGACAGACACAGTGCAGACAGACACAGTGCAGACAGACACACTGCAGACAGACACAGTGCAGACAGACACAGTGCAGGTAGACACACTGCAGACAGACACACTGCAGGTAGGCACAGTGCAGACAGACACACTGCAGGTAGACACACTGCAGGTAGGCACACTGCAGGTAGACACAGTGCAGACAGACACAGTGCAGACAGACAGTGCAGACAGACACACTGCAGACAGACACACTGCAGATAGACACACTGCAGGTAGGCACAGTGCAGACAGACACACTGCAGGTAGACACACTGCAGACAGACACACTGCAGGTAGGCACAGTGCAGACAGACACACTGCAGGTAGGCACAGTGCAGACAGACACACTGCAGGTAGACACACTGCAGACAGACACACTGCAGGTAGGCACAGTGCAGACAGACACACTGCAGATAGGCACAGTGCAGACAGACACAGTGCAGACAGACACAGTGCAGACAGACACACTGCAGACAGACACAGTGCAGACAGACACACTGCAGACAGACACACTGCAGACAGACACAGTGCAGACAGACACACTGCAGATAGACACACTGCAGACAGACACACTGCAGATAGACACAGTGCAGGTAGACACACTGCAGGTAGGCACAGTGCAGGTAGGCACAGTGCAGACAGACACAGTGCAGACAGACACACTGCAGACAGACACAGTGCAGACAGACACAGTGCAGACAGACAGTGCAGACAGACACACTGCAGATAGACACACTGCAGATAGACACACTGCAGATAGACACACTGCAGGTAGACACAGTGCAGACAGACACAGTGCAGACAGACAGTGCAGACAGACACACTGCAGACAGACACACTGCAGATAGACACACTGCAGACAGACACACTGCAGATAGACACACTGCAGGTAGACACACTGCAGATAGACACACTGCAGGTAGACACACTGCAGACAGACACACTGGAGACAGACACACTGCAGACAGACACACTGCAGGTAGACACAGTGCAGGTAGACACACTGCAGGTAGAGACACTGCAGACAGACACACTGCAGACAGACACACTGCAGACAGACACACTGCAGGTAGAGGCACTGCAGTGTCTCTCCCTCTGCCTGTGTTGTATCTCAGCCTCTCTGTGGTTTGTTTCCATAGCCGGTCTGCTCCGACTGAAACTGCTGTTTTTATCATCTACGTCGGTGAATTAAGGATTTATTTCCACCAAACCAGAGTTGGTGATTGTTGGAAACACTAACAGAGACGCTTTTAATGAGTTTGATTCTGTTTCTGTCCACTTTGATGAAGTTTTAAGAAAATTAAATTCAGAAGTTTTCTGTTTTTCTTCTGTTTTAATGTCTGTTTTAAGGACAAAGGTGTTTGAGGAATTTGTGAGCCCACAGAGCCCCGACCCCGTCATCATTTATAAAGTGTGTGTTAAGTCTGGATGAGGCTGAAACAGACAGAAAGTGATGTGTGAATGCAGTTAAAACGGGCTCAGCATGCTGCTCTTTGTTTCTGTTTTCACAGGAGTTCACACCTTCATGAGAGCAGGCAGCAGCTGAGGCTGATGGGAGGGGAACACAGAGACGTCGGGCGCCAGCGAGCTGAGACTGATAGCGCAGAGCGATGACCTTGACACGTTGAGTTTCTACAACGGGAGATTAGATTTGAGCCGCCAGAGTCTGAATGCTTCGTACTGCTGCTCACTGAACCCAGCTGTGCAGAGGAGGCACTCACACAAACCCGACTTCAACCAGTCCACTGAAATAAAGAGCTAATACCCCGGCCCCTCAGGGACCTGCTGGGACTGAAGCACCGAACTAATGTCCTACCACGGACAGCAAAGACAGTCTGAAGTGGAAAGGTAGAAATGTGATGGTCAGTGTAACAGTAATGGTCTACACTGATTGGGGCAATACACATTCCAACACACATTTTATTTGGGTTGCAGAATTTCTTCCTCCAGTTAAATGCACTTTCCTCATTTATTAAGTAATTACTAAGTAGTATTAAGTATTTCAAATGTGTATATTGTTTTGCTGATGATGGAGAAAAGAGACCCTTAACTCCTGATACGATGTGTAGGATGTGTCAGCACACAGAACATTATTCATACATAGTTTCATTAATGCTCAGATATTGGTGTTATGTGCCTTTTTACAGACAATCATTTGTCCAGCCCTCCGGTCAACTGCTTGTTTTAAATGTGCTTTATAAATACACTTCATTGGATTTGATTGAGTTATTTCCAGGTGTTTTAATATTCTTCCATTAGAGGTTTTCAATGTGACAATATGTAAATATGTAATATATATTGGCAGATATACAGAGATGATATATAGAATAATCAATACTGGTATTATCTGTATTGTGAGGCAGGTTTGAGTCTGAAGTAGGTCAGAGAATTTAACACTCCAGGGGGAGTCTTCTTTTAACGGGGGTTAAATTCAGGTGGGCGGTGTGGCGTTTCTGTGGGGGGTCCCAGACGATTGGGGGGGGCGCCTGAGGGTTTGGGTTCCAGGCAGGCCGGAGCAGGAAGATGACAGAGTGTCAGAGACTGTCTCATCCCAACAACACGCTCAGCGGCGAGGACAACGGACACTTCCTGTCTCCTGAGAAATAAAAGCCTGCAGGTACAAAGGAGTTCCTGACCCACATCTGACCCGCGACGCAACGTGAAAACCGCTTCCATCAGGACGGGAGGCACTGCCCACTGGGTTAGTGTGTTAAACATGATTCAGACCATCAGCTGCTCATGGAAACCTCCACACAGACAGACATCATCTTTTCACTGGGAATAAGGAAGATATAAAGAGTCAGAAATACACTG
This sequence comes from Dicentrarchus labrax, assembly GCF_905237075.1. Classification (NCBI taxonomy): domain Eukaryota; kingdom Metazoa; phylum Chordata; class Actinopteri; family Moronidae; genus Dicentrarchus; species Dicentrarchus labrax. The sequence continues at coordinate 2,178,853 of NW_026136719.1, forward strand.
CAATGTGAGAACAAGTACCACAAACCACAAGCTTTTACTGGTTATTGTGACACCAACTTAGTTTTGTAAGTTACACAAACATTCCTGATTCAGTGTTTTTACTCTATATTTTGTTGTCACTACAAAATTAAATCAATACCACTTAAAATAGCTACTTGATCATGGATGTTTTTTCAACTTAGAAAATAACTTTGAGGTAAAATCTGTAACTGAGTCCAGCTGTCACTCTTACTTCACTATGAACTAAGTTAGCATAGGCCTGATCAACCAAACTCCTTTCAGAAAACATCATCGTCTTGCAGACCGACTGACAAAGTATGAATTCAGATTTTTTATCGCCATCATGATGCCGTTATTGCTGCTTCATTTGATCCGTTTATTGACATTAAATCACAGAAACATCTGATTGTTTCGGGCTCAAACCGCCGGCAGTGGGGAGAGAGGCAGTCACATGATTCAGTCACATGATTCTGATGATGTGTGACATTGAGATGGAGGAAAGTCCCTGCTGTTCTAGTTTAAACCATATCAGACATATTTTGTCTTTTCTGATGGGGAACTGAAGTCATTATGTCTCTCTTCCAAGCCACCAGACTCCATTGATAAATGATCATTTTAGCTCACAGAACACAGTTTCTGGTCTACCGCTGCCTGCTCCTGTGTTCTGTAAGGTAAAATTACTGTTTTTATCAATGGAGTCTGGTGGATGTAAAGATGTCACTTCCGATCAGAGAGGGCTGTCTGACTGCGAGGCAGTGCTGAAAATATTATAGATATAGTACACACTGACTATATTTAATGGGCTGGATTTTGCAGAATACATAGCACACAGAAGAACTCGCAGGACCATTTTTCAGGTTCTTTTCCATCAGTTTCTTGCATTTTTTTAAACAACTTTTTCGATAAGACCTCCTTTAGAGAAAATCCCTTCCTGTCCTCCATCTGCAGTTCAATGCAACAAACAAGCTACAGCGAATAAATGCAGCTTCAGTTTGTGGCAGAGGGGACTGGATGCAGTTCCAGGAGCTCCTTCAATGAAGGATCCTGATGCGGATCGCTCCCGAGCCGACATTTGGAGCTCTATAAACACTGCAGGGTATTTCTGAACATACAACCAGATCCTCTGATTGACATAGCTGGGATGTCAGGCGAGAATATACTCTTAACTGGAGCCAAATCTACAATTACAACCTTTGTAACACTACAAGCATCGAGTTGAACTTTATCTAAAGAGCCCGAGAACGTACAGAACTATCAGACATTTAATTCTCAATCAGATGACAGTGAGTGAAAGTAAGGGTGAAACTAACTTTATTGATTATCCAGTATTGAATAATTTAAAAAGATACAAAATATTTCGGAGGTGAAACATGACCTGGAAAAGTTCCTAACACACAGTTACTCTCTGTGGTTGAGGAAACTTATATATACGACATTCACTGCCACTAGACGTCACACTAGAGCGCCAGAATCCATTGACAAATCCATTCATTTAATCAAAATAAAACTCACCAACACTGTCTCTGTTAGTGTTTCATCTCTGGTTTGGTGGAAATAAATCCTTAATTCACAGACGTAGATGATAAAATAGTCACAAAATGAGCCAAAATGGCAGCAATGCAAGCTATCGCTAACAAACTAACAGCAGTTGTTGTTTGTTTCACTAACCGTAGTAGTTGTTGTTTGTTCCACTAACAGTAGTTATTGTTTGTTCCACTGACAGTAGTTATTGTTTGTTCCACTGACAGTAGTAGTTGTTGTTTGTTCCACTAACAGTAGTTGTTGTTTGTTCCACTAACAGTAGTTGTTGTTTGTTCCACTAACAGTAGTTGTTGTGTTTGTTCCACTAACAGTAGTTATTGTTTGTTCCACTAACAGTAGTTGTTGTTTGTTCCACTAACAGTAGTTGTTGTTTGTCTCACTAACCGTAGTAGTTGTTTGTTCCACTAACAGTAGTTGTTGTTTGTTCCACTAACAGTAGTTGTTGTTTGTTTCACTAACAGTAGTTGTTGTTTGTTTCACTAACCGTAGTAGTTGTTTGTTCCACTAACAGTAGTTGTTGTTTGTTCCACTAACAGTAGTTGTTGTTTGTTTGTTCCACTAACAGTAGTTGTTGTTTGTTCCACTAACAGTAGTTGTTGTTTGTTTCACTAACCGTAGTAGTTGTTTGTTCCACTAACAGTAGTTGTTGTTTGTTCCACTAACAGTAGTTGTTGTTTGTTTCACTAACCGTAGTAGTTGTTTGTTCCACTAACAGTAGTTGTTGTTTGTTCCACTAAATATTGTTTGTTCCACTAACAGTAGTTGTTGTGTTTGTTCCACTAACAGTAGTTGTTGTTTGTTCCACTAACAGTAGTTGTTGTTTGTCTCACTAACCGTAGTAGTTGTTTGTTCCACTAACAGTAGTTGTTGTTTGTTCCACTAACAGTAGTTATTGTTTGTTCCACTAACAGTAGTTGTTGTTTGTTCCACTAACAGTAGTTGTTGTTGTTGTTTGTTCCACTAACAGTAGTTGTTGTTTGTTCCACTAACAGTAGTTGTTGTGTTTGTTCCACTAACAGTAGTTGTTGTTTGTTCCACTAACAGTAGTAGTTGTTGTTTGTTCCACTAACAGTAATTGTTGTTTGTTCCACTAACAGTAGTTGTTGTGTTTGTTCCACTAACAGTAGTTGTTGTTTGTTCCACTAACAGTAGTAGTTGTTGTTTGTCTCACTAACCGTAGTAGTTGTTTGTTCCACTAACAGTAGTTGTTGTTTGTTCCACTAACAGTAGTTGTTGTTTGTTCCACTAACAGTAGTTGTTGTTTGTTTCACTAACCGTAGTAGTTGTTTGTTCCACTAACAGTAGTTGTTTGTTCCACTAACAGTAGTTGTTTGTTCCACTAACAGTAGTTGTTGTTTGTTCCACTAACAGTAGTTGTTGTTTGTCTCACTAACCGTAGTAGTTGTTTGTTCCAATAACAGTAGTTGTTGTTTATTCCACTAACAGTAGTTGTTGTTTGTTCCACTAACAGTAGTTGTTTGTTCCACTAACAGTAGTTGTTTGTTCCACTAACAGTAGTTGTTGTGTTTGTTCCACTAACAGTAGTTGTTGTTTGTTCCACTGACAGTAGTAGTTGTTTGTTCCACTAACAGTAGTTGTTGTGTTTGTTCCACTAACAGTAGTTGTTGTTTGTTCCACTGACAGTAGTTGTTGTTTGTTCCACTGACAGTAGTTATTGTTTGTTCCACTGACAGTAGTTGTTGTGTTTGTTCCACTAACAGTAGTTGTTGTTTGTTTCACTAACAGTAGTAGTTCTTTGTTCCACTAACAGTAGTTGTTGTTGTTTGTTCCACTGACAGTAGTTGTTGTTTGTTCCACTGACAGTAGTTGTTGTTTGTTCCACTAACAGTAGTTGTTGTTTGTTCCACTAACAGTAGTAGTTTCTGCCACTGACAGACTCAGGTTGTTATTGTCAGTGTCTGACAGCATTATGGAAAGGATCCCTACAGAGATAGACCTTTAGTTTAACCACAAACAGCCAGAATATCACTCTCCACCAGACTCCAGAGACACAAACACTCATTTTACCTTCAGATCATCCTAACTTCATTAAAGTGAACAGAAACAGAATAAAACTTACCAAAACCAGTCAACAGATTGTTAAGTAAATGACGTGAACTATGATTTTGTGTTATTGATTATGGTGATTGATGTGCTGACAGACTGAACAGCTGCCACTGAATAACTTGCTCTGTGTTCCTGCTTCATGAGAGCAACCTCATCAGAGGCTCCATCCATCAGTACGAGTCCATTATCTGAGTGCTCTGAACATTCCTGCAGGTCAGCCCCCCCTGCCTCGCTCTGTGTTTTTACCCAGCAGCCCCTTGACAAGTCCAAACATCACTGATTTACAGTCTCAGAGGAACAGCCTGAACATGTCCTGCTTCCATCAGTGCTCCTTCCACTCCACCACTCTGCTCCTCTCTCTGTCTCTGTATTTAAAGATGATCAACGTAATGACTTGAGGAGAGAAACACCGCATGGAGGTCATTTTATATGTAGAATGAATGTTTTGTTGTTTGTGAACTACAGCTGCAGCTCCAACCTGGAGGTTTAACTGAGCTAAAAGGATCTTTGCTGTTATTTCAAACTGAAATCTGTAGTGTAGAAAGTAGAAAGGAGTTAGATAGTGTGGAGACAGCTTCGAGAGGAGGAATTTATCTAAATATAAAGTTATTGCTCATATTTCTAAATAATAAAGCCCTAATAATCCTAAATAAATAAATCTGTTTTTACAGATGCAACAATATTAAAAACTAAGCAATCTGTAAGGGTGCACGATAGTTATCGGGCCGATAACAGGAAATTATTATGTCATTCCGATAAGTCCGATATCATGACAAATAGCCCCGATAACATATATAATTTTGTCAGCATGGCAGTGCCCCGCTCTGGCTGTGAGACCTGAATGGCCTGCAGTGAATGCTGCGTTCAAGTTACATTGGCATAATCAGAAAAACTCTTTCTGACTGGGAAATTTCAAGAATACGCCCTCATGTCGAAAAGAACTCGTTAACTCGGTCATAATCTGACTTGAATTGATATCCACAGTATTTTTCCACGTTACACATTAACAATAGAAATATGAACTTAAAAAGGCCGAAAGAACGACTAGCAAACGTGGGAACAGGGAATTTCCGTCACACCGTGAATGCAGCACAGCGTGCTTACGTTTGAAAACAAACAACACGGCGTCGATTGTGTGGGACTTTACAAAGTTTCTGAAGAAGACAGGTCGCTTGTTATTTGTAACAAATGTTCCAAGCAAGTTCCACGAGGAGGTAAAAGTAGCACGAGCTTCAATACGTCAAACCTGATAAGTCACCTGAAACATAGCCATCGCTTCGACAGAGTCTCTCTCTCTCTCTCTCTCTCTCCCTCTGTCTCTCTCTCTCTCTCCCTCTGTCTCTCTCTCTCTCTCCCTCGCTCTCTCTCTCTCCCTCTCTCTCCCTCTCTCTCTAAAACAACTGAACCTCATTTACTTTAGTGAAAAGGTATTCATTTGAATGGAACCATAAGCCAAAATAAATTAAACTTAATGTTTTGTTACTATGGATACACTTTTTCAGTGTAACTTGTGTCAGTTCATTATGCACATTTTATTTGTTGTTATTGAGGAATGCACTTTTTCAGATTGTGTTTAAATAGAAATGTTTGAATCTAACTTGTGTCGGTGCATCAATTTTCCATATATATTTATTTTTTTGAACTTCTGGAATACACTTTTTCAGTTTGTAATCCCGCTGCATGTATTTGCATCAGTTCAAGGGGCCTTCATTTTGTTTTTTTGAGAGACTTGCCAATAATTTTTCATTGGAAAAAATAAATGTCTCCATTTAAAGAGTCAAAAGTCTTTTTGGGTTTGTTCATTGTATTAATGTCATGATCTTAGGTCATGATCATATATATAGAGAGAGAGAGAGACAGGTTGAAGGTCATTGAAGGGGTTAAGTACAAGAGAGCTCCAGAGGATGACATGGTCTGAGTTCAGTTCTGCCTCCATTTAGGATTTTACACTTACAACAAAACCTGTGTGAACTCTAGATCCATAATCAATTCACAGATAATCAATGTGCAGCCAGTTTGATCATCAGTATACAAATAAATGCCTCAGAGTTTGGATCTCTTTGGAGTTTAATCAATAATGTAAAATAATAGTTAGCTGGAGTCCTGGTAAAGTCCCACAGAACAATAATGTTTCCCCTGACGCTGTGACCGATCAGGAGTCAATCAAAAATGATACAATAATGATTACGATATTTCAATTTGATGTGATTCAGGGGTCTGAGATCGATATGAGCTCATTAACAGTAACATGTATTTATTTAAAGCTAGTGATCAATACTTTCAGTACAGATGATTACCTGTATAAGTAGCACTGTGTGAGAGCGTCCTGAGTGAACCCGCCTCCTGTTACTGACACTGATAATAATGTATCCCTCAGCCACAGCAACATTATATCATTATTATATTACATTAAACTGCAACAAATCACCTTCCAGGAGTTCTTCTGGACAATATTCACTTTCAGTTCAATTCATTTTTATTTGTATAGCACCAAATTATAACAGAAGTTATCTCAGGACACTTTTCAAATAGAGCAGGTCTAGAACAAACTCTTTATAACATTATTTACAGAGACCCAACAGTACCACCATGAGCAAGACCTTGGAGACAGTGGGACAGAACTTCACTAACGCTTATTCTACAGTTTCAGGCTGACCGACTGAACGTGTCCACAGTCACTAACAGTAACAGTAAATGTGATCTTCCATCTGTAAACCTGCTTTATATCACACAGTTGATCAATAACACTGATTATTTCCAGGATAGATGCTCATTTTAATTCTTTTCTAGTCTCTAATTTCCAGGTTTTCCAGGATTCATGGGAACGCTGACCAAACGCAAAACAGGAGAAACAGGGAAAACCAGGAGTGTCAGCAGGTCTGGGAGTGTGATAGGGTTAGTCTGAGCCAATCAGAGCAGAGTATGGGGGAAAGTAACGCCAGTATAACTGCGTCTGTATGTAAACACACAGCTAGTTTAATGCTAGCGCTGACAATGTCCTCACTAAAGAGTTAAATACACAGTGCACAAAGGTTCGGGTCGGGAACCTTTCTGGCTCTCAGATGTGGATCAGACACGGTTCTCCTACGTGGTGTTTGAACAAGAACACACCCAGTACCTGTGGACGTACCATCACACACTGTCTCTATGGCAACAACACAACTACATCACTGCTCAGGTGTGTGTGTGTGTTACTGAAACAACAGCATCAATGACAATCACATATCTGCTCCTAACCAGCTAATAAACACACAGTCCCGGTTCCAGTTCACCACCACCACTAACTACTACCACCACTAACTAACCCTAACCACTGCAGCCGCCGGTGAGCCTGTCTGCTCTAACCTAACACACACACACACACACACACACACACACACCTCTCAGTACCAGTGTTTAAAGACACCTACCTTGGTAGAAACCCTACACCCCCCTGCGACCCCCTCCCCCACCCAACGACTGCTTGTAGCACATGGAGAGAGAGAGTGGTGTGTGTGTGTGTGTGTGTGTGTGTGTGTGTGTGTGTATCTGAGAGTATCTTACCATGCTGTGTGCAGTGTGTCAGTATAATCCAGTATGAGTCCATTGTCTCTCTCTCTGTCTGTCTGTCTGTCTCTCTCTCTGTCTGTCTGTCTGTCTCTCTCTCTGTCTGTCTGTCTCTCTCTCTGTGTGTGTGTCTGTCTCTCTGGTCCCGTCAGCTCTGACTCTGCTGTAACAGTTGAGCCTCTAACATGTTAAGCCCCGCCCCCAGCTGTCAGTCATCCCTGCCTGGCTCCTCCCCTCTGTGTCTCTGTGTCTCCCCCTGCTGGCAGTGCTGTGTCCTACAGAGGTTGACACTGCTGTACTGTAGCATACATATATTTATATCTGCTATATACTGTCATATGATAATGTATATTCCCCACACTCTTATTATATTGTTCTATTTTCTTAATATATTGTTGTTAGAAATTGTAATCTAATCTCTAACTATTATTATTATTATTATTATTATTATTATATTATTATTATATCTATTTATGAATGTCTGTGAGCACCTGAAGCAACTGTAACAAAACAAATGTCCCCCGAGGGATCAATAAAGTGGTCGAGACAGACGACCACCCACCTAGAGCCGGAGGATCTGTCCTAGGTTTTCCTTGCCCTTGTCTCCAATCCATAAAGATACAGTGTATACTGATTAATAATCCATAAAGATACAGTGTATACTGATTAATAATCCATAAAGATACAGTGTATACTGATCAATATCATCCATAAAGATACAGTGTATACTGATTAATAATCCATAAAGATACAGTGTATTCTGATCAATAATCCATAAAGATACAGTGTATTCTGATCAATAATCCATAAAGATACAGTGTATACTGATCAATATCATCCATAAAATACAGTGTTCTGACAAATCATCCATAAAGATACAGTGTATACTGATTAATAATCCATAAAGATACAGTGTATACTGATCAATAACCAAAAGAACAGTGTATACGATCAATATCATCCATAAAGAACAGTGTATACGATCAATAATCCATAAAGATACAGTGTAACGAATATCATCCAAAAAACAGTGTATTCTGATCAATAATCCATAAAGATACAGTGTATTCTGATCAATAATCAATAAAAGGCAGACACCCTCTCCACTGGGTCAGCCCGTATAGATCAGGGTGTACAAACTGCGACATTCTGTATAATATAATGAATATGGCTCACACACTGAACTTGTGCTTGACTGTATTGTACTTCTTAGTTTGAACACTAGGTGGAGCTACTGTCTTTAACTCGACAGCTTCTCTACAACACAGGAAACAGAATTAATCAAAGAAGTTTGAGTTTTGCCTCACGAGACAAAAAACGCAAGCTAGCGAGTGTAGAACATTTCAGACACGGTGGGCAAATGAAGTTGAAGGCAGTGACGAGAGTACAATGTACGAAGACACTGTCGTATATATCATATATGAATCCACACACCCAGCCTCTACTGGGGCCGAGAACACGGTTCAACAACCAGCATCCTCTACTGGGGCCGAGAACACGGTTCAACAACCAGCAGCCTCTACTGGGGCCGAGAACACGGTTCAACAACCAGCATCCTCTACTGGGGCCGAGAACACGGTTCAACAACCAGCATCCTCTACTGGGGCCGAGAACACGGTTCAACAACCAGCATCCTCTACTGGGGCCGAGAACACGGTTCAACAACCAGCATCCTCTACTGGGGCCGAGAAACACGGTTCAACAACCAGCATCCTCTACTGGGGCCGAGAACACACGGTTCAACAACCAGCATCCTCTACTGGGGCCGAGAACACGGTTCAACAACCAGCATCCTCTACTGGGGCCGAGAACACGGTTCAACAACCAGCATCCTCTACTGGGGCCGAGAACACGGTTCAACAACCAGCATCCTCTACTGGGGCCGAGAACACGGTTCAACAACCAGCATCCTCTACTGGGGCCGAGAACACGGTTCAACAACCAGCATCCTCTACTGGGGCCGAGAACACACGGTTCAACAACCAGCAGCCTCTACTGGGGCCGAGAACACACGGTTCAACAACCAGCATCCTCTACTGGGGCCGAGAACACACGGTTCAACAACCAGCATCCTCTACTGGGGCCGAGAACACGGTTCAACAACCAGCATCCTCTACTGGGGCCGAGAACACGGTTCAACAACCAGCATCCTCTACTGGGGCCGAGAACACACGGTTCAACAACCAGCATCCTCTACTGGGGCCGAGAACACGGTTCAACAACCAGCATCCTCTACTGGGGCCGAGAACACGGTTCAACAACCAGCATCCTCTACTGGGGCCGAGAACACGGTTCAACAACCAGCAGCCTCTACTGGGGCCGAGAACACACGGTTCAACAACCAGCAGCCTCTACTGGGGCCGAGAACACACGGTTCAACAACCAGCATCCTCTACTGGGGCCGAGAACACGGTTCAACAACCAGCACCCTCTACTGGGGCCGAGAACACGGTTCAACAACCAGCAGCCTCTACTGGGGCCGAGAACACACGGTTCAACAACCAGCATCCTCTACTGGGGCCGAGAACACGGTTCAACAACCAGCACCCTCTACTGGGGCCGAGAACACACGGTTCAACAACCAGCATCCTCTACTGGGGCCGAGAACACGGTTCAACAACCAGCATCCTCTACTGGGGCCGAGAACACGGTTCAACAACCAGCACCCTCTACTGGGGCCGAGAACACACGGTTCAACAACCAGCATCCTCTACTGGGGCCGAGAACACGGTTCAACAACCAGCATCCTCTACTGGGGCCGAGAACACGGTTCAACAACCAGCAGCCTCTACTGGGGCCGAGAACACACGGTTCAACAACCAGCATCCTCTACTGGGGCCGAGAACACACGGTTCAACAACCAGCATCCTCTACTGGGGCCGAGAACACGGTTCAACAACCAGCATCCTCTACTGGGGCCGAGAACACACGGTTCAACAACCAGCATCCTCTACTGGGGCCGAGAACACGGTTCAACAACCAGCAGCCTCTACTGGGGCCGAGAACACGGTTCAACAACCAGCAGCCTCTACTGGGGCCGAGAACACGGTTCAACAACCAGCAGCCTCTACTGGGGCCGAGAACACGGTTCAACAACCAGCAGCCTCTACTGGGGCCGAGAACACGGTTCAACAACCAGCATCCTCTACTGGGGCCGAGAACACGGTTCAACAACCAGCATCCTCTACTGGGGCCGAGAACACACGGTTCAACAACCAGCAGCCTCTACTGGGGCCGAGAACACACGGTTCAACAACCAGCAGCCTCTACTGGGGCCGAGAACACGGTTCAACAACCAGCATCCTCTACTGGGGCCGAGAACACACGGTTCAACAACCAGCATCCTCTACTGGGGCCGAGAACACGGTTCAACAACCAGCATCCTCTACTGGGGCCGAGAACACACGGTTCAACAACCAGCATCCTCTACTGGGGCCGAGAACACGGTTCAACAACCAGCAGCCTCTACTGGGGCCGAGAACACGGTTCAACAACCAGCATCCTCTACTGGGGCCGAGAACACGGTTCAACAACCAGCATCCTCTACTGGGGCCGAGAACACGGTTCAACAACCAGCATCCTCTCTGTAACGTAGCGTTAGCTCTCTGTAGCTCTCTGTAGCGTAGCGTTAGCTCTCTGTAGCTCTCTGTAGCGTAGCGTTAGCTCTCTGTAGCGTAGCGTTAGCTCTCTGTAGCTCTGTGTAACGTAGCGTTAGCTCTCTGTAGCTCTCTGTAGTGTAGCGTTAGCTCTCTGTAGCGTAGCGTTAGCTCTCTGTAGCGTAGCGTTAGCTCTCTGTAGCTCTCTGTAACGTAACGTTAGCTCTCTGTAACGTAGCGTTAGCTCTCTGTAGCGTAGTGTTAGCCTCGTAGCTCTCTGTAACGTAGCGTTAGCTCTCTGTAACGTAGCGTTAGCTCTCTGTAGCATAGCATTAGCTCTCTGTAGCATAGCGTTAGCTCTCTGTAGCTCTCTGTAGCATAGCGTTAGCTCTCTGTAGCGTAGCGTTAGCTCTCTGTAGCTCTGTGTAACGTAGCGTTAGCTCTCTGTAACGTAGCGTTAGCTCTCTGTAGCGTAGCGTTAGCTCTCTGTAGCGTAGCGTTAGCTCTCTGTAGCTCTGTGTAACGTAGCGTTAGCTCTCTGTAACGTAGCGTTAGCTCTCTGTAGCGTAGCGTTAGCTCTCTGTAACGTAGCGTTAGCTCTCTGTAGCTCTGTGTAACGTAGCGTTAGCTCTCTGTAGCTCTCTGTAGCGTAGCGTTAGCTCTCTGTAGCGTAGCGTTAGCTCTCTGTAGCTCTGTGTAACGTAGCGTTAGCTCTCTGTAGCTCTCTGTAGTGTAGCGTTAGCTCTCTGTAGCGTAGCGTTAGCTCTCTGTAGCGTAGCGTTAGCTCTCTGTAGCTCTCTGTAACGTAACGTTAGCTCTCTGTAACGTAGCGTTAGCTCTCTGTAGCGTAGCGTTAGCTCTCTGTAGCTCTCTGTAACGTAGCGTTAGCTCTCTGTAACGTAGCGTTAGCTCTCTGTACATAGCATTAGCTCTCGTAGCATAGCGTTAGCTCTCTGTAACGTAGCGTTAGCTCTCTGTAGCGTAGCGTTAGCTCTCTGTAGCGTAGCGTTAGCTCTCTGTAGCTCTGTGTAAGTAGCGTTAGCTCTGTAACGTAGCGTTAGCTCTCTGTAGCGTAGCGTTAGCTCTCTGTAACGTAGCGTTAGCTCTCGTAGCTCTGTGTAACGTAGCGTTAGCTCTCTGTAGCTCTCGTAGCGTAGCGTTAGCTCTCTGTAACGTAGCGTTAGCTCTCTGTAGCTCTGTGTAACGTAGCGTTAGCTCTCTGTAGCTCTCTGTAGTGTAGCGTTAGCTCTCTGTAGCGTAGCGTTAGCTCTCTGTAGCGTAGCGTTAGCTCTCTGTAGCTCTCTGTAACGTAACGTTAGCTCTCTGTAACGTAGCGTTAGCTCTCTGTAGCGTAGCGTTAGCTCTCTGTAGCTCTCTGTAACGTAGCGTTAGCTCTCTGTAACGTAGCGTTAGCTCTCTGTAGCATAGCATTAGCTCTCTGTAGCATAGCGTTAGCTCTCTGTAGCTCTCTGTAGCGTAGCGTTAGCTCTCTGTAGCTCTGTGTAACGTAGCGTTAGCTCTCTGTAGCTCTCTGTAGTGTAGCGTTAGCTCTCTGTAGCGTAGCGTTAGCTCTCTGTAACGTAGCGTTAGCTCTCTGTAGCGTAGCGTTAGCTCTCTGTAGCTCTCTGTAACGTAGCGTTAGCTCTCTGTAACGTAGCGTTAGCTCTCTGTAGCGTAGCGTTAGCTCTCTGTAGCTCTCTGTAACGTAGCGTTAGCTCTCTGTAACGTAGTGTTAGCTCTCTGTAGCATAGCATTAGCTCTCTGTAGCATAGCGTTAGCTCTCTGTAGCTCTCTGTAGCATAGCGTTAGCTCTCTGTAGCCTCTGTAACGTAGCGTTAGCTCTGTAGCCTCTGTAACGTAGCGTTAGCTCTCTGTAACGTAGCGTTAGCTCTCTGTAGCATAGCATTAGCTCTCTGTAGCATAGCGTTAGCTCTCTGTAGCTCTCTGTAACGTAGCGTTAGCTCTCTGTAGCATAGCGTTAGCTCTCTGTAGCGTAGCATTAGCTCTTTGTAGCTCTCTGTAGCATAGCGTTAGCTCTCTGTAGCGTAGCATTAGCTCTCTGTAGCTCTCTGTAGCATAGCGTTAGCTCTCTGTAGCATAGCGTTAGCTCTCTGTAGCGTAGCGTTAGCTCTCTGTAGCGTAGCATTAGCTCTCTGTAGCGTAGCGTTAGCTCTCTGTAGCATAGCGTTAGCTCTCTGTAGCATAGCATTAGCTCTCTGTAGCATAGCGTTAGCTCTCTGTAGCTCTCTGTAACGTAGCGTTAGCTCTCTGTAACGTAGCTCCTTCCAGGTATTAGTCACGCTCAGGCGTTACCATGGAAACGCTGTATGTAAGGATAACGGGGTTAATCAATGGACGGTCTATCTGTTTACTGGGATTAGACCGCAGACGATCAATAGTCGCATTCAGAGCGCTGCTCTCTGATTGGTTCACACAGTGCATTATGGGTAGACAGGAAGCGTGAGGCGTTCAGGTACCACCAGGACACACCAGAGTCTGTGTGTTAATGAGTGGCGTTAGTACTGAGCCTGCAGTTACAGTTCAACTGATGCAGAGATAACGAGGAGTTTATTGATTAGTCTCATTACACAGCCCACTGCTGTTGTGATCATTGATTAACCCTTAAAGTCATTGATCAAGAGCAGAATCTCTTTAGGTTGAACGGTTGGTCAGACACACTCTCTGGATCATATCTGACTCATTGATAATAAATAATAATCTGTAGTTAAAAACAATTAAAATCATGCTGATCAGAATCAGATAATTAAAATGCCACATTGTACCTCATTGTACCTGAAGGCAGCTTCCTGTGATTAGTATTATTGTATTGGCTGTGAGATACGTTCATACAGAGGTTACAGTACAACCTGAGACCTGCACATTGAGTCGCTGTTACATCAGAGAAAGTCAAGGTTTTTGTATAATTTATTAAACACGGAAGGCAGTTTGTTGCAGTGACAATAAAACTGTGTTTGGTTTGAGCTCCATCAGTCAAACTCACAGGAAACTACAATTATTGGTCCAATTAGCAGAAGAGTTAAATTCACTGTGATTGGTTGAATTAATGAAATGTTGTGATTGTAACTTCCTGGAGGAAGTGATCAGCTCTCAGTGTTTACAGCTCTGCTATCAGCTGTTGGAGGTTTGAACATCAATACATATATTCTATATCCTGTCTTATATTTTATATTTCTTCCAACACAATCAATAAATGCTTTAAAGTCTTTTAGAGATGAGTGTGGAACCAACAGCGAGCTATCACCCTGCTAACAGCTGCCATCAGGTACGGTGGAGGGTGAGGGTCAGTGTCAGAGACCTGAACCATCAACTGTAGTTAATATTATATAAATATTATTTACTACAATCAAATGTTGCCAGATTCTAAACACAGTTTTAATTTTATGCCTTCAGTGTGAGAGAAATATGGGTGACAGGTAAAAAGCAGTGGTTCCCAACCTGAGGATCGGGACCCCCACTAGAGGTCACCAAAGCTTCAGGGGGGGTCGTGAGACCTTCTTGATTTTGTGCCAAGAAAGTTATACACAGTAGGACTATATCTCAGTGTTTCATTTATTTCTGTGAAGAAAACTAAATGGAACTGTTATATATTAAAGTTATTACATTACAGTGTATTATTGAATATCTAAACTCTGATGAGCTGAACACAAGCTGTGTTAGAGCAGTGAGCCAGTATCACAGAGAGAGGATTGGATATAAAGTATATAATATCATCAAAACTCATCTCTGATCAATATTCACAGGAGTTCACTGTTCATTGTGCAGTTTATCAGCTGTGTGTGTGACTATAATCAGTTTACTGATTAATGATCAATAACGGCTCCTTAAGGAAACAGGTTGGGAACCACTGATAGAAGGATTATTTCTGCTCTGGTTCCTTGTTTTCTGTCTTTGTGTCTCACTGCTGTTACTGTTTGACCTCAGAGACATTTTAATACGTGCTCCCGTCAACTGATATTGACTACAGGACAGTTACACCTGGTCCACACACACACACACACTCACATTGTTCAAACAGCAGTAACAGTGAGGATGTTCAGTAGTTAGCAGGGCGGTAAAGTCACAGCTCTCTATCGTTGGATCTAAAGAATATATAGAAATCAGATCAGTTCACAAACAGCTCCTCTTTTTCACTTCACAAACAATTATTCAAAAGAAAATTTCAGATTTTCGTTTTAAACCACAAACATTTAATTTGAAATATTTTAAGTGAAATTCGATTTTCATTGTTGTATTTTATAGAACCGACTATCATTAACTGTGATCTGCTGAAACATCACTGAAGTGAGCCGTCGCTGGTTTTACTGAAGGGAAAGATACATGTGGGGGGGGGGCAGAGGAACCTGCCTCCATCTTGGCTCTGACCTCAGACTGTGGATCCAGTGTGTCCCCCTACAGGCCTCACACTGCACACCGACTGTATCTGAACATTTCTACCACAGAACAACTGGATAAAGTTCACTCACACATATATCAGAGACATTCAACCCTTCCTCCTCCTCTCCTCCTCCTCCTCCTCAGTCTGTCAACTGAATCAGCTGTAAACACTGATGTGTCTCTGTGAGCTGATCTCAAACACTCAGCCACGTTCTCTGAACCTCTTCACAACATTTACCTGCACAGAAACACCTCTTCAACATCTGCTAACATTCCAGGAATTCCAGGACCCGTGAATTATGTTCAAATGAGTCTTCCAGGTCCCTGAACACAACCCAACTCAACTGTTTGTGTTCACTGCACAGAGCCAAACCACACAGAAAGTAAGCTAAACATAAAAGCATTTCACACACTAAATGCTGCAATAAACCTTAAAGGATGATTTCTTTTTACTTTTTAAAGACTTTTCCAGGACCTGCAGACATCCTGCAGACATCCTGCAGACACCGACATAAAGTTGAGACTAATCACAGTTTAACTATCAGAAACAAATGAACCTGCAGATGAAGCAGCAGCAGGAGGAACTTACCCTGTGTGACTGTACGACTCCCACCCTGCTCCTCTCTGCACCAACGTAAAGTAATCCAAACTCAAACACCCACAGTGACGCCCCAAAGCTCCCAAAAACCCAGAGTCCACAGCAGAGCACCAGAGTCCACAGTAGAGCTCAGCAGAGGTCAGGTAGAGTCAGCAGAGGTCTAGCAGGAAGACTTCAGTAAAGAAAAACGCAGCATGTGTTCACAGAGAAGCTGAATATCAGCCTGCAGGCTCAGACAGCTCCACCCCCTCTCTCTCTCTGTCTCTCTCTGTCTCTCTCTCTCTCTATCAGATCCTACAAACAGCTGTTACAGTGCTGGCAGTAGTTTACATTCTTTGACGGTAAATCAAACCTTTACATAGCAGAATCGTCCTGAACAGCTGAGAGTCCACATTAATGTTATTAAGGAGCTGGTTAATGAGGCAGCAGCCCCCCTCCCTGCACTACTAACCCCCGTCCCTCAGCTCCTCATCCTCTTTCAGCTCCTTTCTCTCCAGCACTCGTACCGTTTACAGGTTTCTGATGAAGAGTGTCAGGCTCCTTACGGGAAGGTGTTTAGTGGTGATGAAGAGTATTAAGCAGAGTGAGTGAATACTGTAGAGAAGACTATTGTTACTATACTATATATATTATATACTGTATTATATAATTGTTATTATCAGAGTCATGATCCAGTTACTCCATAGAGAGGCATTCAGTGAAGGACCATAGACAGTAATCTGTCTGTAGGATTATAGTTTTTAGGACCTTTGGGAAACAGCTGGAGTAAATCGGAAAGAGAGTGGAACAGATTTCTGCAAGCAGACACATATTTGTAGGAGTGAAATGTTTTCACATCGGTGCTGGGCTATTTTAGAAACGTGAGGGTGAGGTGGTCTCGGAGGCTTTAAAAGGACCCCGGGGTGAAGAACCGAACCCACCCACGTCTGAGCCGAACAGACTGCTTGTTCCAGGAAGAGAAAGAACAACAGCTCAAAGTGCAGAGAGGTCTCACTGATCAGAGTAATCCTGTAACAGTTTATACAGTCTCCTGACTCTGTTGTACACACAATCTGCCATATAATGATAGCATGATATGATGCTGTATTTGTATTAAGACAGCAGGGAGGAACGCTGACAGAGAGCGGCATCGTGCCAGAACCACATCTGCACAAAGAGGTCCAAATCAACTGAAAGCTGCAGGTTAAACACTGAACATGAACTAATCATTCTCCAGGACCTTTTTCTGGACACACTTCACTAAAGGTCATATCATTTAGCAGTAGGTCTCGTACTGACAGGGTTTTATGATCTCAGTGAGGTGGGGAAATACAATGAATGAACTTTTCAGCACAACAATAAACTATTTCTAACTTTTTGGGTCATTTTAATCCAATTCAACCAGTTTCCAGGTGTTTCCATGATTGAAAAACTAGCCTCTTAATTTCTATCTTCTCCAGGTTTTCCAGGACGCATGGTTGCAGTACCGGTACAGTACTGTCCTCATTCATCCACACACACTCCTGACTAGCAGCCACCTGAACAACACATCCTGGTTCTGCTGCCGGTCCAATACGTCTCCTGAGCTCAGGAAGCAGCAGGACGCAGGCGGTGGCATCCAATACTGATCAACAACCAGAGCAGTGTTTACCGGTTCCTCTGTATATACAACAGTTATTACAGCAGCAGCATGGAGACACACACACACACACACACACAGTCTGAGTTCCTGTTCTATCTCCTAATACTGAGTGGCAGACGGCCCTCCTAACACCACTGACCTCTGACCTTAGAGGCTCTTTAGTGGTCACAGAGGGACTCTGAGGGTCTCTGGGGGGAATCAGAATGAATGAATAATAATCAGTGTCTCACAGGGAGCTGCAGTAATGACTGAGTGAGCCTCAGCTGTTAGAGCAAACACAAAGCTAACTGCTTCACAGAGAGTCTGAGGGAGACGGAGGCTCCTCCAACAGTATCAGCCTGTACAGGCAGTAACCCGCTCCAATACGCTCAGCCTTGTTAATGTCCACTTAAATATCAACATAAAAACATTCAGATTAAAGCTGCAAGCAGTGATGAACGGGCCGTCGCAGTCCATGTGTCAGACTGTTCCTTCAGATACAACAGGATCCTCACAGCCTTAATAACCACCAACAGTAGGAGGGCCCATACCGAGTAACACCAGAACCACCGGTGTCCATATTAGGGCTGTCCCCAACTGACTGTGGACTAGTAACAGCTGGAAATGTTCCTTTAATGTTTAAACTACAGAACAAAGGTACAAACTGCCCTCGACCTCCTTCAGTTACAGCAACGGTTCATTAGAGAGGAAGACTGGAGATGAAGATGGCTGAGAAGCACCGCTGTGTCTTCACTAACTGCTATGAAACAGCTTCAAACGCTCCTCTTTCATTCAGCTGTGAGTACAGTACAGTGAGTACAGTAAGTGAGTACAGTACAGTGAGCACAGTACAGTGAGCACAGTGAGTACAGTGAGTACAGTGAGTACAGTGAGTACAGTACAGTGAGTACAGTGAGTACAGTACAGAGAGTACAGTGAGTACAGTACAGTGAGCACAGTACAGTGAGTACAGTACAGTGAGTACAGTGAGTACAGTACAGTGAGTACAGTACAGTGAGTACAGTGAGTACAGTACAGTGAGTACAGTGAGTACAGTGAGTACAGTACAGTGAGTACAGTGAGTACAGTGAGTACAGTACAGTGAGTACAGTACAGTGAGTACAGTACAGTGAGTACAGTGAGTACAGTACAGTGAGTACAGTACAGTGAGTACAGTACAGTGAGTACAGTGAGTACAGTACAGTGAGTACAGTGAGTACAGTACAGTGAGTACAGTACAGTGAGTACAGTGAGTACAGTGAGTACAGTACAGTGAGTACAGTGAGTACAGTACAGTGAGTACAGTGAGTACAGTACAGTGAGTACAGTGAGTACAGTGAGTACAGTACAGTGAGATACAGTACAGTGAGTACAGTAGAGTACAGTGAGTACAGTACAGTGAGTACATTGGTACAGTGAGTACAGTACAGTAGGAGTACAGTGAGTACAGTACAGTGAGTACAGTGAGTACAGTACAGTGAGTACAGTGAGTACAGTGAGTACAGTACAGTGAGCACAGTGAGTACAGTACAGTGAGTACAGTACAGTGAGTACAGTGAGTACAGTACAGTGAGTACATTGAGTACAGTGAGTACAGTACAGTACAGTGAGTACAGTGAGTACAGTACAGTGAGTACATTGAGTACAGTGAGTCAGTGTTTCCTCTATCTTGTTCCTCCATATGTCTATGATATCAGAAATGGGGCAGACGCACAATGTAGTCCCGGTTGCCTTTTAAATGATCCTGCAGACATAATGCCCCCCCGCTGGCTGCCGCTCACATTGCAGTTTAACAACAAGTAGAACTATTCAGAGGTTATTGGGGCTGTCCACTTTAACTCCACATACTGTTGTGTTGATGGAGCTTATTGTCAAAACGTTCTCTTTCTTCCAAGTCGACTATTAAACTAACAGCTCCACCAAAAACGTCACCGCGGTGGGTCCGTTTTAATTGGACAACGTTCAACTTGTCAGTTCTCAGCTCAACATCCTGATATCAAACATCTGGAAACATTAAAACAGTAAATATATTTGTTTGTATCGCAGCGAAGTGTCACTTCTGTTGCATACGGAAAACGTTTGCCGACGGGACGGGACGGGACAGGGGGAGGGGGGGTGTTCGGACGGCCCTGCCACCACTGTTGAAAAAAAGAGGAAACACTGGTGAGTACAGTACAGTGCGCACACACTCAACAGCAGTGAAGAAGAGTCTGCACAGGCATTTCTATTCTTCGATGAGATACAAATGTTATTTACCACTGTGAAGGATTTAGTGCCATCTAGTGTAAATGAAAAACCACAGTAAAGTCTATATTTAGATCCAGTGTTTGTCTGTTCTGGGCTACTGTAGAAACACAGTGGTTTAACATGGAGGACTCCGCCAGAAGAGATTACAATGTCTTACTGTAAGTTAACAAACACACAATGATTATTATTTTCAGCAAAACATACACAGATATTATATTAATGTTATTATATTATATTACAGTAATGTTATTATATTGTATTACAGTAATGTTATTATATTATATTACTGTAATGTTTATTATATTATATTACTGTAATGTTATTAAATTATATTACAGTAATGTTATTATAGTATATTACAGTAATGTTATTATATTATATTACAGTAATGTTATTATAGTATATTATATTACAGTAATGTTATTATATTATATTACAGTAATGTTATTATATTATATTACTGTAATGTTATTATATTGTATTACAGTAATGTTATTATAGTATATTACAGTAATGTTATTATAGTATATTGAATTACATTATATTACAGTAATGTTATTATATTATATTAAATTATATTGTATTACAGTAATGTTATTATATTATATTACAGTAATGTTATTATATTGTATTACAGTAATGTTATTATATTATATTACAGTAATGTTATTATATTGTATTACAGTAATGTTATATTATATTACTGTAATGTTATTATATTGTATTACAGTAATGTTATTATATTGTATTACAGTAATGTTATTATATTATATTACAGTAATGTTATTATATTATATTACAGTAATGTTATTATATTATATTATATTACCGTAATGTTATTATATTGTATTACAGTAATGTTATTATATTGTATTACAGTAATGTTATTATATTATATTACAGTAATGTTATTATATTGTATTACAGTAATGTTATATTATATTACTGTAATGTTATTATATTATATTATATTACCGTAATGTTATTATATTGTATTACTGTAATGTTATCATATTATATTACCGTAATGTTATTATATTGTATTACAGTAATGTTATTATATTGTATTACAGTAATGTTATTATATTATATTACAGTAATGTTATTATATTGTATTACAGTAATGTTATATTATATTACAGTAATGTTATTATATTATATTACCGTAATGTTATTATATTGTATTACTGTAATGTTATCATATTATATTACAGTAATGTTATTATATTATATTGTATTACAGTAATGTTATTATATTGTATTACAGTAATGTTATTATATTATATTAAATTACATTATATTACAGTACTGTTATTATATTATATTAAATTACATTATATTACAGTAATGTTATTATATTATATTAAATTACATTATACTACAGTAATGTTATTATATTATATTAAATTATATTATATTACAGTAATGTTATTATATTGTATTACAGTAATGTTATATTATATTACTGTAATGATATCATATTATATTACAGTAATGTTATTATATTATATTGTATTACAGTAATGTTATTATATTGTATTACAGTAATGTTATTATATTATATTAAATTACATTATATTACAGTAATGTTATTATATTATATTAAATTACATTATATTACAGTTATGTTATTATATTAAATTACATTATACTACAGTAATGTTATTATATTATATTAAATTATATTATATTACAGTAATGTTATTATATTATATCACAGTAGTAGTATATGTAGTTGTTGCAACTGTTGTGGCTGTGTGTGTCTGTCTGTCTGTCTCTCTGTCTCTCTGTCTCTCTCTGTCTCTTTCTCTCTCTCTCTCTCTCTCTCTCTCTCTCTCTCTCTCTCCCTCTCACCCCAACTGGTCGCGACAGACGACCACCCACCTAGAGCCAAAGGATCTGTCCTAGGTTTCTGCCTTTTAACAGGCAGTTTTTCCTTGCCCTTGTCTCCAAGGTCTTGCTCATGGTGGTACTGTTGGGTCTCTGTAATTAATGTTATAAAGAGTTCGGTCTAGACCTGCTCTATTTGAAAAGTGTCCTGAGATAACTTCTGTTATGAATTGGTGCTACACAAATAAAATTGAATTGAATTGAAATTATTACAGTAATGTTATTATATTATACTCCTCCTCACCTATAAAGCTCTTCATGGTCAGGCCCCTTCATATCTTAAAGAGCTCATAGTACCCTATTACCCCACTAGAACACTACGTTCTCTGAATGCTGGGCTACTTGTGGTTCCTATAGTCTCTAAAAGTAGAACAGGAGCCAGAGCCTTCAGTTACCAAGCTCCTCTCCTGTGGAACCAGCTTCCAGTTGTGGTTCGGGAGGCAGACACCCTCACCACTTTCAAGAGTAGGCTTAAGACATTCCTCTTTGATAAAGCTTATAGTTAGGGCTGGATCAGGTGAGTCCTGAACCATCCCTTAGTTATGCTGCTATAGGCCTAGACTATCGGGGATTTCCCATGGTGCACTGAGCTACTCTCTTCCTCTCTCTTTCTGCACTCATTCATGTCCCTTTAATGCATGTTACTAACTCCACTTCTTCCCCGGAGTTCTTGTGCTTTCTCGTCTCGCAGGTTCTCGTGGATCCTGGTGGAGCCTCCTGCCATGGTCCTGCTTGACTGCCATTGCCAATACTGTTGTTGCTGTGCACCTGTCTGTCTGTCTGTCGCTCTCTCTCTCTCTCTCTCTCTCTCTCTCTCTCTCTCTCTCTCACCCCAACTGGTCGCGACAGACGACCACCCACCTAGAGCCGGAGGATCTGTCCTAGGTTTCTGCCTTTTAACAGGCAGTTTTTCCTTGCCCTTGTCGCCAAGTGCTTGCTCATGGTGGTACTGTTGGGTCTCTGTAATTAATGTTAAAGAGTTCGGTCTAGACCTGCTCTATTTGAAAAGTGTCCTGAGATAACTTCTGTTATGAATTGGCGCTATACAAATAAAATTGAATTGAATTGAATTGAATTATATTAAAGTAATGTTATTATATTAAAGTAATGTTATTATATTACAGTAATGTTATTATATTAAATTATATTACAGTAATGTTATTATATTATATTACAGTAATGTTATTATATTATATTAAAGTAATGTTATTATATTACAGTAATGTTATTATATTATATTACAGTAATGTTATTATATTATATTAAAATAATGTTATTATATTACAGTAATGTTATTATATTATATTAAAGCAATGTTATTATATTATATTAAAGCAATGTTATTATATTAAAGTAATGTTATTATATTACAGTAATGTTATTATATTATATTAAAGTAATGTTATTATATTACAGTAATGTTATTATATTATATTAAAGTAATGTTATTATATTAAAGTAATGTTATTATATTAAAGTAATGTTATTATATTACAGTAATGTTATTATATTACATTACAGTAATGTTATTGTATTACATTAGGGCTGGGCGATAAATCGATTTTATCGATTAATTCGAATTTGTAGTTAAACACGATTTATTTTTAGTTAAAATCAGTCTTCTCTTGAACTTCCACAACACCAGCGCTCCCTTTGGGCTCCCGTAGGTCAGAGTGCGCTGACCCCTCCCCCCACCTCTCCACAGATAAACACAACATGGCAGCAAGCCAGGATGAGCTCGTCCCCAAAAAGGGCACAGTGTCGTCGGTGGTTTGGAACTGGTTTGGTTTTGTGGCGTCCGACAGCGAACAAACCACGACCCACTGCAAAGTTTGTTTGAAAGCTGTTGCAACCAAAGGTAGCAGTACGAAGAATCTATTCCAGCACCTCAAGCAGAGGCATGCAGCCGAGTGGGAGAAATGTTGCTCTCTGTGAGATATACAGGACCGCAGCCCACAAACACCCGCTAAACAACAGTCTATAAAAAAATCGATTAAAATCGTAAATCGGGTTTGGTGTGAAAAAATCGGTAATTGTTACAGTACATTAATGTTACTATATTACATTATATTACAGTAATGTTATATCAAATTACAGTGTCATTATATTACATTATATTACAGTAATATTATATTAAATTACAGTACTGTTATTATATTGTATTACAGTAATGTTATTATATAGTATTACAGTAATGTTATTATATTATATTACAGTAATGTTATTATATTGTATTACAGTAATGTTATTATAGTATATTAAATTACATTATATTACAGTAATGTTATATTATATTAAATTACATTATGTTACAGTAATATTATATTAAATTACAGTACTGTTATTATATTGTATTACAGTAATGTTATTATATATAGTAATGTATTATATATATTACAAATTATTATATTTATTACAGTAATGTTATTATATAGTATTACAGTAATGTTATTATATTGTATTACAGTAATGTTATTATATTATATTACAATAATATTATGTATATTAAATTACATTATATTACAGTAATGTTATATTATATTAAATTACATTATGTTACAGTAATATTATATTAAATTACAGTACTGTTATTATATTGTATTACAGTAATGTTATTATATAGTATTACAGTAATGTTATTATATTATATTACAGTAATGTTATTATAGTATATTAAATTACATTATATTACAGTAATGTTATTATATTAAATTACAGTAATGTTAATATATTATATTACAGTAATGTTATATTAAATTACAGTGTTATTATATTACATTATATTATAGTAATGTTATTATATTAAATTACAGTAATGTTATTATATTATATTATATTATATTACAGGAATGTTATTATATTACATTATATTACAGTAATGTTATTATATTCTCCTGGACCATATTCTGATTTTATATCTGAATTCTCTGAGTTTTTATCAAGTTTAGTCCTTAAATCAGATTAAGTAATTATTGTAGGTGATTTTAATATTCATGTGGATGTTAACAATGACAGCCTTAGTAATACATTTATATCATTAATAGACTCAATTGGCTTCTGTCAGAGTGTAAATAAACCAACTCATTGTTTTAATCACACTCTTGACCTTGTTCTATCATATGGCATTGATATTGAACATTTAATAGTCTTCCCACATAATCCTTTCCTATCTGACCATTATTTAATAACTTTTGAATTCATACTATTAGATTATAAGCCATTAGGCAAAACCTCCTACAGCAGATGTCTATCTGACAGTGCTGTAGCTAAATTTAAGGAGGAGATTCCTTCAGTGTTTAATTCAATGCCATGTCTGAATTTAACAGAGTCCTATAACGACTTTAGTCCCTCTGAAATTGATAATCTTGTTGATAGTGCTACAGGCTCACTACGATCAACATTAGACTCTATCGCTCCTATAAAAAGGAAATTATTAAAACATAGGAGACTAGCACCTTGGTATAACCACCAAACCCGCCAGTTAAAACAAATAGCTAGGAAATCTGAAAGGAAATGGCGCTCTTCCAAATTATCAGAATATCGCTCAAATTGGCAAGATAATCTTAAAACTTATAGAAAGGCCCTCCGTAATGCCAGAGGAGCCTATTACTCAGCACTAATAGAAGAAAATAAGAATAACCCTAGGTTCCTCTTCAGCACTGTAGCCAGGCTGACAGAGAGTCACAGCTCTATTGAGCCACATATCCCCATAAACTTAAGTAGCAATGACTTCATGAGCTTCTTTTATAATAAAACTATTACTATTAGAGAGAAAATTAATCACCAACTGCCATCAACAGTTATCAGTGGCTCTCCAAGTTCAGGGACTTCTGTCAAGGTAAACTTAGATATATATTTAGACTGTTTTTCTGCTATCGATCTTCATCAGTTAACTTCAATCATTTCTTCATCGAAGCCATCAACCTGTCTATTAGACCCGATCCCAACTAGGCTGCTTAAAGAAGTCGTACCCTTAATTGGCACTTCTTTACTGGATATGATTAATCTTTCTTTATTATCAGGATATGTACCACAGTCCTTTAAAGTAGCTGTAATTAAACCCCTTCTTAAAAAGCCCACTCTTGACCCAGGGGTTTCAGCCAACTATAGACCAATCTCTAACGTCCCCTTCCTCTCTAAGATTCTGGAGAAAGTAGTCGCCAAAGAGTTGTGTGACTTTCTACATAACAATAGTTTATTTGAGGATTTTCAGTCAGGATTTAGAGTTCATCACAGCACAGAGACAGCTCTGGTTAAAGTTAATAATGACCTTCTGATTGCTTCTGACAATGGACTTGTCTCTGTACTTGTATTATTAGATCTTAGAGCTGCATTTGACACCATTGACCATGATATTCTTTTACAGAGACTTGAGCATCAAATTGGCATTAAAGGAACCGCACTAAGCTGGTTTAAGTCATATTTATCAGATCGCTCGCAGTTTGTACATGTTAATGATGAATCTTCAATAAATACTACAGTTAGTCATGGAGTTCCACAAGGTTCTGTACTTGGACCAATATTATTTACTTTATATATGCTTCCTTTAGGCAAAATTATTATCAATCACTGTTATGCAGATGATACACAGTTATATCTATCAATCAAGCCCGATGAAATTGATCAATTATCTAAATTACAAACATGTCTTAAGGACATAAAATCCTGGATGAGCTCCAATTTTCTGATGTTAAAACTCAGAAAAAAACGAAATTGTTGTACCTGGCCCCAAAAACCTTAGAGACTCACTGTCTAAAGATATAGTCACTCTAGATGGCATTAACTTGGCCTCTAGCACCACTGTCAGGAATCTTGGAGTTTTCTTCTTTCATTTACGTAATATTACAAAAATTAGACACATACTATCACAGACAGATGCAGAAAAACTAATCCATGCATTTGTTACTTCAAGGCTGGATTACTGCAACTCTTTATTATCAGGTTGCCCCAATAAGTCCATTAAAACGCTCCAATTAATTCAGAACGCTGCAGCACGAGTACTGACAGGAACTAGAAAAAGAGATCACATCTCTCCTGTACTAGCTTCTCTGCATTGGCTGCCTGTAAAATGTAGAATAGAATTTAAAATCCTCCTCCTCACCTATAAAGCTCTTCATGGTCAGGCCCCTTCATATCTTAAAGAGCTCATAGTACCCTATTACCCCACTAGAACACTACGTTCTCTGAATGCTGGGCTACTTGTGGTTCCTATAGTCTCTAAAAGTAGAACAGGAGCCAGAGCCTTCAGTTACCAAGCTCCTCTCCTGTGGAACCAGCTTCCAGTTGTGGTTCTGGAGGCAGACACCCTCACCACATTCATGAGTAGGCTTAAGACATTCCTCTTTGATAAAGCTTATAGTTAGGGCTGGATCAGGTGAGTCCTGAACCATCCCTTAGTTATGCTGCTATAGGCCTAGACTATCGGGGGATTTCCCATGGTGCACTGAGCTCCTCTCTTCCTCTCTCTTTCTGCACTCATTCATGTCCCATTAATGCATGTTACTAACTTCACTTCTTCCCCGGAGTTCTTGTGCTTTCTCGTCTCGCAGGTTCTTATCGATCCTGGTGGAGCCTCCTGCCATGGTCCTGCTAGATTGCCATTGCCAATACTGTTGTTGCTGTGCACCTGTCTGTCTGAACCCTTGTTGATTTGACTACAATCTCTAACATCCTGTGAGTGAGTGAGTGAGTTGGCTGAGAGCTCTGTTCCATCCCAGGTCTTCACACAGCGAGGACATAAAGCCATGATGTTGGCAGGAAACCAATCGCTGTGCTTTATGTCACCATGTGACATTCTGTGTGTTGTACTGCAGCAGGAATGTGTGCATTCAGTCAAACACAGTGCCGATGTAGAGATCTGTGCTGGGGACTGAAGAGGACGAGGTGGAGGTCTGAGGATCTGGGCCAACGCCGGCTGAACTCATGATTAATGACTGTTGGCTGGAGTCGGTGTGAAACTAAGTGACACATCGTTAACAAGTATTTCATTATCTATCACTGATGTGGAATGTAAACAGTACAAACACACAAAGCACTTCTTTCTACACTAAATACACGCAGGATCACGTGTGTTTAATGCTCTTATGTGCTGCACTCTGTATGACTTGGCCCACATATTACAGATCGTACTTCACACTGCTCGCCATTTTCACCACCGCAAACAATCACAAGAGTCTGCAGCTCTGAACCGCATCAGAGAGACCGACAGTTTCATGTTCATTTAACTGTCTCATAGCTCGAACTCACTCTAGCTAGTGTTAGCTTCGCACAACAACAACAGCGACTTTTTATTTGTTTCCTGTGGCAGCAAACACACACACAGTAACTGTTGTCCTGCAACCTGAGCTCATCTACTCTATGGGCTCTATCTTGCACTCAGCGCAATTGACTTTGTACACTGGCGCTTGTATAATTCCTATTTTGCACTCGACGCACATTGGAATTTTCCCTCCACCGACGCACGTCCTTAAATTAGGGAATGAACTTGCACTCTGGGGGGCGGTTCAGCGAAAAGAGGAGGCGTGTTCCGGTGCAAACGTTCCCTGGTGCTATTTTGCTGTTTCAGAAAACAATTCCGCCACAGACCAGGAAAAACCTAGTCTAAAGTCAGTGGCGCTTATTCAGATGCTGCTTTAAGAAGCTGCGTTACATTGTTTTGATTTATTGTATGGCTGTGTTACATTTATTTCATGTCAATAATGTCACTTCTCGGTATTTTACAGCCCTGACGAGAACGTCGGTCTCCTCGGCTGTGAACCGCTCCTGGCGTGCGCCTGGCCAATCCGCCGTTATAATAGCAATCCACCATGGAACAAGCGCGCCTGCTTTTAAAGGGAATGGGAGATGACGCTCTGATTGGTTTATTGCACGTTATGCTCAAACCACACCTCTGACTAATGTAGCTACTTCAGACCAACCCATTTTAGATTTGTGCCGGGCGCAAGTGTCATTTATCCCGCCGGCATAATAGCAACAGCGCCCGAGATCCGCCCACAAAGCTACTTGCGTTTTGCGTTTGATACTTGCGTTTCAGATCAACAAGATAGAGCCCTCAGTGTGACTGCACCCCTTTGCTAACATAAAGATGCTAACAACGTTAGCTTTCTGAACGTCTCCGCTCCAGCGTGATGACTCTGGGAAACTGTGTTTATTTACTGTAAGTTATTACAGATCATCCTGAGGGAGTAAAGTGCAGGCATGATTTGGACCAGGTTTTGCAGTAAAGTAACATACATGTGTTTTGTATTGAAAGTCTAACAAGCACAGACATCTCTTCTTCTTCGCTTACAAAGCATTTTGTTTCTCGGTCTCCTCCTCTCTCTTCTTGCTGTGAGAGCAGATTTTGTCCCACTGTCCTGTTGTGGTGAACCGTCATTTAAAAACCGCTTTAGTTCTGAACCCTGGCCTTGAAGGGGCCTTGAAGGGGCCTTGAAGGGGGCTCTCTGCGGATCTGCCTTGAATCCAAACCTTTGAGGTGTCGGCCAGGCTTCCCTGGAGGGCTCCCTAAACCCGACACTTCAACCTGACTGCAGCTTCAATGGATCAGACCGGCCTCCTTTCATACGGCTGCTGAATATGCAGAGAGGAGGTGGAGGGCAGGAGGGTGAGGAGGTGGAGGGCAGGAGGGTGAGGAGGGTCCGCTGACTTCACAATAAGTCACTTAACTCTCAACCTAATGTCTGATTAATACCGGCTTCAACACACACTGTGGATTATTTATACAGCGGCCCGCTGCCACAATACTCACCAGTGAAAGCAGCCCACATCAGTTCACAGTTAGGTGATAAAAACAGCAGTTTTTAGTTCTTAGTTTAATTCATTTGCAGCATTTATTGTAGATGTGACCTGTGTTGTTAACGTGGTGAAGATCTTTTCTTCATCTGCATGTGTTTTAAGTTGTTTTGAGCTCTCTGGGCCACCGTACTCCTGTGAGGTTGTTTATTTCTGTATTGTTACTGTAAAGTCAAACACTAATAATCAGATTACATATGAATCCTGTGTTTGCTCTGTAATCTGACTGTATACATGTTGTCCTGGATGTGACGTCCAGCATGCACTCACACGCAGTCAGTCTCAATGAAAGTGGTGATTATCCAGCGCAGCAGCCTCGGTGGGCCCGGTTCTGTCTGTTGTGTATAATTACTGCTGCTGTGTGAGCTAAAGGGACAACTGATGGAAAATCACTGCTGGCAGCAGAGCGCTCTGAGCGACAGCACAGCTCATCATGGAGGAATGTGAGCAGGTTTTCCACCTCACAGAACAATGAGCAGCCAGCCAATGAGCAGCCGGACGGCCCGGCCTGCCGCTAAGCCCCACTGAATAGCTTCATTCTTGGACCGGCTGGTCCAAAGAAAGACGAGGACCTCCCAACTGGGCAGCCGCGTTCACCCGAAGCTGGAAGATTGATTATTGATAAGTGATTATTAAAATGTGCTCCACACAGCAGATATAAACATATTGCCGATATATGTCACAGACACAGACGTTCGTTATCGACAACTTTATCAATCACAACATTCACTTGTTAAAATACTCAGCAGGTGACTGAATGAAGCAGCTGTCTATCAGAGGCGACCTTCAGCCAATCAGATCAATGAACCATGTAAACACTCAAACTGAAGTCAGTGGGAGAAGAGAGGAAACCTTCAGTGTCGTTTGTTCCTTAGCTCTCCAGTTCTTATAGAACTGATGCTACCAGCAGCTACGCTAACCTCTTTAGCAGCTACGCTAACCTCTTTAGCAGCTACGCTAACCTCTTTAGCAGCCACGCTAACCTCTTTAGCAGCTACGCTAACCTCTTTAGCAGCCACGCTAACCTCTTTAGCAGCTACGCTAACCTCTTTAGCAGCTACGCTAACCTCTTTAGCAGCTATGCTAACCTCTTTAGCAGCTACGCTAACCTCTTTAGCAGCTACGCAGCTACGCTAACCTCTTTAGTCTCCGTACCTGTGTCACAGACTGTACCTGTGTCGGTCTCTGTACCTGTGTCAGTCTCTGTACCTGTGTCAGTCTCCGTACCTGTGTCAGTCTCTGTACCTGTGTCAGTCTCTCTGTACCTGTGTCGGTCTCCGTACCTGTGTCGGTCTCTGTACCTGTGTCGGTCTCCGTACCTGTGTCAGTCTCTGTACCTGTGTCAGTCTCTCTGTACCTGTGTCGGTCTCCGTACCTGTGTCAGTCTCTGTACCTGTGTCGGTCTCCGTACCTGTGTCCCTGTGTCAGTCTCCGTACCTGTGTCAGTCTCTGTACCTGTGTCGGTCTCCGTACCTGTGTCAGTCTCCGTACCTGTGTCAGTCTCTGTACCTGTGTCAGTCTCTCTGTACCTGTGTCAGTCTCCGTACCTGTGTCAGTCTCTGTACCTGTGTCGGTCTCCGTACCTGTGTCCCTGTGTCAGTCTCCGTACCTGTGTCAGTCTCTGTACCTGTGTCGGTCTCCGTACCTGTGTCAGTCTCCGTACCTGTGTCAGTCTCCGTACCTGTGTCACAGACTGTACCTGTGTCGGTCTCCGTACCTGTGTCAGTCTCCGTACCTGTGTCACAGACTGTACCTGTGTCGGTCTCCGTACCTGTGTCAGTCTCCGCACCTGTGTCAGTCTCTGTACCTGTGTCAGTCTCTCTGTACCTGTGTCAGTCTCTGTACCTGTGTCGGTCTCCGTACCTGTGTCAGTCTCTGTACCTGTGTCAGTCTCTGTACCTGTGTCAGTCTCCGTACCTGTGTCACGGACTGTACCTGTGTCAGTCTCCGTACCTGTGTCAGTCTCTGTACCTGTGTCACAGACTGTACCTGTGTCGGTCTCCGTACCTGTGTCACGGACTGTACCTGTGTCACAGACTGTACCTGTGTCAGTCTCCGTACCTGTGTCAGTCTCTGTACCTGTGTCAGTCTCTGTACCTGTGTCAGTCTCCGTACCTGTGTCAGTCTCTGTACCTGTGTCAGTCTCCGTACCTGTGTCAGTCTCTGTACCTGTGTCAGTCTCCGTACCTGTGTCAGTCTCCGTACCTGTGTCAGTCTCTGTACCTGTGTCAGTCTCCGTACCTGTGTCAGTCTCCGTACCTGTGTCACAGACGATATATATGTATAATCTATAAAATATTTAAATGTGTTAAATAAGAGAAACAGCAGTATGCTCACAGTGAATAGTCGCTATGGTTACAGAAACCTTCAGAGTACTTTTACTTTATACTCTGATTACTTCTCCTGTAACTGAGTATCTGAATATTGACTGTGTACTTTTACCTGCTCTGCTCACCTGCTTTCTCTCACCTGTCTCCAGTTGTTTCTACAGCCAGCTAATGCTAACAGACACTGAGGCTAATTATTATTTCACATGAAGTCACTAAATTAAATGCTAGCTCAGAGCTAGCTTAACCACTGCTAATGAGGAAACACAGAAACTAACGTTAGCTAAACCGCCAATACTGCTATCAGCTAATGCTATCGGCTAATGCTATCAGCTAATGCTATCGGCTAATGCTATCAGCTAATGCTATCGGCTAATGCTATCGCTCAATGACGATGCTAACACGCTAATTAGCAGCTAGTTGTAGTGACATTAGACAGGTTGAGTCACAAACCACCTGAACAACAACAACAACAACAACAACAACAACAATAATAATAAATTAAAGCTGCAAGCAGCGTTGAACGGGATCTCGCACCCGGCGCACGTCGGCCGCGTCACGTGCCGTCGTAACAAGCTCGGACCACGACGTGAAAATGTCACGTAAATCAGCTCAAAATCGCCCTGCAGCACTTACTTCCTGTTGCCACTAGGTGGCGCTCTGACTATTACTGAATATTATCACATAGACGTGTTCAGGGCGGGACTCTTATCGAACATGTGAAGTTTCGTTGCAGTCGGATCATGTACGCAGAAGTTATTACGAATCCCTCTATAATGGCGAAGGATCGAAATTGCACGCCACGGGACGCCACGCCACATCCACAAAGTTTAACGGAATAATGTAAATAGCACAACTTTTAATACTGAATGTGTTTAGATGGCTGTGTCCAAATCTGAAGTCGGTCCGATAAACGTCCTAGGAGGAGTTCGTTCAAATACAACGTGTGCAAATCGCCAAAAATGGCCACAAAATCCAAAATGGCGGACTTCCTGTTGGGTTTGAGGTATGGGTCCTTGAGGCTTTTCTGCTTCTTTTATCATCATACGCATGCGCAGCTATTTTAAAACATGTGGGCCTTACGGGTCCCGGGGGCTGATGCGGGGGGGCGTGGCCTAGCCGTTTGGCGCCGCCCGTGCACGGAGACAATGTCATATCGGTATTTTAGCTACGATTGAATTTTATGCAAATTTCCATGAGTTCTTGAGAATGCTGCGTTAGAAGGCGATAATAATAATAATAATAATAATAATAATAATATTAACTCTTAATGAGGAACAATAGTGTCTCATTAAGAGTTCATTACTCACCGGATGGATCAACTACACACACGGTGCTATTTTCCCGGACTTCGTTA
This sequence comes from Dicentrarchus labrax, assembly GCF_905237075.1. Taxonomy (NCBI): domain Eukaryota; kingdom Metazoa; phylum Chordata; class Actinopteri; family Moronidae; genus Dicentrarchus; species Dicentrarchus labrax. Next base: position 2,211,809 of record NW_026136719.1, read on the forward strand.
TGTCCCGCCCTCCTCTGCCTCTGATTGGCTCATCCTGACACTCTCGCTCTTACACTAACCAATCACACTCTTCATGCCTGAACCGAACCAATCAAACCAACGAAGGCAACGGGTACTAGCCAATCAGAGGCAGAGGAGGGCGGGACATGCATTTGTGATGCTAGCTAAGCTAACAGACAGCTCATTATTAATATTAATTAATATTAATTAATATTTCCTCATTATTTAAACCTGCTGCTTCACACTCCTCTTCCTCATTTAGCCTAAAACCTCACAGCTACCGTTCAATGTGCTCAACAAATTGAAATATTCCATTTAATTTATTAATCATTTAAATTGTAGTTATTATTATTATTTAATATTTCATTCATCTGTTTCTTTCTTTTTTTAAGTTATTTTTTTGGCCTTTTCTTGGCTTTATTTTTATAGAGACAGCTGTAGAGAGACAGGAAAGGTGGGTGTAGAGAGAGGGGATGAGACGCAGCAAAGGGCCGCAGGTCGGATTCGAACCCGGGCCGCTGCAGCAAACCGGGCGCCGATTCATGTGTATTAATATTGCTGTTCATCATATTGTCTGCTCTGTCATTTAATTAGAAACATTTTATTTTGTGGTTCTCTTACCTTTTATGAGTTTATGTATTATTTCATGTTGATAGTCTTAAATTGTACTTTTCCTGGAAGTTACATTGAACATAAAGTGGAGTTTGTATTATTAATTACAGCCATCACACATTAGCTCTAACTGCGGGAGCACAAGAAGCACAGTCAGCTGAGTTCATTCAGAAAAACACACCTCACATTTATTGGCTTTGAGTTCTGTGGACAGAAGCTAACAAACATTTGGCACAAAGACAGATTTTATTTCATTCGATTTTCCACACGACGACCTGAATCACAGATGAGACAGACGGCTGTGATGCTGTGCGACACATTGTTGTGTTCAAATAAAGCGTGATTAAAGTATCCACACTGCTAACACCTCTCTGGTTCAAGTATCTGTACAGTATAAAGGTTTGTTCTCACTGCTGTACAATGAGGCAACGATAAGACGCCATCAACAGCCACCAACAGGCCGCTGCAGCAGAGTCACATTCACCACTTCATCCTCCATATTCTGCATCATTCTTCACTTTATCACTTCATGTGTTCACACAGGGAATTACTTCTTCGTTGGTGGGTGCTTTCACCTCATATGGAACTTTTTTATAATTATCATTTTTCATCCAAATTTTAATTACGACTACATTGTATTATTCCAGAAGCTCTGATAGCTCTGAGCTGGCACTAATATATATATCTATATATCTCCATATAGGTAACGTGTACAGCAACATTAAACCCATTTCCCTCCCATAATAAGGGCACAGTAGTTCTCTACGAGAGCAAGAACAAGGCTGCCATCCTTCATATAATCATATATACAGCCATGAGGTGCTTTAATAATACTGCTGTGAAAGAGGTCATTTGGCATGTCAACATTTCCAAAACACTCTCTTGCAAACGTATTGCTGGAGTGTACAGAAGAAGATATGACCACATTTTTTTACTTTAAACTCAGATAAATGTTTGCCATGTGGCTCTAACCGTCCGCTGTAAGTGTGTCCTGGTTGAGCGACTGGGTGTCAGCGGCAGTGTCAGAGTCAAGCTGCTGCAGCGGCTGTCGGACTGTAATCAGACTGAAGCAGCTCTGACATTAAGGCAAACACATTCTTTGGCAAAACAAGCGACACAACAGACTGCAAAGTAAAGACGATCACAGAGACGCTGCTGGTGGAACATTGAACCTGATGGTCGAACACTGACTCAGCTACACTGTAAGGCAGTTATACACACTGTAGAAATGTTCTTTATGCTCTTTTTACACACTTTGGTCATTCAAAATAAACTAACTCTGTAGATTTCATATATTTGCAGCTTTACAAAATACATTTTTAGACTTTATATGAGCAGCTTTGACAGAATCAATATACATGTTGACAGTGTGTGTACAGACAGAGAAATAAGGCTTTAAAAGCTTCTATGAGCTGTGGTCAGACAGCAGGTTTCAGCCTCCATTAAAGGACCATTTTATCACATGTCCGTCACTTTAGTCAGCTGTGACAATACTGTACTCATTAATTACCTGCTAAGATTATAACGTTCTACTTTGTGAGTACAAAAAACTACAAAAATACAGTTAAAGTTGTGATAAACCAGAATGATCCTTTAAGGCCGGAGACGCTTTTAACCACGCACTAGCATACTTAATGGCTGCTTCGTGTATCCTGCGTTTGGACCAATGGTTGTGCATGTCCTCTGACCCTTCCTAAGCCCCGCCCCTTTTTCTTTGTGCTCCAATAACAATTGAGCAACCCTCGGCCAACTTCCTCCTTTCCTGTGCTTAGATATGCTATATGCTAGACTATGTTGAAAAGACAACCACATTTTGAAGATGGTTCAAAGATAAAAGAGACATATATATAGTCACATCTTAAAATAGCTAATATTAGCAAAATGCTAATGCTTAGCTAGTTAGCTAGGCTACATTAATGGTTAGCTAGCATGTTAGCTAATCTACATTAATTGCTGGTTAGCAAGTTATATCTGATAGCGATATTAGCAGAACACAGGCTAATTAGCCAGCTAGCTAACGATTGATGTAGATTAGCCAGGAAAGATGTAGGGACTTAGAAGGGTTAACAACGAGAATATCTCTGGTTTAAGACAATCCATCCACCTCCTGCAGGACCTTTATGATTGATTACATAGCATTTATTGGAGAACTGATCAATACTGCAGTTCATTTCCTATAAAGACCTAAAGAGGAGAGCAGTGTTGAGCCATGACTGGGTGAATTATTTCAGTGTGGAGCTCACTGTTGATGTGAAACTGTGAGTCACTGGTCACTGTCTCATCAACAGCCAACAGAACTGAAACCAACAGAATATATCTGATAGACAGGTTGTTGGTTTGAGTCTGAACGTGAAGGAAAACACAGAATAACACCAGACTGACAGACAGAAGAAACTTTTGACATAAGAGTCAGAAAAGTGATTAGTTGATTAATCGATTAGTTGTCAACTTTAAATTAATCACCAGCTATTTTTATTTTTTATCATTTATTTATTAATCGTTGTGGGTCTTTATTTTTGCTGATGACATCCTCCTGTTTGTCTGCGTCCTTTCTCTAGATAGTTTCTCAAAATCTTCTGGATACAACATTAACTGGCCAAAATCAGAGACCCCCCCACCCAACAGCAGACTGCTCGGTAGTTTCAGCTGCCCCACGAAGGGTTTGACGTACCAGAATAACATTCCCCCCAAAATTTGGCTGAATTGTGCAACTTTGAACACCTGCTGGATAAACTGAGGACATTGAGTGTTGGGCTTTTTCTTTCCTGGTAGGTCAACCTGATTAAAATGAGTAATGACTACTGCTCCTAAATTTAATTAATTAATAAAAAAATATTTCAGCTTCTCAATGTGAATATTTCTGGTTTCTGTTGTCCTTCCTGACATTTTCTGGACTAAAGAACTCATTGATTAATGGAGAAAATGATTGACAGATTAATCAATAATGAAAATAATGATTAGTTGCAGGATTATGTGGACGGATGGACAGCTGTGATACAGAGACAATGTAAGACCGTGAGCTGCGTTCCTATTGGACGGTGTGTGTGTGAGTGCTGAAGCTGCTGATTGGCTGAGAGAAGTTCCCGCTCCGCTCTGAGGGGACGGGACTGATCTGGGGTCTACAGCTGGGTGGGGCCTCGGCTGTGTGGCTCCCCGCTGCCAGGAGAAGGCGCCATCACCAGGCTCCGCAGGTAGACGCAGGGGTTCCCTCCTCCTGCCTGACCCGGGGCGGAGCCGGGCGGCGGTGGGGCCGGAGGCGGCATGAGGGAGCCGGGGGGCCTCAGAGATGACATGAGTGGCTGCATCTCCTGCACTGCTCCCCCCTCTTCCTCCTCCTCTTCCTCCTCCTTCTTATTCCTCTCCGGGAAGCAGAAGGGACCCTGCAACACCTGAGCCCCGATGGAGGAGGTGCTGCCGGCCGTACTGCCCGGTGGGGTGTAGGAGGCCGGCCGGGGTCCTCCCAATCTGGAGAGGGCGCTGACGCGGGGGTGGACGGGCTCGGCGGGGACGGGCGGGGAGGAGATGCTCTCCAGGGAGGAGATGCTCTGGTTCCAGGCCTGCTGGAGGTCCACAGGGATGATCTTGTTGGCCTCCACAGACACACAGGGGGGAGGAGAACCCACGCTGCCCTTCCATGGGAGGTGGCTGTCCCCACTGGGGGGGGAGGAGGGGCTGGCTAAGGGACTCCCGTCCAGAGCTGCTGGGACTGACGGAGGAGACACAACAATAACAGAAACTGATAAACGGTCCAATGAACCCAAACAGGGAACACAGTAACAGCAGGAAGTTATAGCAGATTATTTCCTGTGAATATTGTCTGTATTATCTGTACAATCATAAACAAGGTTGGAAACCAAGTGGGATTCATTCGCTCTGTCTCGTCTGTTGATAATGACCAATAATTAATAATGAATTCATAATTTAGAATATCGTCTGCTTCCTTGCTCAAAATATCTGAATACAACTTTAACTCAGAGTCACTCTTCCAACCCTAACCCACAAAGGGCTTGATGTACTGGAATAACATTCCCCCCAAATTTGGCTGAATTGTGCAACTTTGAACTCCTGCTGGATAAACTGAGGTCATTGAGTGTTTCTCTGCTTTCTCTCTCTGTGAGCCAACCTGATTAAATTTGGTGCTCCTGAATTTGATTATGTGTTACAAGCCGTCCTGATCAAAATCCCTCAGTCATAGTTTAAACAGTTTATTTAGACAGATAATGCAATACTTCCTTATGGAACGACCCAGACTCAGGGTCGGCAGTCCCAAACCTTAGACACATGGCACACTGGTTGTTGCAGAGCGAGCCCTGCCCTGGTTTGTTCTGTAAAGTACCCTGTGTAGCCCTCTCTCTACAGCACACTTTATAACATCTAAATTACCCCAAGATGTCAATACACATCCAGTTGTCTCGCATATACAGTGGGTCTGGAGGAGAGTAGCGTTCAGTTACAAGGTCAACCCCCATCTCTATCTACATGCAGGAATCTGGTTGAATCCAAGGCTCTGTACTGGCAGAAGCTGTGGTATCAAAAAGGGTTCAAGGTTCTCTGTGACCTTTATGACAAGGGGACACCGAGTTTGTGAAATCCATAACAGCAATTTGATATCGACAGAGTCAGTTTGGAGATTCCTTCAGTTGAGGCATCTGCTACTTTTACTCTATGCTGCTTTAATTTTGATGGTGATATGTCGTCTCTCAGATCAACAGGGGAAGCTGACCTCAGTGTTGATTCACTGAGGGGGATTGGATCTTCTTTATTTCATTTAAAATATTAAACGGAGCCTATAGGACCCCGTCCAGGTTGCACAGAGCGGGGCTGTGGGAGGATGCAGGGTGCTGGAGGTGCAATGGAAACGATGGTGACTACATTCAGTTGTGGGCAAAGATGTCTCTTTCACTCCAGCTGTGTACTTGACCCGACCCCCAGTGTGGGAACCACCGTCTTCAGTAATCATCTACACTTTAAAAACAGCTGTTTCACTTATTTTAATTCACAGAAATCAATGAAATGCTGAAATATAGTCCAACTGTGTGTGTGTGTGTGTGTGTGTGTGTGTGTGTGTTACTGTGTGTGTGTGTGTGTGTGTTACTGTGTGTGTGTGTGTGTGTGTGCATGTGTGTCTGTGTGTCTGTGTGTGTGTTAATGTGTGTGTGTGTGTGTGTGCGTGTGTGCCTGTGTGTCTGTGTGTGTGTTACTGTGTGTGTGTGTGTGTGTGTGTGTGTGTGTTAATGTGTGTGTGTGTGTGTGTGCGTGTGTGCCTGTGTGTCTGTGTGTCTGTGTGTGTGTTACTGTGTGTGTGTGTGTGTGTGTGTGTCTGTGTGTGTGTGTGTGTGTGTGTTACTGTGTGTGTTACTGTGCATGTGTGTGTGTGTTACTGTGCGTGTTACTGTGTGTGTGTGTGTGTGTGTGTGTGTGTGTGTGTGTCTGTGTGTGTGTGTGTGTTACTGTGTGTGTTACTGTGCATGTGTGTGTGTGTTACTGTGCGTGTTACTGTGTGTCTGTGTGTCTGTTACTGTGTGTGTGTGTGTGTGTGTGTGTCTGTGTGTGTGTGTGTGTGTTACTGTGTGTGTGTGTGTGTGTGTGTGTGTGTGTTACTGTGTGTGTTACTGTGTATGTGTGTGTGTGTGTGTGTGTGTGTGTGTGTGTTACTGTGTGTGTTACTGTGTATGTGTGTGTGTGTTACTGTGTGTGTTACTGTGTGTGTGTGTGTGTGTTTACTGTGTGTGTTACTGTGTATGTGTTTGTGTGTGTGTGTGTGTGTGTTACTGTGCGTGTTACTGTGTGTGTGTGTGTGTGTGTGTGTGTGTGTTACTGTGTGTGTTACTGTGTATGTGTGTGTGTGTGTCTGTGTGTGTGTGTGTGTGTGTTAATGTGTGTGTTACTGTGCATGTGTGTGTGTGTTACTGTGCGTGTTACTGTGTGTGTGTGTGTGTGTGTGTGTGTGTGTGTGTGAGTGTGTTGTTACCTGATTTGGGTCGTTGTTTCGGCGTCTCTGCTTTACGCGCTACGAAGGTGATCCCGACATCTTCCTCCTTCTCAGGGTCTGAATGTTCACCTTTCTCCTCCTCTGACTCCACAGGAACAACCACAGGATCTACACACACACACACACACACACACACACACACACACACACACACACACACACTCAGCCTCAGTGTGTGTATATAAACTACAGTCTGTGTGTAGATCCGTTGTTGTTGTTGTTATATGACAGTAATGTTTGACAGTGGAGCTTTAAAGTTAAAGTGAAGCAGACTGTTGGTGATGGACGCTGGTTCCTCCCTCCAACCCTCCATCAGCAGCTTTATTTACTTTTGTCCTGCCAGCTGACGTTGCGTCTGGGTTTGTCGCTGCCATCCTCCTTGGCATCAGATCCTCGCCGCTGTCAGGACAGAATAAACCCGAGAGTTAACCTGCAACCATAACAGGAAGCAGCCGGCCTCCAATCAGAGGCTGTCATTACACAGTGAGAGTGTTAATTAGAGAGAGAGGCTCAGGATTCTTTAAGGAGGATTTATGCTCCTAATAAAGCAACACGGTATTCTTACTTTATGATGGGATCCTCACTGCAGCTTATATAATTTAACTTTCTTTTATTTTAAAGGATTAGATGATCCAGTGTGTTTGGGGATAAACTTTATAGAGGAGGGAACTTGTTTGATATTAATCTCTCGTTCATGTATTCAGATTATTTAAATAAAGGTTTGTCATTTATATACAGTAGAAGTTATATATTTAAAAACCCTGAAGATGAAGACGATGTTGTAAACATGTTGCTGTGAATAAATAAAGTAGTGAGTGTTTCCCACCTTCTTCAGGCTGCGCTCCTTCTTGTGCCGTTTGTGTCGGGTGGATTTAAACGTCTCCATCCGGCTCTTCATGTTCCTCTGAAACACCTCCCGGTCCTGGCGCTCCTTCTCCCCCAGAGGCATGAAGTGACGGCTGTAGTGGGACTGATACTGCAAACAACAACAACAACAACAACAACATCACCAACGCAGACACTGCTTTCAGATCAGTGTGTATTCACGTTCTCTGAATGTAGCATCTTATGCTAACGTGTCCGTCACTCTGCGTCCCTTCAGTCAGGTTTTATACAGATGAGTCTCCGCTGTGCAACTCTTCATCCTCTAAGGTACTCTTTCTACAAGGAGACTCGTCTTGGACCCTGGAACCTCTTTAAGGACCACAGAACCCCCCCAAGAACCCTGTAGAACCTGCTACAGGTTTTATGTGTGTTACCCGTCTCCGGGGTTTATACAGGTTCTCTGCGAGGACGTGGTGCGTCTCCGTGTCCTCCTCCACTTTGGCTCCGGGGACGTTATCGATCACCTGGAGGTCCAGACACACACCGCTGCCGTTCTCACGCCTGAACACGCCAACAACGTGCAGTTAGGAGTTAGCAGTTAGCAGTTAGCAGTTAGCGTAACTTTGACCTGAGTCATGTGACTCACAGGTAGTTGGTGACATTGGTGACTTCTGGGAACGAGGCTCTGCTGGCCATCGAGGGCAGAGACAGTCTGGCTGAGGTCAGCACGTTCCCGCCCTACACACACACACACACACACACACACACACACACACAGACAGACAGACAGACAGACAGACAGACACACACACACACACACACACACACACACAGAGGTCAAACGTCTGACCTCTGCTCGTGATCAAAAATAAACCTGTGCTGTGTATATTTTATTACATTATAATATATAATACTTTATTCCTGTACATTATAGTATATTATAGTATATTATAGTATATTATAGGATATTATAGGATATTATAGTATATTATAGTACATTACAGTATATTATAGTATATTATAGTACATTACAGTATATTATAGTACATTATAGTACATTATAGTATATTATAGTACATTATAGTATATTATAGTATATTATAGTATATTATAGTACATTATAGTATATTATAGTATATTATAGTACATTACAGTATATTATAGTACATTATAGTACATTATAGTATATTATAGTACATTATAGTACATTATAGTACATTATAGTATATTATAGTACATTATAGTATATTATAGTATATTATAGTACATTATAGTACATTATAGTATATTATAGTGTATTATAGTATATTATAGTATATTATAGTACATTATAGTATATTATAGTGTATTATAGTATATTATAGTATATTATAGTGTATTACAGTATATTATAGTACATTATAGTATATTATAGTATATTATAGTATATTATAGTACATTACAGTATATTATAGTATATTACAGTATATTATAGTACATTATAGTATATTATAGTATATTATAGTACATTACAGTATATTATAGTACATTACAGTATATTATAGTACATTATAGTATATTATAGTATATTATAGTACATTATAGTATATTATAGTGTATTATAGTATATTATAGTATATTATAGTGTATTACAGTATATTATAGTACATTATAGTATATTATAGTATATTATAGTATATTATAGTACATTACAGTATATTATAGTATATTACAGTATATTATAGTACATTATAGTATATTATAGTATATTATAGTACATTACAGTATATTATAGTACATTACAGTATATTATAGTACATTATAGTATATTATAGTATATTATAGTACATTACAGTATATTATAGTACATTACAGTACATTATAGTATATTATAGTATATTACAGTATATTACAGTATATTATAGTACATTATAGTATATTATAGTATATTATAGTGTATTACAGTATATTATAGGACATTATAGTATATTATAGTATATTACAGTATATTATAGGACATTATAGTATATTATAGTATATTATAGGATATTATAGGATATTATAGTATATTATAGTATATTATAGGATATTATAGGATATTATAAGATATTATAGTATATTATAGGATATTATAGGATATTATAGTATATTACAGTATATTACAGTACATTATAGTATATTACAGTATATTACAGTATATTACAGGATATTATAGGATATTATAGTATATTACAGTATATTATAGTATATTATAGTATATTATAGTATATTACAGTATATTATAGGATATTATAGTATATTACAGTATATTATAGTATATTACAGTATATTATAGGATATTATAGTATATTACAGCATATTACAGTACATTATAGTATATTACAGTATATTACAGTATATTACAGGATATTATAGGATATTATAGTATATTACAGTATATTATAGGATATTATAGTATATTACAGTATATTATAGTACATTATAGTATATTACAGTATATTACAGTATATTACAGGATATTATAGGATATTATAGTATATTACAGTATATTATAGGATATTATAGTATATTACAGTATATTATAGTATATTACAGTACATTACAGTATATTATAGTATATTACAGGATATTATAGGACATTACAGTATATTACGGTATATTATAGTATATTACAGTATATTACAGTATATTACAGTATATTATAGTATATTATAGGATATTATAGTATTTTATAGTACCCCTACCTGGTCGATCACACTGATGGCATCCCTGATATTGATCTTCTGATAGGCTTCCCACAGTTCACTCTTCCTGTACACTGACTTCCTCAACAGCAGTTTACTCAGGTAGTTCTTATCAAACTGCTCCCACCTGAACACACAGAGACAGACAGACAGACAGACAGACAGGCAGACAGGCAGACAGGCAGACAGAGGCAGAGACAGACAGACAGAGGGAGAGACAGACAGACAGGGAGAGAGAGAGAGACAGACAGTGTTACTGCTCCCCCTGCTGTCCGCTGTCAGTCATTACAAGAATAGCATACAGTCCACTTTAAAGTATTAGATTAATTCATTAATAATCTATTGGATTATAGATTAATAATTAAAAATCTATTCGATTATAGATTAATAATTAAAAATCTATTGGATTATAGATTAATTCATTAATTAATCTATTGGATTATAGATAATAATTAACAATCTATTAGATTAAAGATTAATAAATCATTAATCTATTGGATCATAGATTATTATATTAATTAATCTATTGGATTATAGATTCATAATTAACAATCTACTGGATTATAGATTCATAATTAATAATATACTGGATTATAGATTATAGATAGATTACAGTCTAACTGTAGTTTGATGTTAAATTCATAGATGTGATGATGTAAATGTGATGTCACAGTGACGTCACTCACTTGTCTCTCCAGTGGTGGTATCCCTGCAGTCCTGCAATGTCCTCCACTGCTGTCAGGATGTGGTCAAAGGCCTGAAAACACACAATTAACCTGGTTCATCTGCTGCTCTGAGGTTCTGTTGCTCTGAGGTTCTGCTGCTCTGAGGTTCTACTGCTCTGAGGTTCTACTGCTCTGAAGTTCTGTTGCTCTGAGGTTCTGCTGCTCTGAGGTTCTGTTGCTCTGAGGTTCTGCTGCTCTGAGGTTCTACTGCTCTGAAGTTCTGTTGCTCTGAGGTTCTGCTGCTCTGAGGTTCTGTTGCTCTGAGGTTCTGCTGCTCTGAGGTTCTACTGCTCTGAAGTTCTGTTGCTCTGAGGTTCTGCTGCTCTGAGGTTCTGTTGCTCTGAGGTTATGTTGCTCTGAAGTTCTGCTGCTCTGAAGTTCTGCTGCTCTGAGGTTCTACTGCTCTGAGGTTCTGCTGCTCTGAGGTTCTACTGCTCTGAGGTTCTGCTGCTCTGAGGTTCTGCTGCTCTGAAATTCTGCTGCTCTGAAGTTCTGCTGCTCTGAGGTTCTGCTGCTCTGAAGTTCTGCTGCTCTGAGGTTCTGCTGCTCTGAGGTTCTACTGCTCTGAGGTTCTGCTGCTCTGAAGTTCTGTTGCTCTGAGGTTCTGCTGCTCTGAGGTTCTGCTGCTCTGAAATTCTGCTGCTCTGAAGTTCTGCTGCTCTGAGGTTCTGCTGCTCTGAAGTTCTGCTGCTCTTAGGTTCTGCTGCTCTGAGGTTCTGTTGCTCTGAGGTTCTACTGCTCTGAGGTTCTGCTGCTCTGAAGTTCTGCTGCTCTGAGGTTCTGCTGCTCTGAGGTTCTACTGCTCTGAGGTTCTGCTGCTCTGAAGTTCTGTTGCTCTGAGGTTCTGATGCTCTGAGGTTCTCCTGCTCTGAGGTTCTGCTGCTCTGAAGTTCTGTTGCTCTGAGGTTCTGCTGCTCTGAAGTTCTGCTGTTCTGAGGTTCTACTGCTCTGAAGTTCTGCTGCTCTGAGGTTCTGCTGCTCTGAAGTTCTGTTGCTCTGAGGTTCTGCTGCTCTGAAGTTCTGCTGCTCTTAGGTTCTGCTGCTCTGAGGTTCTGCTGCTCTGAGGTTCTGTTGCTCTGAAGTTCTGTTGCTCTGAAGTTCTGCTGCTCTGAAGTTCTGCTGCTCTTAGCTTCTGCTGCTCTGAGGTTCTGCTGCTCTGAGGTTCTGTTGCTCTGAGGTTCTACTGCTCTGAGGTTCTGCTGCTCTGAGGTTCTGTTGCTCTGAGGTTCTGCTGCTCTGAGGTTCTACTGCTCTGAGGTTCTGCTGCTCTGAAGTTCTGTTGCTCTGAGGTTCTGCTGCTCTGAGGTTCTACTGCTCTGAGGTTCTGCTGCTCTGAAGTTCTGTTGCTCTGAGGTTCTGCTGCTCTGAGGTTCTGCTGCTCTGAAGTTCTGCTGTTCTGAGGTTCTGCTGCTCTGAAGTTCTGTTGCTCTGAGGTTCTGCTGCTCTGAGGTTCTACTGCTCTGAGGTTCTGCTGCTCTGAAGTTCTGTTGCTCTGAGGTTCTGCTGCTCTGAAGTTCTGCTGCTTTGAGGTTCTGCTGCTCTGAAGTTCTGCTGCTCTGAGGTTCTGCTGCTCTGAGGTTCTGCTGCTCTGAGGTTCTGCTGCTCTTAGGTTCTGCTGCTCTGAGGTTCTGCTGCTCTGAGGTTCTGTTGTTCTGTTGCTCTAAGGAAGGGAACTCACCCTCTCGTGGATCTCCTCGTTGATAGTCGGCTTCCTGCTGGTGGATCGAGGAACTTTGAGCCAGTCTACCAGAGGTTTGATGGTCAGACCCTGATGGAGAAACCAGTGGATCAGTGGATCAGTGGATCAGTGGATCAATGGATCAGTGGATCAATGGATCAATGGATCAATGGATCAGTGGATCAATGGATCAATGGATCAGTGGATCAATGGATCAGTGGATCAATGGATCAGTGGATCAATGGATCAGTGGATCAATGGATTAATGGATCAATGATCAGCAGATGGATCCTTAATGGGAATCATTATTAGCTGCAGTCTGATAAATGATACAGTCACATAGTCAAAGGAAGAGCTTCAGTCTGACTGTTAGCAGTCACTGTTAGCATCAGCAGCCGGTGTGAACACACACACACACACACGCACACACACACACACACACACACACACACACACACACACACACACACACACACACACACACACACGCACACACACGCACACACACACACACGCACACACACACACACACACACACACACACACACACACACACACACACACGCACACACACGCACACACACACAGTAACACACAGTAACACACATTGTTCCTACCTGGAACATGACAGTGAAGAAGACGACCACTATCGTCGTGGCGACAAAGTAATCCTTAGCTTTGACCTGCTCTCCGTCCAGCAGCACCACCAGAGCGAACGCCACTGCCCCTCGCAGGCCGCCGTATGACATCACCACCTGGTCAATCTTGTCCAATGGGACGAGGCGGAAGCGGTTCAGAACCCAGGTCTGACCAATCACACCTAGAGGACGAAGGACAGGACAGCCAATCAGAGGACAGAACAGATTAAATACTCTAAATACGATAAAGCTAAAGGATGTTTCAATAAAGTTTTATTCAAATGGCCTTGTGTGACGGAGCGGACGGCGAGGACTAAAGGTTAAAACCCACTGCTGCCATCTCCTGGGGATTTATTGATTGTCTCTGTCACTATGATCATTAGGATTGTAAGTGATGAATTATTGGATCATTCTCTCTTCTGATTGGACGATATATAGAGACATTTGTTCTTATGTTTCTATGGAAACGCCCTGCGTCTGAAGAGGAGTCACACTGACCCGCCGCCCTGAAGACGAAGATGAAGACGAGCGTGCAGGACACCAGGCCGGTGTCCCAGGCCCACTTGGACTTGTCCACAGCTGAGATCCCGAGGAAGATGAAGATGATGGTCTCTGCAATGCTGGCCAGAGTCTTCATCGTGTACTTCACCGTGGTCCGAGACTTCTGGGAAATGTTGGCTTCAACGTATTTATTGGCACCGATACCACAGAAGGTCATTCTGAGGAGGGAGGGTTTGTTTATCTGTCTCAGTGTACAGCAGTAATCAATCAACAAACAATCAATCAACAATCAATCAATCAATCAATAAACAAATAAATCAATAATCAATCAATAATCAATCAATAATCAATCAATAATCAATCAATCGACAATCAATCAATCAATTAATCAATCAATCAATCAATCAATTAATCAATAAACAAATCAATCAATTAATCAATAAACAAATCAATCAATAATCAACAATCAATAATCAATCAATCAATAAAAAAATCAATCGATAATCAATCAATAATCAATCAATCGACAATCAACAATCAATCAATCAATCAATCAATCAATTAATCAACAATCAATCAATCAATCAATCAATTAATCAATCAATTAATCAATAAACAAATCAATCAATTAATCAATAAACAAATCAATCAATAATCAATCAATAATCAATCAATAATCAATCAATAATCAATCAATAATCAACAATCAATAATCAATCAATCAATAAAAAAATCTATCGATAATCAATAAACAATCAATCAAAATCAACAATCAACAACAATAAACAGAGCGAGAAAAAAATATAAGAAAGACGAAGAACTGCCAACAGAAAACTGACAAATCCATTTTAATATTATGAAATCAATAAAAACACGTCAACGTCTGCTGTGAACTTATTTACCAATATAAACAACAACAAACCAGGACTGGTCCTACTGGACCTACTGGTCCTACTGGTCCTATTGGTCCTACTGGTCCTATTGGTCCTACTGGTCCTACTGGTCCTATTGGTCTTACTGGTCCTATTGGGCGTACTGATCCTATTGGTCTTACTGGTCCTATTAGTCGTACTGATCCTATTGGTCTTACTGGTCCTATTGGTCCTATTGGTCTTACTGGTCCTACTGGTCCTACTGGTCGTGCTGGTTGTACTGGTCCTATTGGTCCTATTGGTCTTACTGGTCCTACTGGTCCTATTGGTCCTACTGGTCCTACTGGTCCTATTGGGCGTACTGATCCCATTGGTCTTACTGGTCCTATTGGTCGTACTGATCCTATTGGTCTTACTGGTCCTACTGGTCGTGCTGGTTGTACTGGTCCTATTGGTCTTACTGGTACTGGTCCTACTGGTCGTGCTGGTTGTACTGGTCCTATTGGGCGTACTGATCCCATTGGTCTTACTGGTCCTATTGGTCTTACTGGTCCTATTGGTCTTACTGGTCCTACTGGTCGTGCTGGTTGTACTGGTCCTATTGGTCTTACTGGTACTGGTCCTACTGGTCCTACTGGTCCTACTGGTACTGGTCCTACTGGTCCTACTGGTACTGGTCCTATTGATCGGGACTTACGACAGAATGGCGGACAGGGAGAAGAGCTCGGCGGTCAGGTAAGCCAGGTAGACCATCAGGAAGACGAAGAGCGGCTCGATGATGCGGACCTTCTTGGTGAAGCGAGTGATGAAGCCAAGGATGACGGCGAACACCAGACCCACCAGAGTCCCCCCGATACTGACGATGAGGAAGGAGGCTGCAGAGGAGGATGAGGAAGAGGAGGAAGAGGAGGTTAGTAACAGGAGGGTCAGATACAGACCGATGGTGTTTCTCTCTGTAGACTCACCGACTCCTTTGAAGTAATCAGCTGTCTGAACGTTCTCCACTCCCACTTCCACAAAGGAGATGTAGACTTTATAGAGAACCTACAGAGAACAGAGTAACAGTGGAACAGAGGAACAGTGGAACAGAGGAACAGTGGAACAGTGGAAAAGAGGAACAGAGGAACAGTGGAACAGAGGAACAGTGGAACAGTGGAAGAGAGGAACAGAGGAACAGAGGAACAGAGGAACAGTGTAACAGAGAACAGTGGAACAGAGAACAGTGGAACAGAGGAACAGAGGAACAGTGTAACAGAGAACAGTGGAACAGAGGAACAGAGGAACAGTGGAACAGTGGAACAGACGAACAGTGGAACAGAGAACAGAGAACAGTGGAACAGAGGACAGAGAACAGTGGAACAGAGGAACAGTGGAACAGTGGAACAGTGGAACAGTGGAAAAGAGGAACAGTGGAACAGAGGAACAGAGGAACAGTGGAACAGAGGAACAGAGGAACAGAGGAACAGTAGAACAGTGGAACAGTGGAATAGAGGAACAGTGGAACAGAGAACAGTGGAACAGTGGAACAGTGGATCAGTGGAACAGAGAACAGAGGAACAGTGGAACAGTGGAAAAGAGGAACAGAGGAATAGTGGAACAGTGGAACAGAGAACAGTGGAACAGAGGAACAGTGGAATAGAGGAACAGTGGAACAGTGGAACAGAGAACAGTGGAACAGAGGAACAGAGGAACAGTGGAATAGAGGAACAGTGGAACAGTGGAACAGTGGAACAGAGAACAGTGGAACAGTGGAACAGAGGAACAGTAGAGCAGTGGAATAGAGGAACAGTGGAATAGAGGAACAGTGGAACAGTGGAACAGAGAACAGTGGAACAGAGGAACAGAGGAACAGAGGAACAGTGGAATAGAGGAACAGTGGAACAGTGGAACAGTGGAACAGAGAACAGTGGAACAGTGGAACAGTGGAACAGAGAGCAGAGAACAGAGATCAGAGGAACAGTGGAACAGAGGAATAGTGGAACAGCGGAACAGTGGAACAGAGGAACAGAGGAACAGAGGAACAGTGGAATAGAGGAACAGTGGAACAGTGGAACAGTGGAACAGAGAACAGTGGAACAGTGGAACAGTGGAACAGAGAGCAGAGAACAGAGATCAGAGGAACAGTGGAACAGAGGAATAGTGGAACAGCGGAACAGTGGAACAGAGGAACAGAGGAACAGTGGAATAGAGGAACAGTGGAACAGTGGAACATTGGAACAGAGAACAGTGGAACAGTGGAACAGTGGAACAGAGAGCAGAGAACAGAGATCAGAGGAACAGTGGAACAGAGGAATAGTGGAACAGCGGAACAGTGGAACAGAGAACAGAGGAACAGAGGAAGAGAGGAACAGAGTAACCGTGTGTTACCTCCTGATGTTGACAGTCAACTTTTATTCATTCACTGTTGCTAGACTGACGGTGACAGCAGACTGTTTAAAATGTTCCTTTTTCTGGTCATACTGTGGTGTTACTCTCAGATATATACAATACATATTTTTAAAATGACTATAACTTAAATGTTGTTGCCTAATAATCATAAATTCGGCCTCTTTCTGTAAGTCAACCAGTATTTTCTCTGTGGTGGTTCTGTGAAGAGGTTGAATGTCCGACAGCATCCTGGTTTCTCTTTGGAGAACAGGAGGAGGGTTGATGGTCACATGGTGTAGAAACTCTCACAGCTGCAGTTTCCCACACTTTCTCCATTTGTTGGTGGGATTAGCTCATATTCTGAGTGCTGTTGAGGATTAAACAGTTAATCTGCTCAGAACTGTTCAATCTCAGCTTTCTCAAACTCAACATGCTACCGAGTAAAAGAGCACTTTCTGCTCTTCATCAAAGGGACAATCTGATGATTTCTGCTCATATATTTCCTCTTTAAAATGACTCCATGATCTTTCCTCTAGCGCCACTTTCAGGACGTTTGAGGATCTTTAGAGACTGAACTGATTATATGTTATAAACCACAGCTCGCAGTAAGCAGTAAGGGTAGTCACATGGACCAAAGTGATGAGTTCAGTTCACCTCCCGTGTGTGTGTGTGTGTGTGTGTGTGTTACCACGGTGACGGCGTCGTTAACCAGCGACTCTCCGAACA
Source organism: Dicentrarchus labrax (assembly GCF_905237075.1). Classification (NCBI taxonomy): domain Eukaryota; kingdom Metazoa; phylum Chordata; class Actinopteri; family Moronidae; genus Dicentrarchus; species Dicentrarchus labrax. The sequence continues at coordinate 2,229,468 of NW_026136719.1, forward strand.
CGATGATGAAGAGCGTGTCGTTGACGTGAACCTCCTCAAACACAGCCAGCACCGCCACTGGGTCGACGGCCGAGATCAAAGCTCCGAACAACAAGAAGTCCATCAGGTCGGCCTGCACGCGCTCGTCTGCACACACACACACACACACACGCACGCACGCACGCACGCACACACACACAGACACACACACACACACACAGACACACACACACACACACACAGACACACAGACACACACACACACACAGACACACACACACACACACACACACACACACACACACACACACACACACACACACACACAGATACACGCACACACACACACACACACACACACACACACACACACACACAGATACACACACACACACACACACTCACACACACACAGATACACACACACACACACACACACACACACACACACACACACACACACACACACACACACACACACACACACACACACACACACACACAGATACACACACACACACACACACTCACACACACACACAGTAAGAGTCATTGTCATAGTTTAATTTCATTTTCATAAATAAAATATAAAACTTACTTTCATGTAAAAAAGTTAAAAGTAATAAATATACTGTGTTAAAGCTTCTGTATGGTTTACAGTTATAATGGTTGTTTATGTTGCTACAGGTTCATAAACATTACATTGTACTTTTGCTAGCTAGTTAGCAGCTAACGCTATGAGCCTCCAGACAATTAAAATATATTAAAACAGGAACTCCACAAAATAGGTTTAAAAGCTGAGGAAGCTGACCTATGACCCCCAGCAGTTTGGCGGCGTACAGGCAGAAGCCGGTGCAGAAGGCGTTCCACAGCGTCCCCACCACCGCGTACGTCAGGATGGCTCCCAGGTTGTCGAAGAAGAGGCGGGCCGGCATGAAGTACCCTGCGTCGCCCACGATGGTGGGCAACAGGAAGAGGAAGAAGAGGGCGGGCTCCAGCTGGTACAGCTGCTTCTTATTGGCTATGAGGACGACCCCGCCCAGAACCAGACCCAGCAGGATCAGCATGCAGCTCTCTGGGACCACAGTGGTGAACCGCTGGGAGAAGTGGAACACTGCGGGGCCAGAAAGACATGCTTTACAGGACAAATCCAGATCTTTGTTTAGTCTTTAAGGTTGGGTCCAAGGGTCCTAAGCCCCGTCCCTTTTTATTTCACTATTACTACTAACGAGCTCATCACAAACACATTTTACTGTTTATCTGGAATACCAGATCCTGTGTGAGCAGGAGAGCCGCCAATGAGAGCAGCTCAACTCGCTTTACATGACCTCCGCTGGCTGCTAAACACCAACATGGAGACGACCATTAAGCCCAACTGGAGGCTCCAGAGCTCCACAGACCGACGACGTTAGCGCTCTCCGCTGTGTTTATCTGCAGGTTGCTTGCAGGTAGAAATGGGCGGAGCCAAATAACCTGGCGTCAGCATTTATCAGCACACACACACATTAAACAACCACTGCTGACTACACACTCATTCTGCTGCTTGTGTCTCAGTTTGAAATCCACCAGCACTGTAAAAACAGATCAGTTCATTTTACTGAAACTGATTATACCAACATTTAAAACTATAATAGTGTTAGTAGTGTTTAAGTGACACTGACTTAATTTTAATTTTTACTCTGAAAACAATATACCCAGTAAAGAGTTATTAATCTTTCTGTAACATAAAATGAGTAAAAGAGGCTTCATCACGAATCTTTTTAACCTAAAAAGTTTGTATTACTTAAAAATTCTAAAGTAATCACTTAAAGGATGTTACGCTATGAGCCAGAGAGATAAGTTGAGTTTGTGTTACTTAAAGATTGAGATGATTCAGCAGTTGTTTGAGTTTCATGAGAGTTTACTTATCTGGTTTTAAATGTGAGGACAGACACAGATTATATTATCTGCTCTCTGATTGGTCGGTGTTTGATGATGCGTGTGTGTCCGTGGACACGTAGTGAGGAGTCACTGAAGGTCTGCAGTGAGTCACACAAACATTAGCTCACATTAGCGCCGCTGCTCATCAATCAAACCCATCAAACACTGAACAGCTCCGTCTCTGCTCTCTGAGGGTTCCTGGTCCTACAAGACCTCCTCGTGATGTCACATTCAGGGCACCAATCAGGAGCCAGCGTGCAAACTACACTGAGAATAATAACAGTAATATTAAACTGGGCGCCAAAAACTACAGCAAATAACAGAAAGTTACTTTAATTAAAAATATTTACAGTGTAAAACAGGGATCTATAAATATAATCCAATAATCAGACTTACATTTACAGCAGAGTGCTGTTATTATTGGATTGTTATTATTTTAATCTGAATGTTAAAAGTTATAGAAGTGTAATAAAAGTCATTATCTGTGAGATTACAGTAATTATTGCTGTTTACACTGATAACAACTGTATTTGGACAGTTTACCTTATACACTGATAAACAACATTTATTCTACTTCCATCATTATACAACATATCTGTCAGTTAACTCACTAATACATTAAAGTTACACAACTAATACTTTAAAGTAATTTAAAATGTATTAACAGTATTAAACTGAATCACAATCAACTGCTGGGAGCTGAAATATTCCCACTTCCTGTTTAAACATTTTGTAACACACACACACACACACACACACACACACACACACACACACACACACACACACACACACACCTATAACACAGACACAGTAACACACACACACACACCCACACACACACACAGTAACACACACACACACACACACACACACCTGTAACACACACAGACACACACACACACACACACAGTAACAGTAACACACACAGTAACACACACACACACACACTGTAACACACACACACACACACACACACACACACAGTAACACACACAGTAACACACACACACACACACAGTAACACACACACACACACACACACACACACACACACACAGTAACACACACACACACACACACACACACACACACAGTAACACACACACACTGTAACACACAGTAACACACACACACACACACACACACACACTGTAACACACACACACACACACACACACACACACACACACACACACAGTAACACACACACACACACACACTGTAACACACACACACACGCACACACTGAAACACACACACACACACACACACACACACACACTGTAACACACACGCACACACTGTAACACAGACACACACACACACACACACACACACACACACACAGACACACTGTAACACACACGCACACACTGTAACACAGACACACACACACACACACATTCACATACACACACACTGTAACACAGACACACACGCACACACTGTAACACACACGCACACACTGTAACACACACGCACACACTGTAACACAGACACACACAGACACACAGACACACACACACACTTTTGGGAACCATCTACAGTTTATAATGTCAGTGTGTTAAAGCTGCATTCTGTGTATTGGCCAGCAGGGGGAGGTCCACTGGCTCCACTGATCCCATTCAGTCTTCTTCTACGGAGGCTTTACGAGCTGTATGCAGTCAGCCAGCAGGGGGCGATAGAGAGGTTCTGTCTATCAAACATTATATTTTTATGTGGATGGTTGAAACATATATTTTATACATATTTATATGTTTATATAATATTTATTTATATGTTTATATAATATATTTATATAATATATATTTATATGTTTATATGTTTATATAATATATATTTATATGTTTATATAATATATTTATATAATATATAAGTTATATTATATATTTTTTTATATAATATATTTATATAATATATATTTATGTTTATATAATATATATTTATATGTTTATATAATATATATTTATATGTTTATATGTTTATATAATATATTTATATAATATATATTTATATGTTTATATATTTATATATTTATATAATATATATTTATATGTTTATATATTTATATATTTATATAATATATATTTATATGTTTATATATTTATATAATATATATTTATATGTTTATATGTTTATATAATATATGTTTATATGTTATATATTTATGGATGTTTCCATTAATGTAAAGCAGATTTTTGCAGAATGAGTCAGTTTTTATTAGTTTAACGATCACATGATGAGAAACAGCTGAACAGACAGAGACTGTGTATGTGTCTGTGTGTGTGTGTGTGTGTGTGTCTGTGTTACAGTGTGTGTGTATGTGAATGTGTGTGTTACAGTGTGTGTGTATGTGAATGTGTGTGTTACTGTGTGTGTGTGTGTGTGTATGTCTCTCTCTGTGTGTGTGTGTTTAATATATAGTGTGTTATTGTCCTGCAGCAGTGAGTCACCAGCAGTGTTTAGAGAGAGAGGGTTGGAGAGAGAGACTGAATGTTTCTATCATAAGAGCTTCAGACACACAGACAGATACAGAGAGACAGACAGACAGACACACAGACAGACAGACACACAGACATATTTATTCCTAATGAAGATATTTTCTGTTTTATAGATTTTAACTTTCTCTGTTTAAATACAACAGTATTGTACGGAGGACCTTTAGGGCCACATGTGTAAAGTATATCTGACTTCAGTCATTCATTATCTACACACACTGTAAACTCATCAGACATTAAAATCTTCCTCTGGTTTCAGTTTTATTAATATATAATATAATATTAAAATATTGATCAGTTGCACTGTAAAAATAAGTTTATAAAGTTTATTTTACAGATTTATTCTGTATTTATTAAATATATAGAAATATTAATAACAAATCTGTAACTGTAAATAATAAAAAATACTGCTGATTTAAAGTTTAAGTTTTTTAAGTTGTATAATTACTTTAATGTATTAGTTAGTGAACAGACAGATATGTTGTATAATGATGGACGTTGAATAAATGTTGTTTATCAGTGTATAAGGTAAACTGTCCAAATACAGTTGTTATCAGTGTAAACAGCAATAATTACTGTAATCTCACAGATAATGACTTTTATTACACTTCTATAACTTTTAACATTCACATTAAAATAATAACAATCCAATAATAACAGCACTCTGCTGGAAATGTAAGTCTGATTATTGTATTATATTTATAGATCCCTGTTTTACACTGTAAATATCTTTAATTAAACATTAAGAAGATTTTATGTCAAATTACAGCTAAAAACTGTTTTTAATTATAGACAATCACTGTAATCTAGTATTTTAGTCCTATCAGTCGGTTCCAGTAGAACCAGTATCAGACACCAGAAACCAGTTTTAAGACTTCTCTGATCCATCAGACAGATCGATCCACAGACACAGACCTGATTCTGATCAAACTTCTAGACCAGTATACAGCTCCAGTCCGAGAACTGGTCCAGCACCAGTCCGGGTACTGGTCTCCACTCACACACAGAGGACTTACGGATCTTGGCCACGCTGGCGACCAGCAGCCAGATGGCGATGATGTAGGGGGTCTGGACGTAGCTCCACTCCCACTGGACCACCCGGTACCCGCCGCCGTGATGATGATGCGGACCCTCTTCTTCCTCTGCGGGGACAGCCGGCTCCTCCGCCGCGGACCGGGCCAAGGCTACACCGGGAGCCCCATACTCCGGCCGGGGCTGCGGGAGGAGGAGGAGCGGCGGGGCGGAGGCAGAGGCGGAGACCGACGGAGAGAAGCCAAGTCCCGGCCCGAGGAGCGGCGGAGCGCCGGTGTCCGGTAGGTCGGCGGCGGCGGCGGCCGTCAGCAGCAGCGTCAGACCGAGCAGCAGCATCTTCCACCCGGAGCTCAGCGGGCGGACATCCCCCCTCACCTGGAGCTTATATACGCACCCAGACACCGAGAGGACACCGAGCGGCGGAGGGAGGGAGGAGGAGGGAGGAGGAGGGAGGAGGAGGAGGCACACACACCGGGAGGAGGGGACACCGGAGCATGTGACCCCCCTTTAAAGAGACGGAGGCTGTTCACGTTCACTGACATCATCAGTGACGTCAAAAACTTTACGCTACACATCTGTGACGTCAGAACCGCAACTTTTCTGGTGAGGCTCATTGATCATTGATTATTGATCATTGATTACTCACTGTAATAAGTGATTTGATTTGAGTGTTATTTTAAACCAAAAACATTTGATTTGAAACAAACTAAATTCTTTAAGTTGAAAAGATTCTCGATTTGAATTTTAAGATGATTAAGAACTTTTAAAATCACTGAAGCTACTCGATCAATAATGTTTTTAACGTTTGAAATGTTAACGTTTCAGTTGCTGATCAATAGTTGCATAACACGTATTGATAACGTATTTAGTTTTAAGATATTGAGCAATGAGCTCCAGAGGGGGCGTGGCTCAACCACCAGGGGGCGTGGCTCAACCACCAGGGGGCGTGGCTCAACCACCAGGGGGCGCCACAGTTATAGATCAGATTAATCCTCCAGGAGGAACCACAGAAGAGAGAAACAGAGGAGGGAGCGCTCGGCAGGACGGACAGACAGGAAGTAAAATCACAGTGATGATTATTGATTATTGATTGTAAACATGAAGAAATGATGCAGTTCGTCTTTATTAAAAACCTTTATTGATTTTATCTAAAACAGAAACTGAAAACTCGTCAATCAAAAAGCTCCTCAGTGAGGAAGAGGAGTGAGGAAGAGGAGTGAGGAAGAGGACTGAGGAAGAGGAGTGATGGAGAGGAGTGATGGAGAGGAGTGAGGAAGAGGACTGATGAAGAGGACTGATGAAGAGGAGTGAGGAAGAGGAGTGATGAAGAGGAGTGAGGAAGAGGAGTGATGGAGAGGAGTGAGGAAGAGGACTGATGAAGAGGACTGATGAAGAGGAGTGATGAAGAGGAGTGAGGAAGAGGAGTGATGGAGAGGAGTGATGGAGAGGAGTGAGGAAGAGGACTGATGAAGAGGACTGATGAAGAGGAGTGATGGAGAGGAGTGAGGAAGAGGACTGATGAAGAGGACTGATGAAGAGGAGTGAGGAAGAGGAGTGATGAAGAGGGAGGAAGAGGACTGATGAAGAGGACTGATGAAGAGGAGTGATGAAGAGGAGTGAGGAAGAGGAGTGATGGGAGAGGAGTGATGAAGAGGACTGATGAAGAGGACTGATGAAGAGGACTGATGAAGAGGAGTGATGGAGAGGAGTGAGGAAGAGGACTGATGAAGAGGACTGATGAAGAGGAGTGATGGAGAGGAGTGAGGAAGAGGACTGATGAAGAGGACTGATGAAGAGGAGTGATGGAGAGGAGTGAGGAAGAGGACTGATGAAGAGGACTGATGAAGAGGACTGATGAAGAGGAGTGAGGAAGAGGAGTGATGAAGAGGACTGATGAAGAGGAGTGATGAAGAGGACTGATGAAGAGGAGTGATGAAGAGGACTGATGAAGAGGAGTGAGGAAGAGGAGTGATGAAGAGGAGTGAGGAAGAGGAGTGATGGAGAGGAGTGATGGAGAGGACTGATGAAGAGGAGTGATGAAGAGGAGTGATGGAGAGGAGTGAGGAAGAGGAGTGATGAAGAGGAGTGATGAAGAGGAGCATGTTTGAACTTTGTGTCGTTAATGTTAATAAACTGCAGTCGTCTTCGTCAGCCAATCAGAGAGCAGCTCGTGGTTCCTGGTGAAGTGGCGTCTGTCAGCTGCTCTGGGTTCAGTCTCTTTAATCAATAGTGTCCATTGATCCATTGATCGATCAGTTTGAGTCTCAGACTTTGTCTCCGGTCTTGCTGTTGAGTCCCAGAGCCTGAACCACGTCCAGACTGAGTCCGCTCTTCAGAGTCCTCCTCACTGAAACACACACACACACACACACGTTAGCATTCTGAGTTAATGCAGAGCTAATGCTGAGCTAATGCAGAGCTAATGCAGAGCTAATGCAGCGCTAATGCTGAGCTAATGCTGAGCTAATGCTGAGCTAATGCAGAGCTAATGCAGCGCTAATGCTGAGCTAATGCTGAGCTAATGCAGCGCTAATGCAGAGCTAATGCTGAGCTAATGCTGAGCTAATGCTGGGCTAATGCAGCGCTAATGCAGAGCTAATGCAGAGCTAATGCTGAGCTAATGCAGAGCTAATGCAGCGCTAATGCAGCGCTAATGCTGAGCTAATGCTGAGCTAATGCTGAGCTAATGCAGAGCTAATGCAGAGCTAATGCTGAGCTAATGCAGAGCTAATGCTGAGCTAATGCAGAGCTAATGCAGCGCTAATGCAGAGCTAATGCAGAGCTAATGCAGCGCTAATGCAGCGCTAATGCAGAGCTAATGCTGAGCTAATGCTGAGCTAATGCAGCGCTAATGCAGAGCTAATGCTGAGCTAATGCAGAGCTAATGCTGAGCTAATGCAGAGCTAATGCAGCGCTAATGCAGCGCTAATGCAGAGCTAATGCTGAGCTAATGCTGAGCTAATGCAGAGCTAATGCAGAGCTAATGCTGAGCTAATGCTGAGCTAATGCAGAGCTAATGCTGAGCTAATGCTGAGCTAATGCAGCGCTAATGCTACAGTTCCTCTTCAACAGTTTTACGTGAATAGATCTGAACCCAGTTTCCTGACTCTGGTGAGGAAGCAGGATCCATCAGTCCTGTTTCAGTCCTCAGATCGGTTTTAGAATTGATTGTAAGATTTTATTGATCACCTTAGCTCTGGGTGCAGGACTCTGCTGGTTCAGGACCATCTCATATTATATAAGTATTATTGTTCTGATCTCATTAGTGATGGCTATCTTATTCTTTATTATTCTTATTATTCTTATTCTTATTATTCTTCTTCTTCTTCTTCTTCTTCTTCTTCTTCTTCTTCTTCTTCTTATTATTATTATTATTATTATTATTATTATTATTATTATTATTATTCTTCTTCTTCTTCTTCTTCTTCTTCTTTATTATTCTTATTATTATTATTCTTATTATTCTTATTCTTATTATTATTCTTCTTCTTATTATTCTTCTTCTTCTTCTTATTATTATTATTATTATTATTCTTATTATTATTATTATTATTATGCTGCCGGTCTCACTAACGGTCCCAGAGGACCAGAGCGTCCTCCAGACTGCAGCCGGAGGACGGATTATCTGCTGCCACAGGATTTACTGATATGGAGCTGTTTTGGACACAGAGCTGCTGTTTGTGTCTCAACAGAGTCCAGACCAGACTGAACCCAACAAGAACCAGGTTCAGATCTGATATGAAGCTCAGCAGGAAACAGGAAGTGAAAACTTCCTGAGAGGGAACAGACTGATCTGTCTTCAGGGTCACAATGAATCGGTCAAAAGATTAAATTCTGGACCAGCGTCCTCGGGTACTCACGTGACTTCCTGTTCAGTCGGGACCGTTTGCGGGTCTTGGGGCTGGACGGTCTGTCTGAGGGATTCTGGGTGACGGATTTGACCAGTCTGTCCATGATCTCGTCGGTGGCGTCATCCTGGGAACCGGTCCCGTCTTCTCTGGCTACAGACATCTGAGACGGACTCACCCTGCCCAGACCTGAGGGACCAGAACCAGAGCCGGGGTCAGAGCCTGAACCAGATCCAGGATGTCAACCACACACAGGATTCAGGTCTACAATATGCTGTGTTTCAAACCACCTCTGGACCACTTTACACTCCAGCAACCCTGTCTGTCTGTCTGTCTGTCTGTCTGTCTGTCTGTCTGTCTGCCTGCCTGTCTGTCTGCCTGCCTGCCTGTCTGTCTGTCTGTCTGTCTGTCTGTCTGTCTGTCTGTCTGCCAGCCTGTCTGTCTGTCTGTCTGTCTGTCTGTCTGTCTGCCTGCCTGTCTGTCTGTCTGTCTGTCTGTCTGCCTGTCTGTCTGCCAGCCTGTCTGTCTGTCTGTCTGTCTGTCTGTCTGTCTGTCTGTCTGCCAGCCTGTCTGTCTGTCTGTCTGTCTGTCTGCCAGCCTGTCTGTCTGTCTCTCTGCCTGTCTGTCTGTCTGTCTGCCTCTCTGCCTGTCTGTCTGTCTCTCTGCCTGTCTGTCTGTCTGCCTGCCTGTCTGTCTGTCTGCCTGTCTCTCTGCCTGTCTGCCTGTCTGTCTCTCTGCCTGCCTGTCTGTTTGTCTGTCTGTCTCTCTGCCTGCCTGCCTGTCTGTCTGCCTGCCTGTCTGTCTGCCTGTCTGCCTGTCTGCCTGCCTGCCTGTCTGCCTGCCTATCTGCCTGTCTCTCTGCCTGCCTGTCTGTCTGTCTGCCTGCCTGCCTGCCTGCCTGTCTGTCTGCCTGTCTCTCTGCCTGCCTGCCTGTCTCTCTGTCTGTCTGTCTGTCTGTCTGTCTGTCTGTCTCTGCCTGCCTGTCTGTCTGTCCTCAGGTGTGCAGACAGGTAACAGCCGTACAGGTGTTTCAGGTGAGACATGAGATCCGATGCAGGAAGCAGTGAATGTGAACCAGGAAGTGACAGAAACACATCGTACAGACATCGGCTTCAGGTTCCAGCATGTCAATCACAGTAACACAACAACAACAACAACAACAACAACAACAACGACAACAACGACCCTGTTTTCACACAGACAGCCTGTCGTTGGACAGACGTCCCTGTGGGTGCTGCTACCTGGAGAATGGTTTCACTGTTCAGCCTCAGACAAAAAGTACGGTTCATATTGAGCTCGCACAGAGTTCAGGACCATTATGAACCACAGAGGGTCTGAATCTGGGTGAAGTGGACTCACTGGTCACAGGGTCTCACTGGACTGAAGGTCTCACTGGACTCACTGGTCTCAGGGTCTCACTGGTCTCACTGGTCACAGGGTCTCACTGGTCTCACTGGTCACAGGGTCTCACTGGACTCACTGGTCACAGGGTCTCACTGGACTCACTGGACTCACTGGTCTCAGGGTCTCACTGGACTCACTGGTCACAGGGTGTCTCACTGGACTCACTGGTCTCAGGGTCTCACTGGACTCACTGGTCACAGGGTCTCACTGGACTCACTGGTCTGACTGGACTCACTGGACTCACTGGTCTCAGGCTCTCACTGGTCTCAGGGTCTCACTGGTCACAGGGTCTCACTGGACTCAGGGTCTCACTGGACTGAAGGTCTCACTGGACTCACTGGTCACAGGCTCTCACTGGACTCACTGGTCTCAGGGTCTCACTGGTCTCACTGGTCACAGGGTCTCACTGGACTCACTGGTCTCACTGGACTCACTGGTCTCACTGGTCTCACTGGTCTCAGGGTCTCACTGGACTCACTGGTCTCAGGGTCTCACTGGACTCACTGGTCTCAGGGTCTCACTGGTCTCAGGGTCTCACTGGTCTCAGGGTCTCACTGGACTCACTGGACTCAGGGACTCACTGGTCTCACTGGTCTCAGGGTCTCACTGGACTCACTGGTCTCACTGGACTCACTGGTCTCAGGGTCTCACTGGTCTCAGGGTCTCACTGGTCTCAGGGTCTCACTGGACTCACTGGACTCAGGGTCTCACTGGACTCACTGGTCTCAGGGTCTCACTGGTCTCAGGGTCTCACTGGACTCACTGGTCTCAGGGTCTCACTGGACTCACGGGTCTCAGGGTCTCACTGGTCTCACTGGACTCACTGGTCTCAGGGTCTCACTGGTCTCAGGGTCTCACTGGTCTCAGGGTCTCACTGGACTCACTGGTCTCAGGGTCTCACTGGACTCACTGGACTCACTGGTCTCAGGGTCTCACTGGTCTCAGGGTCTCACTGGACTCACTGGTCTCACTGGTCACAGGGTCTCACTGGACTCACTGGTCACAGGGTCTCACTGGACTCACTGGTCTGACTGGACTCACTGGACTCACTGGTCTCAGGCTCTCACTGGTCTCAGGGTCTCACTGGTCACAGGGTCTCACTGGACTCAGGGTCTCACTGGACTGAAGGTCTCACTGGACTCACTGGTCACAGGCTCTCACTGGACTCACTGGTCTCAGGGTCTCACTGGTCTCACTGGTCACAGGGTCTCACTGGACTCACTGGTCTCACTGGTCTCACTGGACTCACTGGTCTCACTGGACTCACTGGTCTCAGGGTCTCACTGGTCTCAGGGTCTCACTGGTCTCAGGGTCTCACTGGACTCACTGGACTCAGCATCCACAGGAACCTTTCTGAACAATGAACATCACGTCTGGGACATTTTCACCCAGCTGATGGTATTTTACTTTTCATGTTTCTGAACAAAATATACATAAAGTTTGTGATTTTAAATCTTTGTATCAGAGTGAGGACCGTTTCCTGGGCAACCTGGGGTGAAAGGTCATCATTAGAGTGAGTGAGGCGAACTGAGCGTGCTCAGAAGAGTCTTACTGCGGACGGCTCTGGAGCGTCTCAGTCCTCTCTGCTCGCTGCTCAGGCTGTCGCTGCTGCTGATCAGCAAGTTCTTCATGTTCTCATGCTCCTCCTCCTGACCTGGCTCCGCCTCCGCCGCCATGGAGATGGGGGCGGAGCTGTCCTGGTGAGGCACCGCCCCCGAAAACTTCTCCGTCTGAGGAAGAGGAAGAAAAGATATTCGAATGTCTTCAGTCAGATGAGGTTTTAAAGGAGTTTCACATTGAACAACTTTATTTACAGATTTAATGTTTCATTTGAATATTCAACAAATCACAGTCCGTTCTGATTGATTTATAATTATTAAGTTTCAGCATCAGACGTTGGTCCTGCTGGTGGCCTCTGACCCCCCACCCGGAGGAGCAGGAGGAGGTTTACCTCGGTGATCATCTTGCCTCTGGTCTTGGTTCTCTCTCTGTGAGCGGCTCGTTTGCGTTTGAGGGTGAGGACTCGCTCTCTGGTGGTCCGATACTCGAGAGAGAACTCACTGATGATCCGACAGAAACTGGTGACTTTAATGTCCCGAACCGACGAGGACGGCTGACCCAGGAACAGCAGGAAGGAGTGGAACCTGCAGGAGGAGGAGGAGGAGGAGGAGGAGGAGGAGGAGGAGGAGGTCAATATGCAGGTAATGTGTATCTGTGTGTATCTATGTTTGTGTATCTGTGTGACCTCTGACCTGTTGATGACCCTCCTGTGGACCACCTTCAGGATGATGATCCTCTGCGTACAGTCCTTCAGGAAGTCTGTCATCTTGTTCTTCAGGACCGCTTTGGTCTCGTGTTTGGCCACCACCTTCAGGTTGTCCCATGATGCTTTGCAGCGTCTCTCCAGCTGGACCAGGTTCTCTGACAGCAGCTCAAAGTCCACCTGGAGAAAAACAAAGACTCACTTGGTCAACACCTGCTGCCTTCACAGCAGAGCAGTGGGAGAGAGGGTAGAGTACGGTAGAAAGCAGACAGGGTAGAGGGCAGCGGGGGTAGAGTACGATAGAGAGCAGACAGGGTAGATTACGGTAGAGAGCAGACAGGGTAGAGTACAGTAGAGAGCAGACAGGGTAGATTACGGTAGAGAGCAGACAGGGTAGATTACGGTAGAGAGCAGACAGGGTAGATTACGGTAGAGAGCAGACAGGGTAGAGTACAGTAGAGAGCAGACAGGGTAGAGTACAGTAGAGAGCAGACAGGGTAGAGTACAGTAGAGAGCAGACAGGGTAGAGTACAGTAGAGAGCAGACAGGGTAGAGTACAATGGAGAGCAGACAGGGTAGATTACGGTAGAGAGCAGACAGGGTAGAGTACGATGGAGAGCAGACAGGGTAGAGTACGGTAGAGAGCAGACAGGGTAGAGTACAGTAGAGAGCAGACAGGGTAGAGTACAATGGAGAGCAGACAGGGTAGAGTACAGTAGAGAGCAGACAGGGTAGAGTACAATGGAGAGCAGACAGGGTAGAGTACAATGGAGAGCAGACAGGGTAGAGTACAATGGAGAGCAGACAGGGTAGAGTACAGTAGAGAGCAGACAGGGTAGAGTACAGTAGAGAGCAGACAGGGTAGAGTCGTACTTTGGCAGAACGGGTGATGGCGGGGATCTCGGAGTAGACGTCTGAGGATTCTGGGTAATTTTCCACCACCAGGTTGCAGGTGTGATGTAACAGAGACTGACGGTGAACTGTGTCCTTCACCTCCACCACCTTCTCCAGGTAACCCAGCTCAAATCCCTTAGCCTGGATACACAGTAACACACACACACACACACACACACACACACACACAGTATCTGATTAAAGCTGCAGTGGAAACAGAAGATGGAGTTCAGTCTGTCCGTTATCTCTAATCTGTGTTTGAACCAACAACACATTTATCTGAACTTCAGTCACTGAACCAGCTGCTGTGGATCATTCTGATAAATTTATCTCTGATCGTAACAATAAATAAATGAAATGTGAGACAACAGGAGTCTTTTCATTCACATTCAGGTAAGAAAACTAAAAGAGTGAGTGAGAAATATAATGTTTAATCAGCAGCTCCTGAAGCTCTGCAGTGTCTTACAGTCAGAGCAGTTTGTGTAGTTTGAATAAAAATCAAATATCATTAATGTGAAGGAAGAACAAAACCTGCAGGCTTCCGTTTCTCCACCACAGAGCCAGAGTCATAGACTGCTGTTAATAATTATCAGTGTCACTGTTTCTGTACTTCAACCCTCATTGGTGATGGAAACAGACGATTCAGTGTTTTGGTTCTCACGTTGGAGCTGTTGAGGAAGTTTCCGATGGCGAGCAGCGTGGCCAGGGTTCTCCTGAAGGTCTGATTGGAGGCCAGCTGCTCCATGCCCAGCTTCAGGTCAAACAGCGGCTCCGCTATCTCCTGCAGGGGGCGACACAGTCACAGTGTGAACCTGCTCAGATGTTTCCCTTCTCAAGGAAACAGGAAGGAAGGTAAAACAAATAAAATAATAAATAAATACAAAACTTAATTAAAATATAAATATCAATTTATGTCACATAAATTAATTAATGTTGACTTTTCTTCAGATTTGAATTCATTTATTTACTGAGTATCTATTTTTGATCTGGGCAGCTTCGGTCCTCCGTACAGTGCAGCCTCACAGGAAGTCCTTTAGTCTTTGTAGTTTGTTTGTAGTTTGCAGTATGTTACCTTCTCCAGGGCCTCGTAGTTGAGTTTAAAGGCCCAGAGCTGCAGGCGGGGGGTCAGGGCGCTGATGGAGGCCAGGCTGAAGAGGAACTGCTCCGCCGTGCCCAGAGGAACGTCAGGATTGGCCAGCTGAGCCTCCTGGATCTTCTGCTTCTCCTCCTCTGTGGGCGTCATGGTCAGGATCTTCTGCTCGGGACAGACGGGTAACAGTTAGTTAACCTGGACTCTAAACCTCGGCACGGCGCCCTCTGCTGACAGGAAGTGGTCTTTACCTCGATCCCCTCCTTGCTAATGGCAAACTCGTCGAAGTTGAGGATGGCGGTCTTGATGACATGGACGGCCGGCAGGACGGTCATACCAATGTTGATGGCGTTGCTTCTCTTTGGGTCCAGAACCAGAATCTCAGACTTCTTAGTCTCAGGTCCTTTCTGAGACATCCCATCAATAATCAATCAAAATAAGATTAAATACACAGAATATATATATATATATATATATATATATATATATATATATATATATATATATATATATATATAAAATAAAAATGTCTGACAAGATCAATAACCCTGAGTCTGTGGTACACGTATGAAAACAGCCTGTCAAACCAAGCCCAGGGCACAGATCTATTATTAATGATCAATAATGTATAATTATTAATGTTCCCTGATAGAAACCAGACAACGTCCTCAGTTCCAGCACATTTTCTCCAGAATATTAATTGTAAGTTTATTAAATTAGTAATTGTACAGTTTGTCTCAGTAGTTTTCTGAGCCCTGAGCAGCGTCTGCAGGTGCTGCTGTCAGGCTGTCACAGCACAGCTCTGCAGTGTCAAATTCTACTAATTCTACTCTCTATTACTTCTAAATGTACTTTCACAATCAGAGTGGTTTGTGCAGTTTAAAGTTCATACAACTGTAAATTGATTATATTCACACACACAGCTGATAAACTGCACAATAAACACAAACAGTGAACTCAGTAACTGCAGGAAGGTTGTGTAAAAGCACCTTTTATACCATCCTCTGTCTGTATTATGTTTATTATACATATTATGTTATATACAGTTTGTTCAGGTCATCAGAGTTTAGAATTTCAATAACACACCTTAATGCAATTAGTTATTTTAACTCTGTTAAACTTGAAACTGTAGTAACACAAACTCAAACATTATTGATTTTATTGATTTATTATTGATTAAGTCACTGTCACTTAAAGTTACTGAAGCTACTTGAACAACAATGTTCTTTTACTTAAAATTCTCAATGTAATCACTTATTTGATTTATTTTTTAGTTAGAGTTTAAAAAGAACTGAAATGAATGAGACAGTGAGGTTCAGACCTACTCTGTATATGGAGCTTGGGCGACCCCTAGCGGGGGTTGGGAACCAGTGGTTTAACCTCCCTTCAGGACTCAGTGATCCTGGTCCAGTACTAAGGTCTACAGTGTGATCCAGCAGTGCACACATCTATATTATATTTATATTGTACATCACATCCTGCTGAATGTGCCCACACTGCCACCTGCTGTTTAACAACCTTAGCATATTAATATTAATATTAACAGTGTGTTTTAGTTTATTGATCTTTTATTTAATATTGTTCTGACAGATTGTTGTTGCCTTTTATTTATAGATTATTTATTGGCGTTATAGAAATAAACTTCTATCTGAATACATTGATGATATAATAATAATGAATATATTTACTGCTGGAGACAAACAGACAGCTGATGTCTGATATATGTGAGCTGAAAGGCTGACAGACGGACTCTGGGGCACAGACGTCGGCTGATCATTTGGCCTCTGGGTGGCGCCAGCAGGACTTTAAATACCTTCCTTATTCCTGAGACACATTCAAACAGCGCCTCCCACAATGCATCTGTTCCTCCGGGCTAAGACTGGTTACCTTGGCAACAGGCAGGTCCTTGGCTTTGGACTCAAACAGGTGTTCAAGTCGGGAGGTGTCCACCGCCACCTTGTCCAGAGACGCCCACACCGTCCCCCGACCAAATCGGCACTTGTGCGGCCCGTCGGCCTGCTTCAGCTCCTTCCAGAACAACTTCACCGTCTTCTTCTTCTGCTTCTGAGAGGACGTCGCCGCCGCTGAGGGAGGAGGAGGAGGAGCACCTGGAGGAGGGGGAGGAGGTGGGGGAGGGGCTAGACCTCCTGGTGGAGGAGGGGGGGAGGAGGAGGGGGAGGAGGAGGAGCACCAACCAGACCCGGGGGAGGAGGAGGTGGAGGGGGAGGGAGGCCGAGGCAGGAGGAGGAGGAGGAGGTGGAGTCGAAGGTGTCCATGTCCAACACGTCGATGTCCTCCTCGTCCAGCAGGTCAGAGAAGTCCAGGTCTTTGATGCGGAGGGCGGCGGCGCTCGGCTGAAGCTGCTCCCAGGCGTCAGCGGGGCCCCCGGGGCCCAGCGGGGTCATCTGGGTGGTCTCCAGCCGGCGGGCGTGGCTCTCCACGTCGATGCTGCTCTGCTGCCGGAGGTGGCGGTTCTGGTGGCGAACAATACAAACACATCACTTTATAAACCCCGCCCCCACACAGCCAGCGTCCAATCACAGCTCAGTGGAACCTAAAAGCTGCTGCGATGTTACTGAAGACAATCAGAGTCTCACTGATGGTGGAAATAAAGGTTTTACTTCCTTAAAACAGCCGTTTTTTGAATGGAGTTTGGTGTGACAGAGTGGATCAATAAACTGAGCTGACCTACCTTCTAATAACAGGAGTTCTGCTCCTAATAGATAAAAAGCAATACAGTATTCTTATTTTACGGGCCAGGGGCTGTGGGCGGGGCCTGGGACTGTGGGCGGGGCAGTGGTAGTGGGCGGGGCCTGGGACTGTGTCCCTCCTCTATGAACTAATAATCTTCCACTGAAACATAAAAACATTCAGACCTGTTGTTCCTCGGCCAGTCGTGCCAGCGCTGCCTGGGCGGAGCCTTCCAGCCCCTCTAGCTCCGCCCTGCGGGAGGCGCTGCTCTCACTGGGGCCGGAGGACTCTACTGAGCGCGCTCTGAAGCTGGACAGACGCTCCAACACACGACCCCGACCACCAAGATCTCCACCTGAGGAAACAGAGAGATCTCACTCTACCTATGTTATAATACCATTAAAATATTTATATATTACATTGCAATATAATATCATTTAATATAATATATAAATAATATAATATAAAATATAATATAATTTATTGTAATAAAATATAATATAATATAATATAATATATAAATAATATAATATAATATATAATATAATTTATTGTAATAAAATATAATATAATTTATTGTAATAAAATATAATATAATATATAAATAATATAATATAATATATAATATAATATAATATAATTTATTGTAATATATATATATATATATATATATATATATATATATATATACACATATACATACACATGACTGTAAAAATAAAGATGTATTGATTGATCTAGTGATTGATTATAGACAGTATCAGCTCTCACTGGGCAGGAAGCTGCTTTCTTCCTCGGTGGTGTTTGGAGCAGCGGCGACCGTCGGGCTCAGCGGCGCTGTGCTGGAGGTCTTAGAGTAGAGCATGTCCAACAGAAACTTCTTGTCATTGGACAGAGTGCTGCACTGCCTCGGTAGAGGGGCTGCAGACAGGCAGACAGGCAGAGAGGCAGACAGGCAGAGAGACAGACAGGCAGAGAGACAGAGAGACAGACAGACAGACGTCATTGATGTGTATTCAACCACAGACACACAGCTCAAAATGCTGTACTATAAACATTAGTATTAATTAATTAGAATATATTGATCAGTAAACTTATTCAGTTTAATTCATTAATAATAATTATTATTAATTCAATAAACAGATGAGTCACTGGATCACCTTACTGCTGCATGAAAGAATAACTGCAGTAACAGCTGTTCTCCAGCAGGTGGCAGACCACCACCACTGAGCTCATTCACTCCTGAGCAGACAGCAGCAGTGCATTGTGGGAAGTGGAGTCTCTTACCGGGGTCAGTCGGAGAGTCTGAGGATCCGTTTGTGCTGCTGGAGGACGAGACTGCAGACGAGAGACAGACGATATGAGCCAGCTGGATAAATATTGATCCATATATTGATCAGCATACATCCATATATTGATCCGCATACATCCATATATTGATCCGCATACATCCATATATTGATCCGCATACATCCATATATTGATCAGCATACATCCATATATTGATCCGCATACATCCATATATTGATCAGCATATATTGATCAGCATACATCCATATATTGATCCGCATACATCCATATATTGATCAGCATATATTGATCAGCATACATCCATATATTGATCAGCATACATCCATATATTGATCAGCATACATCCATATATTGATCAGCATATATTGATCAGCATACATCCATATATTGATCCGCATACATCCATATATTGATCAGCATATATTGATCAGCATACATCCATATATTGATCCGCATACATCCATATATTGATCAGCATACATCCACATATTGATCAGCATACATCCACATATTGATCCGCATACATCCATATATTGATCAGCATACATCCATATATTGATCAGCATACATCCATATATTGATCAGCATACATCCATATATTGATCCGCATACATCCATATATTGATCAGCATACATCCATATATTGATCCGCATACATCCATATATTGATCCGCATACATCCATATATTGATCCGCATACATCCATATATTGATCAGCATACATCCATATATTGATCCGCATACATCCATATATTGATCAGCATACATCCATATATTGATCAGCATACATCCATATATTGATCCGCATACATCAATATATTGATCCGCATACATCCATATATTGATCCGCATACATCCATATATTGATCAGCATAGATTGATCCACATACATCCATATATCCACATATTGATCAGCATACATCCATATATTGATCTGCATAGATTGATCCATATACATCAATATATTGATCCACATACATCCATATATTGATCCATTGATCTGAACATGGTTTCACTTCCTCTCACCTGTCGGCTCTTCGTCCCAGACGCCGCTGCCCTCCTCCGCAGGCTGCAGGCTCGGGGTTACGACATCATCAGATGAGGACAGCCTGGCCTGGCTGAGGTTTTTACTTCTTCTCTTCTTTTCCCACTGCGTGGCTGCCAGGCTGCGCAGGAAGGTGTCTCTGCAGGGAGGAAGGCAGGTGAGCTGGAACCAACATGTCTGGGTCAGACGCTTTCACATGCTGCTGTAAGCTGTAAAACGCTGGATGCATCTATCTGAGCACTGCAACCCCCGATTGACTGATTGATTGATTAATGTATTGACTGACTGATTGATTGATTAATGTATTGATTGACCGATTGATTGATTAATGTATTGATTGACTGATTGTAATTTATGATGATTCGATTATTGAAAAGACAAAATCGTCTGAGATTGGGGTTCGGGGCTCTAATGTGTTTCTCTTATTTCTGAGACCAGCAGACTTTTAACTGAACTGGGTCCCGCCCCTTTCTACTCTGTGCTCCAATCACAGTGGAGCAAGCCTCAGTCAACAGTTCTAGCTAGCTTTTAGCTTCATTACAAAAGAACACAAAAGATGAATTATTTCCCATATAAAGGGGGGTGGGGCTTTGGTGGTGATTAGAGTCTTGGATATTTCAAAGATTAGCAACAAAATTGATTTGATTGCATTAGTATTTTTTATGTAGAGCCAGATACTCCCTCTGGACACCTTCGTGGCTAAAAATGCCTCATTGACTTCCATTAAAACCACTCGTTTTAATCTCACTGTTACAGTATATAACCATACATTCTCTAATGTCAGCATTTCATTTTGAAGAAAAGTAGTGTGTTATGTTAGGTTATAAAAAATGTTTTAAAAGAATGTAGAAAAATGCCAGATGAGGACCTAAGGGTTAACACAGATTAGTTTAGCACATAGCATATCTAAGTACAGGAAAGGAGGAAGTTGACTGAGGTCTGACCGAGGCTCAACTGTGATTGGAGCACAGAGCAGAAAGGGGCGGGGCTTGGGGAGGCTCAGTTTTGTGGACAGCATGTGAAAGCGAACGCAGTCAAACACAAACCTTAAAATCACTTCAAACCAGCGGGAACCCAAAACCAAACCAGCTCCAGGCAGATTAACACCAGCGATTAGACTCCACCATTAAAGTAGAATTAAATGAGAAATAAAGTCACTCACAACTGTAGTTAAGAGGAGAACTAGAGTAAATGTACTACAGTAACCTCACAGCCACAGTACAGTTGAGTCCAGCAATGTAGTTTTGGAGGTGGACCTGGTCCAGGTCTGAGGGAGTCTCAGCTCTGTAATCAGCTGTCTGTGTTTACTGCAGCAGTTCCCCAAAAATTACACAGCTATAAAGTCCTGCAGCAGTTTATGAGTTTCTATTGTTCTGATCTGAACCTCAGGAGGACAACACACCCAGGTCCAGGTCCAGGACCAGGAGGCAGAGACAGAGAGGAGAAAGCAACAGCACAAAAGAGGTTTTCTGTGCTGAGACCAGACCAGGAAGTGAAGCTTTCATTTACTGATCAGCAGTTTGATTGAGTTTAAATGTTCAACACCAATCACACACACACACACACACACACACACACACACACACACACACACACACACACACACACAGAGCGAGGTCCCAGCAGAGCCCGGGCTGTCCCCCCTCCAGCTCCCAGCATTGCAGCAACATGCAGTGGGGCCACAGCAGTACTTACGCAAACCTCCTCAGAACCGGCTTGTCTGGATTTACATTACAGTCGTCTGAGCTGCAGAGACACAACACAGAGCTGAGACACACACACACACACACACACACACACACACAGAGCTGAGACACACACACACACACACACACACACACACACACACACAGAGCTGAGACACACACACACACAGAGCTGAGACACACACACACACACACACACAGAGCTGAGACACACACACACACACACACACACACACACACACACACACACACACACACACACACACACACACACACACAGCTGAGACACACACACACACACACACACACACACAGAGCTGAGACACACACACACACACACACACAGAGCTGAGACACACACACACACACACACACACACACACACACACACACGAGCTGAGACACACACACACACACAAACACACACACACAGAGCTGAGACACACACACACACACACACACACACACACACACACAGAGCTGAGACACACACACACACACACACACACACACAAGAGCTGAGACACACACACACACCCACGCACACAGAGCTGAGACACACACACACACACACACACACACACAGACACACATAGGGCTGAGACACACACACACACACACACACACACACACACACACAGAGCTGAGACACACACACACACCCACACACACAGAGCTGAGACACACACACACACACACACACACACACACAGAGCTGAGACACACACACACACACACACACACACACACAGAGCTGAGACACACACACACACACGCACACACACACACACACACACACACACACACCCCCACACACACACACACAGAGCTGAGACACACACACACACACACACACACACACAGAGCTGAGACACACACACACACACACACACACACACACACAGACACAGACACACACAGAGCTGAGACACACACACACACACACACACACACACACACACACACACACACACACACACACACAGAGCTGAGACACACACACACACACACACACACACAAAGACTGAGACACACACACACAGACACACACACACAGAGCTGAGACACACACACACACACGCACACACACACACACACACACACACACACACACACACACAACACACAGAGCTGAGACACACACACACACACACACACACACAGAGCTGAGACACACACACACACACACACACACACACACAGACACAGACACACACAGAGCTGAGACACACACACACACACACACACACACACACACACACACAGTCTACACTGATCCATACACTGATCAATAAGACCAGGACGATGCACACACGGCAGAAAGCCTCCAAAAACTACCATGGCAACAAGGTTTCCCATCATCCTCTCTGCTCAGAGCAGACACACTCTCAATTGCATAAAAAGGAGAGGAGGAGGAGGAAGAGGAGGAAGAGGAGGAGGAAGGAGAGACGTGTACTCACCAGAAAGGCTGGTCATCCTCCCCAGAGCTGGGGGAGGAACGAGGGAAATGGAAAAGAGAGAGAGAGAAAGATTAGAGCAACAGACAGAACAATATAATGCAGACAGACAGTTAACAGACAGAGAGACAGACAGAGAGACAGTTAACAGACAGACAGACAGACGGAAAAGATCCAGGAATGATAAAGAAATGATTGAGAGACCCAGAAAGGATTCAGAAATTAACCAGATATAATTAAAATATTATCTAGAGATTATGTAAAGATAATCTAAAGATAATCTCAGAGACAATCCAGAAATTAACCACATATTATGTAAAGATAACCCAGAGATAATGTTATAAGGAGTACGGTCTAGAACTGCTTTATTTGAAAAGTGTCCTGAGATAATGTCTTTTATCAATTGGTTAGATAATCTCACAGATAATCTCAGAGATAATCTCACAGATAATCTCAGAGATAATGTCAGAGATAATCTCAGAGATAATGTCAGAGATAATGTCAGAGATAATGTAGAGATGATGTAGAGATGATCTCAGAGATAATGTAGAGATAATGTAGAGATGATGTAGAGATAATGTAGAGATGATGTAGAGATAAAGTAGAGATAATGTAGAGTAATGTAGAGATAATGTAGAGATAATGTAGAGATGATGTAGAGATAAAGTAGAGATGATCTCAGAGATAAAGTAGAGATGATGTAGAGATAAAGTAGAGATAATGTAGAGATAATGTAGAGATAATGTAGAGATAATGTAGAGATGATCTCAGAGATAATGTAAAGATAATGTAGAGATAATCTCAGAGATAATAAAGATGATCCAGGGAAGATTTCAGACATCTCCACAGTCCCGACTGAATGATCCCACAGACAGAAACAGCTCCAGTCTCTTAGTACAGAATTAAACCAGATCAATAACTCAAGAGGGACAGCAGTCAGATAAACGACTGCATGAGACCAGTACAACCAGGTTGAAATGTACATCCTACAAAACATCAAAAACACAGTAATATGTTACGTTACCATGGTTACCAGTACAGTCCAGTACAGTCCAGTACATCCCAGTACAGTACAGTCCATCTGCTTCACTTACTTGAAACTGGTTTTAGTCTCCGTCTTGTTGCCGGGCGGCTCCGGGTTCAACTGGGACAACTTCTCCTGGTGAGAGAGGTCTGAGGAGGGCGAGCTGCACACACACACACACACACACACACACACACACACACACACACACACACACACACACACACACACACACACAGTCAGTGAGCCGCCAGGATGAGACAGACTCTGGTTTTAAAACATAATTTTCTGCCAGTTCATTCCTCTGCAGGTCTCTGCTGTTACACACACACACACTACACGCCCACACACTGTTGTACACAACATTACACACATGTGACACTGTTAAAGCTTCTATATATGAGATATTAAACATTATATTCGCTATATCCACAGTCACATGGTGTGTCTCTCTCCCTCTGCCTGTGTTGTATCGCAGCAGGATTTATTTCCACCAAACCAGAGTTGGTGATTGTTGGAAACAGAGACGGTTTAATCAGTTTGATTCTGTTTCTGTCCACTTTGAATGAACTTACGATGATCTGAAGGTAAAATTAGTGTTTTTATGAATGGAGTCTGGTGGGCAGTAGCATAGATAGATAGATAGATAGATAGATAGATAGATAGATAGATAGATAGATAGATAGATAGATAGATAGATAGATAGATAGATAGATAGATAGATAGATAGAAATTGGGTCATAGCAGCCAGGTACATTTAAATACAATAAATAGAATAAAATACTTAGGTAAAAAAGATAAAAAAGATAAATAGGTAGATAAGGTGCAAAGAAGTTGTAGTTGCAAGATAGTGGTCATAGTACTGATGATATGATGGTAGTATTATTGTTAATAACAGTATATAATAATAATAATAATAATAATAATAATAATAATAATAATAATAATAATATGTATATATAATATGATGACTGAACATCCATTGGTTTGGTCAGTGTCTTATATATATATATATAACCTTTAATGTGTGTGAATAACACATAAAGTATTATTAATTATGGATATTCAATAATACTACCTAACCCTAGATCACAGATCCTCTGCCCACTGTGGCCTGCAGGGGGCGCTAACAGCAGCAGCTAACAGCAGCAGCTAACAGACCTGCCGGCGGCTGGCAGCTCCTCACTGATGGAGTTGGTTTTGGAGAAGAGCCTCGACTTCCTGCTCAGACCCAGAGCAGACATATGGTGGCTCAGGAAAGAGCGACTCCTAGTGGTTGAGAGACACCACAGCACACAAAGAGACAGAGAGAGAGAGAGAGAAAGCGAGAGAGAGAGAGAGAGAGAGAGAAAGCGAGAGAGAGAAAGTGAGAGAGAGAGAGACCACAGCACACAAAGAGAGAGAGAGAGAGAGAGAGAGAAAGCGAGAGAGAGAGAGAGAGAAAGTGAGAGAGAGAGAGAGAGAAAGAGAGACCACAGCACACAAAGAGAGAGAGAGAGAGAGAGAGAGAGAGAGAGAGAGAGAGACAGAGATAGAGAGAGAGAGAGAGAGAGAGAGAGAGATTAAACCGACACCAAGTCACCCGAAATCAGAATCAGAACCAGATCCCAGATCCCAGACAGACAGACAGACAGACAGACAGACAGACAGACAGACAGACAGACAGACAGACAGACTCTGGTCCTGTGATTAGAGCTAACAATGACTTTTATTATTGATAACTCTACAGATTATTCTCTCTATCTATTGATTGATTGTATATTATATGTAACATACTATGTTTATGTTTATGTGAAACAATCAATAAATGGCCAAATAAATAATTGATAAACTAATCAATTAATAATAACTGACTGTAACATTATTGATCTGAGCGCTGTAATAACTGTGGACACTGAGTTCCTGCAGAGACCAAACATGAGCAGAAATGTTCTTTACGTGCCACCGAGGACAAACATTCCTGCTGCTTGAACTCACAGAAAAGCTGTTTCCAAATAAAACACGTTGCTGCTCAGCCCCTCAGTCTAAACTTGGTAAAGCTCAGAGAGCAGCTAACAACCAGCCCCATTACTTCTACTATAACCCCGGGGGGGGGCAGTAACTGTGACAGAGTGTCAGCAAAGCGCTGTACACACACTGTACACACACACTGTACACACAGTACACACACAGAGTACACACACAGAGTACACACACACACACACACACACACACACACAACACACACACACACACACACACACACACAGTACACACAGAGTACACACACACAACACACAGAGTACACACAGAGTACACACACACACACACAGAGTACACACAGAGTACACACAGAGTACACACAGAGTACACACACACACAGAGTACACACCCACACACACACACACACACACACACACACACACACACACACACACAGTACACACACACACACACACAGTACACACACAGTACACCCACACACACACAGTACACCCACACACACACACAGTACACACACAGTACACACACAGTACACACACACACACACAACACACACACACACACACACACACACACACGGTTTGATGAACTTACGGGCTGGACGGTGTCTTTGCTTCCTGCTCTGTGGTCGTGGTACCATTGGGGGCTGTGTGGGGGGGCAGAGGAGACCCTCGCTGGGATCCGGATGGACTAGAGTTGGCGCTGCCGGGGTCAGAGGTTAGTGGGGATGAGGCCCTGCTGCCCAACCCTGCCGTGGGGCTGTGGGAAGAGGCGGAAGAGATTGTGGGGGATAAGGGGGTGTTGGCAGTGGAGGGGGAGAGGAAGGCTGGGGGTGTGGGGGAGGCGGAGGGGGAGGAGCCTGTGGAGGAGGACAAGAGGTCAGGGAGGTTTTGGCTCGACGAGCGGCGGCTCTTTCGTCCCTCCTGCTCGCCGGCGGCCATCTTTCTTCTCTCTTTACGGAGGTGAAGGGAGGAATCGTCTATCTCACCGTCCTCGTTCTTCAGAGCTGTCTGAAACACAGAGACTGTGGTTACTGTGGTTGTTGTTGTTGTTACTGTGGTTGTTGTTGTTACTGTGGTTGTTACTGTGATTGTGTTTGTTATTGTGGTTGTTGTTGTTACTGTGGTTGTTGTTACTGTGGTTGCTGTGGTTATTGTTGTTGTTACTGTGGCTGTTGTTGTTACTGTGGTTGTTGTTGTTACTGTGGTTACTGTGGTTACTGTGGTTGTTGTTGTTACTGTGGTTGTTGTTGTTTATACTGTGACTGTGGTTGTTACTGTGGTTGTGTTTGTTACTGTGGTTGTTGTTGTTACTGTGGTTGTTGTTGTTACTGTGGTTGAGGTTGTTACTGTGGTTAAGGTTGTTACTGTGGTTGTTGTTGTTACTGTGTTTGTTACTGTGATTGTGTTTGTTACTGTGGTGGTTGTTGTTGTTACTGTGGTTGTGTTTGTTACTGTGGTTGTTGTTACTGTGGTTGTTGTTGTTACTGTGGTTGTTGTTGTTGTTACTGTTGTTACTGTGGTTGTTGTTACTGTGTTTGAGGTTGTTGTTACTGTGTTTGTTGTTACTGTTGTTGTTGTTGTTGTTGTTACTGTGGTTGTTGTTGTTACTGTGGTTGTTGTTTATACTGTGACTGTTGCTGTTACTGTAGTTGTTGTTGTTACTGTAGTTGTTGTTGTTACTGTGGTTGTGTTTTACTGTGGTTGTGTTTGTTACTGTAGTTGTTGTTACTGTGGTTGAGTTTGTTACTGTGGTTGTTGTTACTGTGGTTGAGGTTGTTACTGTGGTTGTTGTTACTGTGGTTGAGGTTGTTACTGTGGTTGTTGTTGTTACTGTGGTTGTTGTTGTTACTGTGGTTGTTGCTACTGTGGTTGTTACTGTGATTGTTGTTGTTACTGTAGTTGTTGTTACTGTGGTTGTTACTGTGATTGTTGTTGTTACTGTGGTTGTTACTGTGGTTGTTGTTACTGTGGTTGTGTTTGTTACTTTGGTTGTTGTTGTTGTTACTGTGGTTGTTACTGTGGTTGTTGTTGTTACTGTGGTTGTTGTTGTTACTGTGGTTGTTACTTTGATTGTTTTTGTTACCGTGGTGGTTGTTGTTACTGTGGTTGTTGTTGTTACTGTGGTTGTTACTGTGATTGTGTTTGTTACTGTGGTGGTTGTTGTTACTGTGGTTGTTGTTGTTACTGTGGTTGTTGTTGTTACTGTGGTTGTGTTTGCTACTGTGGTTGTGTTTGCTACTGTGGTTGTGTTTGTTACTTGGGTTGTTGTTGTTACTGTGGTTGTTGTTGTTACTGTGTTTGAGGTTGTTGTTACTGTGTTTGTTGTTGTTACTGTGGTTGTTGTTTATACTGTGACTGTTGCTGTTACTGTAGTTGTTGTTGTTACTGTAGTTGTTGTTGTTACTGTGGTTGTGTTTTACTGTGGTTGTGTTTGTTACTGTAGTTGTTGTTACTGTGGTTGTGTTTGTTACTGTGGTTGTTGTTGTTACTGTGGTTGAGGTTGTTACTGTGGTTGTTGTTGTTACTGTGATTGTGTTTGTTACCGTGGTGGTTGTTGTTACTGTGGTTGTTGTTGTTACTTGGGTTGTTGTTGTTACTATGGTTGTTGTTGATACTGTGGTTGTTGTTGTTACTGTGGTTGTTGCTACTGTGGTTGTTGTTGTTACTGTGGTTGTTGCTACTGTGGTTGTTACTGTGATTGTTGTTGTGGTTGTTGTTACTGTGGTTGTGTTTGTTACTGTGGTTGTTGTTGTTGTTACTGTGGTTGTTACTGTGGTTGTTGTTGTTACTGTTGTTGTTGTGGTTGTTGTTGTTACTTTGGTTGTTACTGTGGTTGTTATGGTTGTTACTGTGGTTGTGGTTGTTACTGTGGTTGATGTTGTTACTGTTTTTGTTGTTACTGTGTTTGTTGTTACTGTGGTTGTTGTTGTTACTGTGGTTGTTGTTTATACTGTGACTGTTGCTGTTACTGTTGTAGTTGTTGTTACTGTAGTTGCTGTTGTTACTGTGGTCGTATTTTACTGTAGTTGTTGTTACTGTGGTTGTTGTTGTTTATACTGTGACTTCCTCAGGTTGTTGTTACCTCGTAGATGGTGAACTGTGCTCGGAGGTCTGGTTCTGTCCCCTTGTTCTTCATGTGTTTGTGGATGATGGTCTCCATCCCCAGCTGCTCCAGACTGTCTGTCACATCGTAGAACGAGTCCTGGTCAGGGAGCACTGCTAGAGTCTGACAGACAGACAGAGAGACAGCCAACCAGAGAGACAAAGAGACAGAGAGACAGAGACACAGAGAGACAGTCAGAGAGAGAGACAGAGAGACAGAGGGACAGAGAGACAGACAGAGAGCACATGAATAATAAAATAGTTTCAAAGCTACTCAACATTTCAAGTCTGACCTCACCGACTGTTTGTTTACCTTACTGTTTGTTTACCTTACTGACTGTTTACCTTGTTGATGAGCGTCATGGCGAACATGAGGAGCTCTGTGTCGGAGCCGTTTCTCTCCTCCAGGACTTCCATCATATAACTCCACGGCTTCACACCTACACACACACACACACACACACACACACACATATTATATATTATATATTATTATAGATGTTTGCACAAGTTTTATCTCCTGCTGTTTATTTTTCAATTCAATTCAATTCAATTTTATTTGTATAGCGCCAATTCATAACAGAAGTTATCTCAGGACACTTTTCAAATAGAGCAGGTCTAGACCGAACTCTTTATAACATTATTTACAGAGACCCAACAGTACCACCATGAGCAATATTATATTATTATAGATATATTTTAATGTTTACATCTGATTCATTTTCAGTCCTCTAATGAGAACATGTGTGTCTGTGTGTGCCTGTCTGTCTGTCTGTCTGTCTGTCTGTCTGTGTGTCTCTCTCTCTCTCTCTCTCTCTCTCTATTACTAAATATATAAATTAAAATAAAATAGATAGATAAAACTGTAAACGTGTGTGTGTGTGTGTGTGTGTGTATTAAAAAGCAACAACAACAAAAAAAACAACTAAAACAATCAATTATTTTATACATTTACAGAGTTTCCACTGGTTGTCCTCAGTTCGTGGCATGAGGAGACATATTTTGCTGCAATAATTTGACTTTGGGGCATTTCTCCCAGTAAATAGGGGAGTTTCTGTGTGTCTGATAATAATTTGAATTCGGGGTATATTTGGGAAATGTTTGCGAATTGTTTTTCTCTTAAAGTTTTGAATTTAGGGCATGAGGTTAGAAAGTGCAGCTCTGTCTCTACCTGTCCTCTGTCACACTGGGAGCAGAGTCTCTCCTCTTCTGGTAGCCAGTTCTGTCTGTGGCGACCCGTTTCTATGGCCAGGCTGTGTTCACTCAGTCTGTACATTGTCAACATTGTTCTTAGTTTAAGACATTTTATTGTGATCAGGTAATTTGCCAGTGTGAATCCTCTTTTTAGGGTCAGATAACATTGTAATTTACTTTGTGTTTTGGTCGATTCTTTCCAGTATTCAATATATTTTTCTTTTTGCTTGTTGATAATTTGGTTTGGTCTGATTGAGTTGGTGTTGCTGTCCTGAGGCTGTTGGGGACATGTTACTGCAGAGAGCCTCAGGACCAGCTGGCTGAGGGGACTCTTCTCTGGTTTCAGCTCCTGGTATGTTAGGGCTTTGTGATGGTATGTCTGGGGGTTAACTGATTTTAAGTGATTGTAAAATTGAATTGATCTTTTCTGTATTTTTAGTAGGAGGGGGTATTGGCCGAGCTCTGCTCTGCACAGATTATTTGGTGTTTTTCTCTGCACCTGCAGGATGCTCTTACAGAACTCGCTGTGGAAAGATTCTATGGTTGTTTTGTCCCATTTGTCAAATTCATTATTTAGTTTTGGTCCCCAAATTTCGCTGCCATATAGAATTATTGGTTCTAGTACAAATCGGAAAATTTTAAGCCAGATTTGGATTGGAATATAGATTTTAATGTTTCTCTTTATTGCATAGAAAGCTCTCCTTGCTTTGTCCCTCAGATCTTTCACAGCCATGTTGAGGTTTCCTGTGTATGTAATGTTGAGGCCAAGGTAAGTGTAGTTTTTTGTATGTTGTAATTTAGTGGTGTCTAAAAAGAAATTGTGTGTAACCTGATTTCTGTATTGTTTCTGAAAGATCATTATCTTAGTCTTTGCTGTGTTTACTGTCAGGGCCCAGGTCTGACAAAATCTCTGCAGGAGATTAAGGTGCTGCTGCAAACCTTCTTTAGTAGGTGAAAGCAACACTAAGTCATCTGCATACAGCAGACCTCTGATCTCTGTGTCGTTCAGGGTGAGGCCAGGTGCCGTGGAACGCTCTAGTTGGTTCACTAACTCATTGATATATAGATTGAAGAGAATTAGACTGAGATTGCATCTCTGCCTCACTCCCCGGCCCTGGGAGAAGAACGCT
This sequence comes from Dicentrarchus labrax, assembly GCF_905237075.1. Taxonomy (NCBI): domain Eukaryota; kingdom Metazoa; phylum Chordata; class Actinopteri; family Moronidae; genus Dicentrarchus; species Dicentrarchus labrax. The sequence continues at coordinate 2,261,044 of NW_026136719.1, forward strand.
GTTTGTTTGTTTCCAATGTTTACGGCACATTCACTTTTTGTATACATGTTCTTAATCAGATCATATGTTTTTCCTCCAATGCCACTTTCAAGTAGCCTATAGAAAAGGCCCTCGTGCCAGATGGAATCAGGCTTTTTTGAAGTGGTCAGGTCATACCTTTCTTTTCTTAATTTTTAATTCTTGATCAGTTAAAGTCTGGAGGGTAAATATATGGTCCGTTGTGTGGCAATTTGGCAAGAAGCCAATTTGTCATTTATGCAGAATATTGTGGTCATCAAGAAAGTTGACAAGTCGTTTATTAATGATGTTGCAGAGTATTTTTCCCAGGTTACTGGAGACACATATTCCTCTGTAGTTATTTGGATCATATTTATTTCTGGATTTATGAATTGGGGTTATTAAACCTTTGTTCCAGATGTCTGGAAAAGCTCCAGTTGACAGAATAGTATTGAATGAATTTCAAAACACTCTAAATCTAGAATCACTTCCACCTTTCAATACTTTTAAAAACCTTTTAAAGTCAACTCTGACAGAACAATGTAATTGTTTTTAACTAGGTGCCCTTTAAGTTGTATGTCTGTATTAGCTTAAGTTAAGTGTAATGCCTTGTTTGTGTTCTAGCACGTATAGTGTATGTACAGAGAAACTTTTTGCCGCCAGTCCTGGCCAGGACTCCCTGGGAGAAGAGTTACTGTAACTCAATGGGACTTTTCCTGGTTAAATAAAGGTTAAATAAAATAAAAATTGAATAGTTTCAGTATAGCCAATCTGATTTTATGGTCTGAGTATTTGATCATTTCGTTGAGGATTCCATCAATACCACAAGCCGACTGGGACTGGATGACTTCTGTTAATTCTTGTTCTGTTACTGGGTAATCTAGAGGGTTTTGGTTGTTTTTTATCACTGCCTCCAGAGTTTTCAATTTCGTGTATATCTTGTACTGATCATCAGTACAAGATACTCTGTGTCTCTCTGTGTGTCTCTCTCTGTGTGTGTCTCTCTCTCTCTCTGTGTGTGTGTGTGTGTGTGTGTGTGTGTGTGTACCTCTCTTCCCGTCCACTGTGTTGACGGCGCTGATGAGCAGAGGACTGTTGGACTCTGAATATTCCACGAAGACGATGAGCAGCTTCAGAGAAGTTTTCACCACCAGACGAGACTGCAGAGAGACACAGGGTCAGTGTTTGTCCAGCAGGTGGTGCCACCGCTCTATCACTGCTCTCATCCACTCCTTCCACAGGAAACTCCATTAACCCTCAACATCCTGCACTCAGTGGGACTGGATCATAGGACGGGGATAGTTATTGATTTCTGATTTCGCTCAGATCAGAGAACAAACATCCGGTTTTCAATAAAGGGATCAATATCCTATAATCTGATTAGATGTACTACTATCGTAATACTATCGATCACTGATCAATATTAAAGAAGGCTTCCTATCATCATTATATGATATGATATCAATATATAGTCTGTCTGTCCCTGATCAACCCTGATTGATCAGGTTTCTGAGGGGGGAGGGGGGGTTGTGAGGACTCACCAGACTTCCTGTCAGCGTGTAGAGCCACTGAACCGTCTCACTGTGGGCGATCACTCCATTCATACCGTCCACAAACAGCATGATCTGACTAAGAGCTGACAGACAGGCAGAGAGTCAGACAGAGAGAGAGACAGAGAGACAGACAGACACAAAGACAGACACACACACAGACAGACAGGCAGGCAGACAGGCACACAGACAGACAGACAGACAGACGGGCAGGCAGACAGGCAGGTTTCCATAGACGGCTCCAGCAGCTCCAGAGCAGTCTATAATCTGCAGTGCTGACTCAGCTCTGTGGGGTGGAGAGTTTCCATCAGTCTCTGTTTGAGTCCTCAGGTCGGATTCACTCTCTCAGGCCCCAATGAGGAACCCGCCCCGAGGAGGAACCCGCCCGAGGAGGAACCCGCCCCGAGGAAGAACCCGCCCGAGGAAGAACCCGCCCCGAGGAGGAACCCGCCCGAGGAGGAAACCGCCCCGAGGAAGAACCCGCCCCGAGGAGGAACCCGCCCCGAGGAAGAACCCGCCCCGAGGAAGAACCCGCCCCGAGGAGGAACCCGCCCCGAGGAGGAACCCGCCCCGAGGAGGAACCCGCCCCGAGGAAGAACCCGCCCCGAGGAAGAACCCGCCCCGAGGAGGAACCCGCCCCGAGGTGGAACCCGCCCCGAGGAGGAACCCGCCCCGAGGAGGAACCCGCCCCGAGGTGGAACCCGCCCCGAGGAGGAACCCGCTGCAGCTGAGGCTAGGACAGGTATGCTATATGCTATATGCTATATGCTAGGGTTAGTGCCCCGTGAGAGTCAGCGGGGGGCGTTCAGGGCCTGAAACAGCCGGATGGTGACAGTGAACATTAAGGGTGAAACACTGTGATAACGAAGGATTCAGGACCACAGACCGGCTCCGGCCTGCAGCCCGTCTCACCTCTCAGGATGTAGTTCTGGTAGTTGTGGTCGGCCTCCGCTCCAACTTTAATGAAACACGTCAAACCCTCAGAGGCCACAAACTCTGGAACCAGGTCTTTATCATCCTGCACACAGAACACAGTGGACGTGTCATCCTGCTCTCTCTTCTTCACTGACTGATTTAATGTTTATGGAAGCTCATTTCTGCCAATGTGACGGATAAAAAGATTCTCCTCTCCGTACATAAGACGCTGGACTTTTACCTGGAACAGCTGTTTGAGAGAGAACAGAGAGCGTCTGAGCTCCGGACCCTGAGAGTTATACAGCTTCTCTGAAACACACAAAGAAGAAACACAGGAAGTCAGTGTGCAGGCTGAATGATGTCATAGCTTCTGTGTGTTGGTGGAGGATGACATCATCTGCAGCTAACTGATGAACTGCTGGCAGCCTGCGGGGGGGTGGGGGGTACATGGAGAGTGAATTCAGGGGGTTAATAGACTTTAAACAATGAGAGGCTTCTTCCACTTCCTGTTTGTTCCCCTCAGAGGTCAGAACCCCGGTTCCTTCTGTGGAACCGAGTTCATACAGCAGAGAGACTCCTCAACCAAAACTACACACAGACCTGCACAAACACTAACACCACTAACACTGCTTCGGACCTGGAAGTGAACCTAATGAGACTTTCAGGTTAATAAGAGAGAAAAGGAAGTTTTCAGTTTTCGGATCCACTGAAACACAAACTGCAGAGAATAAACAGCTCCTGAGGAAATAACTCGTGAAACTAATCAGAGTAAAACTAAGGATCTGAAACTGAAATAATAAAGTTAGTAACCACAGCAAGTCATGGGAGTCTGTTGTCATGGCAACAAGGAATATATATCCACAGCTGAACACTGCTACGATGGCTTCATCATGATCAATAACTCCGATTAACCTGCTGCTTCAGTGCCAGCATCCAACACACTCCTGATCAATAACTCTGATCGTGTTGTTGCCAGCAGAAATGTTCCTGTAGCAGTTTGTTGTGTTTGTGGGACTCAGACTGTTTACTGAGGAGTAAACAGGAAGCTGTGGTCGTACTGTTTATCTCTCTCAGTGTAAATCATCGGCACTGTGAGCAGCAGGATTCTCTCGGACCACCACAGAGGCTGCTGACTCATCATTGTATTGATTATTGATTGATTATGTCGTCCTCCAGGCTCAGATACAGCAGCAGTTATTCTGACGTGATGATGAACTCTTTGACACTCTGCTGTCGACTGAGTGCACAAACATCTCACAGGAGGACGAGACATTTCTAAAGTCAGAACACACACAGCTGGGAGAGAGTGTTAATAAAGTTGTGTGTTTGTACAGTGTTAATAAAGTTGTGTGTTTGTACAGTGTTAATAAAGTTGTGTTTGTACAGTGTTAATAAAGTTGTGTTTGTACATTGTTAATAAAGTTGTGTTTGTACAGTGTTAATAAAGTTGTGTTTGTACAGTGTTAATAAAGTTGTGTGTTTGTACAGTGTTAATAAAGTTGTGTTTGTACAGTGTTAATAAAGTTGTGTGTTTGTACAGTGTTAATAAAGTTGTGTGTTTGTACAGTGTTAATAAAGTTGTGTGTTTGTACAGTGTTAATAAAGTTGTGTGTTTGTACAGTGTTAATAAAGTTGTGTGTTTGTACAGTGTTAATAAAGTTGTGTGTTTGTACAGTGTTAATAAAGTTGTGTGTTTGTACAGTGTTAATAAAGTTGTGTGTTTGTACAGTGTTAATAAAGTTGTGTGTTTGTACAGGATAAAAAGTTGTGTTTGTACAGTGTTAATAAAGTTGTGTGTTTGTACAGTGTTAATAAAGTTGTGTGTTTGTACAGTGTTAATAAAGTTGTGTTTGTACAGTGTTAATAAAGTTGTGTGTTTGTACAGTGTTAATAAAGTTGTGTGTTTGTACAGTGATAATAAAGTTGTGTGTTTGTACAGTGTTAATAAAGTTGTGTGTCTGTACAGTGTTAATAAAGTTGTGTTTGTACAGTGATAATAAAGTTGTGTGTTTGTACAGTGTTAATAAAGTTGTGTGTTTGTACAGTGTTAATAAAGTTGTGTTTGTACAGTGTTAATAAAGTTGTGTCTGTACAGTGTTAATAAAGTTGTGTTTGTACAGTGTTAATAAAGTTGTGTCTGTACAGTGTTAATAAAGTTGTGTTTGTACAGTGTTAATAAAGTTGTGTTTGTACAGTGTTAATAAAGTTGTGTTTGTACAGTGTTAATAAAGTTGTGTGTTTGTACAGTGTTAATAAAGTTGTGTTTGTACAGTGTATTTATTGGATTTGATACAAAAATACAAAGTTTTTGTCGTTCTCTGTCAGACGTTGTTTAAATTCAATTTTCAATTTTAATTCAATTCAGTTTTATTTGTATAGCGCCAATTCATAACAGAAGTTATCTCAGGACACTTTTCAAATAGAGCAGGTCTAGACCGAACTCTTTAACATTAATTACAGAGACCCAACAGTACCACCATGAGCAAGCACTTGGCGACAAGGGCAAGGAAAAACTGCCTGTTAAAAGGCAGAAACCTAGGACAGATCCTCCGGCTCTAGGTGGGTGGTCGTCTGTCTCGACCAGTTGGGGTGAGAGAGAGAGAGAGAGAGAGAGAGAGAGAGAGAGAGAGAGAGAGAGAGAGAGAGAGAGCGACAGACAGACAGACAGGTGCACGCCATTTCCTTTATTGTTTGTTGTAGGAAACAATATAACTGAGGATGAGATCTTAAAGGGTTAAAATTAAATTTTTCATTTCAGCTGGAATTCAATGCTAACACTGGATAAAAAAAAATAATGCGTGGCCACGCGTTATTATCTGGCAACGAGATAATAATGTGTGCATTGTTTGTATTTATCCAGTGTCACCAGGGGGCTCCGTACTAACGCTTGCTAACTAGCTAACTATAGCTCGATATAGATTAGCTAGCACTTCATTTCAGTGCTCAGGTCATCAGACCAGAGGAGGAGAATGAAACCAAAATGTATTTTATATTCCTGTTTGCACCGTGGGTCTGAAAGTTCATCTGTGCTGTATGTCTGTATATATTTAGCATATTTGACAATAAAGCTGACTTTGACTCTGGAGGACTTCAACTCTAAATTCTCCTGTAATCGCTCAGTTTGTCATTTCAAACTAAATGACATGCAAACAGAGGATGGATGAATAGTTTGAGACGTGTGAAACAAACAGATTACAGACGAGGATCCCTGCGGAGCTCCGGTTTCTGTCCACAACAACGAGTTAAATAAAGCTCAGTCAGACTGACTGACAGCGCGTCTGTTCACTGACAGCTACCACAGAGTCAGATATAATTCCCTTCATGCTACTTTAAATAAACAAGTATTATTATTATTATATTATTATTATTATTATTAGGGACCGAGCCAGCGACCGCTGGAGGTGGGGATATTCTATGCGTCGCTTTCAGGTCAGCCACTAGGTGGCGCTACTATAATAAAAAATGCGTTTAGGCTAATAACTTCTGCATAGTTCGTCGCACATTCAAGAACCTTATATCCATGCGTTCGGTGAATGGAGCTGAATCTCCCCATATAGGCCCCGCCCACTTCCGCCAATAATTTTTTTTTTCGAGAGCACGAAATGTCCATAAACTACTTTTCCATGTTCCCCCCATGCTCTTTGTCCGATTCGCACAAGATTTTTCACGTAGCATCTGGGGACCGTCCTTATAAAAAAGTAATTAAAAGAATTTTGATATTAAAAAAAATAAGCATGTTATAAAATTAACACTTCCTGTGGATTTTTCGTCAAAAAAGGAAGTGGACCATTTCTCCACATTGGTATGTCCGATTGACACCAAACTTGGATCGATAGTTCCTCATGTCTTCTTTAGGCACCGTGCACAATTTCAGGCCATCACCACTAGGTGGCGCTCTTTAAAATGTTTATATCTCTGCAACAGCACATGTGATTAAAATTAAACTTGATACAACGTGTGCTCATGGCTCTCTGAGGCTCCCTAAAACATGTGTCAACAATCCGCCACTAGGTGGCGCTCTGGTGGCAGGGTAAATCACTGTACGGAGACCGTAATAGTTATGAATATGAAATTCACAGGGCACGTGTAGAGTTGTGCCTGTAGCTCACATACCAAAAATCGTGTTTGTCGTGTTTGTAGCGCCCCCTACAGGATTTCAAAAATGCAGCCCCAGGGCCAAGTTTCACGGATATGTATGAAACTTAGTAGGCACGTGTAACATGCCGAGACGTACAAAAAAGCCTCTTGGACCCATACCCCAAATCTCAAGGGAAGTTGGTCATTTTGATTTTGATTTTGATTTTCACCTTCGGCGAATTTTTCGCCTTGTATTTGAACTGACTCCTCCTCGGGAATTTATCAGATCTGCTTCAAAATTAGTCAGTACAGTCAACATATGTTGTTGAGTTGTGCTATTTGTGACTGTACATTGAAGGGCGTGTCTGTGCTGTGCCGTGCTGTCAAAGTTGGCCATGTTGAATTTTGCAGCCATTTTCTGAAATTTTTTCGCCTTGCATTTGAACCAACTCCTCCTAGGGAATTTATCAGAACTACTTCAAAATTGGTCAGTACAGTCAAAAAAAGGTGCTGATTAAAAGTTGCGCTATTTCAGACTGTACGTTGAAAGGCGTGTCTGTGGTGTGCCGTCAAAGTTGGCCATTTTGAATTCTGTGGTCATACAAACTGTAGATGAAAAGTTGAGCTATTTGTGACTGTACGTCAAACCGCGTGCCAGGGATGACTTGTCGAATTCAGCCGATTCGCCATAAAACAGCACTCATAACTTCAGTGTGCACTGTCCAATCTCCAATAAACTTCATATATTCTGTAACATTCCGCCCTGAACACGTCCTCATAACTTCAGCGTACGTGGTCCAATCTCAATGAAACTTCACGTGCTCGATAAGAGTCCCGCCGTTAACACATCTACATGACAATATTAAGACATAGTAATAGCGCCACCTACTGGCAAAAGGAAGTAAGCGCTGCGTGGCGATTTTGAGCTGATTTACGTGAAATTTTCATGTTGTGGTCTGCACGTGTAACAACAGCACGGGACGCATCCGCAGCACACCCCGAGTTGTGTGGAGGTCCCACCAAACGCTGTTTGCAGCTTTAATTATTATTATTATTATTATTTTTATTATTATTATTATTATTATTATTATTAGTAGTAGTAGTAGTATGATGAATTGTTGGAGAAGAACAGTTTCAGTGCAGATTCTGGTCTTTATTCTGCTCAGTTAAACTCATTTATTGGAACCAGAGTTGTTTTAGTTTTTCAGGGTTCCCACTCTTCTTAAGGGACATGTTCCATTTATTGTTGACCATCCATGGTGGTCACTGTTTATGGGCACAGTTAGCTCACAGATAATCTCTGCTGTCCTGCAGAACTGTGGCTGTTTGATCAGTGCTGTGGTCAGATGGATGTCCCAGTCAGAGGACAACTGCAGTCAACACATCCTTTTCTACAGCAGCAATTTTGATTTCAAACAGTAAACACAGGACTGATTAAGACTCCGTTCATTAGTTCTTTGACTTTGGGACCTTAAGACCGGAGAACTGATGAGGATGAGTATATTTCTTTATGTGCAGTCTCTCTGGGACGCTAACTGGAGTTCAGCTCAGGGTCTCTTTCCTCCACCAGAGAGGAAGTCAACAGAAACAACCTTGCCCCCCACCCCCCTCACCTCTGCAGCTCACACACAGCTCACAGGCTGACTGGGCCTGAGGCTGGCAGCCAACTGGAGCCAGTTCACTTAACTAATATGCACCATTTACAGAGATAGACATCAGCAGGCTCTCTCACAAAGGCTGTAAGTCGCCTGCAAGGGACAGAAACTCCACACATCACGTCTGATCATCCACAGCTGAGGAAGATGATTCTGAACGTGAGGAAGAGTTTTAATGTTTATGTTATCAATTATTAATTAAGTGGTAATTACAATAACTTTGATTTGAACCCGGTGTATGTTTGTTGATCAATTAGTGAACCGGTCGGTCTCTCTCTGCTCCATCTGGACTCTTTCACTAATCAATCAGTGATCAATCAGTGATCGATCAGTTTGTGAGCACTGACACTGCTCTGTGAATCAGGATCATGGTCTGTCCTGGAGGTGGAGCTACCTCCAGGACAGAAACTATAAATAATATTTCCCTCAGACTGTTGCTCAGTTAGTTATAAACATATAAAGACTGAGTGATCCCATAATGCACCTGGACTATGTGTTTCATCAGAGCCTCTCTCCCTGACCCAAGATGGCCGCCGGCCAGCCGCAGTTTCACTGCAGCAGCTGATAGGTCAGGGGACAGAGCTGTGACATTCCTCTCTCCTGACCAAACTCCCACACATAAACTGCAGGCACTGAAGGCCTTGTGATGCATTCAGGTTCACAGACTGTTAACTTCAGCATTGTTTCATTTTCTTTATGTTAGTTCAGTTCAATAATTAAGACTAATCTTTATGCTATAGGGACAGACAGACAGACAGACAGACAGACAGACAGACAGAGGGATCATGTGTTTATCCTCCAGAGACAGGAAGTGACCCAGATAATCTTAGTGTGGTATTTCCTGTTTGTGCCAGTGTTGTTGATTGAGTTTCACTCTGGAGGAGAAACAACTAGAAAACCACTGAAGAACAACTGAAGAACAACAGGAGAACCACTGGAGAATGACAGGAGAACGACAGGAGAAACACTAGAGAACCACAGGAGAAGCACTGAAGAACCACTGGAGAACGACAGGAGAACCACTAGAGAACCACAGGAGAAGCACTGAAGAATGACAGGAGAACCACTGGAGAACCACAGGAGAAGCACTGAAGAACGACAGGAGAACCACTAGAGAACCACTGGAGAACCTTTCACAGTGTAACACTGACCATCTGTCTCTCCCTCCATTACCCAGAGTGCACTGCAGCTTTTAAAGTATCTGGACTCTGGCCAGTGAACGCATCATTAGCATCGCCGTTAGCAAGTCATCATGTTGTGTTTGTTGTCTAGAACAAACCCTGCAGTTCCTCTAGCGGCCACCAGAGGCTCCAACACTCTCCACATTACCTGCAGAATAAAGACGTTTACAGCCAGTTGTCCTCTGGAGATACACACTGTACCTTTATACAACTCTCACTTTAAATTATATCCAGTCAGCATAATTCAGGGCGTGGCCACTGTGAGTGACAGTCAGTGGTTTCAGTAACCTTAATTTAGCTCCGCCTCTTTGACCATTGTATTAGCCGGGAGCCGGTGGAGTCTGGACAGACAACTGGTTCCATTATTCTGTGGTGATAATCTATAATCAATAACAAAGACTTCAGTGGAGTCAGACTTTGGAAACAGCAGCAGTAACAGAGATATAAGCTAACAGCTGAACACTGATCACATGATCACTACCCGGCTATTACAGGGACTTTTATTGAGCAGTGAGACTCTGCTGCTTTGCTCAAGGACTACTGGCAGCTGTTGGGAGAATAATACCACAGCCAGGGTTGTGGATGCCCCGCTATGTGCCTGTAATGCCCCTTCTAAAATTAACTGCCCACACAGCCACTTTGTTATTGCCCTGCTTCCAGCTGGCTGCTCTTAAAGACACAGAATACAATCAACTTTATTGTTCCACAGTCGTCATCTGCAGAGTCCTCCAGGTTCTAGTCTTTAACCCGGTTAAAGGTCCAGAGTGAAATATGAGACCATAGGGATGTTTTCATTGGTGTTTAATCAGCTGACTGTAAGAATCGTTACAATGAGATGTTTTTATCTACAGAGGCAGCGGGTCCTCCTCTGGCGGAGTCCACCATGTTGAACCGCCATGTTTATACAGTAGCCCAGAACAGACAAACCAAACACTGGATTTTTGGCGGGTTTTGCAGCTTCCGTAGTTTCTCCTTTACGTTTGGATGCAATCTACAATCTGACCAGCAGATGGTGGCGGATGCTGCAGCTTTAAAGGAGCTGACAGCATAACAGAGTTGAGTCGAGGACAAACATGATTCATCAACATGAAACTGGCCTCCTCCTGCGTCTCACACTGAGCCAATAAAGAGCCAGCATTTATGTTCTGGGTTCGTTCTGTTCAAGTTGTTGCAACATCCGTCAAAGCAACGCTTCCACAGAAAAGAAGCAGAAACGAAGGGATGACACAGCAGGAGAGGCTATTCAAAGCAGAGCCAGGGCTTGAAGGAGGAAGCATGCTGGGAAATCCCCTACGAGCAGGAAGGGTGGGGTCATGCCAGGCAGCGCAGGGGGGAGGGAGGGAGGCAGAGGAGGGAGGGAGGCAGAGAGGGAGGGAGGGAGGGAACTCTGGGAAAGTTGAGTGATTCCCAGGAGAGGTTTAACTCAACAATGACAGATTTACATCAAACTCTGTGATCTCCTTCCAGCTACTCAGAGGACGAACCCTCCATAGTTTAATCATGTCTCCTGTAGCGCCCCTGTAGGGGGTCCTACAGGGGGTCCTTCATGACTTCAGGACTCTAGTTCAGATTCTAAGACCAGATAAACCAATCCAACAGTTTTCTTTCTGTTCACTGTGTGTCTGTGCAGGTCTGAGCCTGTTCTGTATTAAGCTCCTGTCTGATCTGTTTCTATCAGTTCTGTGGGAACTGGTCCCAGAGTCAGAGTTACAGTCAGAGTTACAGTCAGAGTTACAGTCAGTGTTGCAGTCAGTGCTGCAGTCAATGTTGCAGTCAGTGTTGCAGTCAATGTTGCAGTCAGTGTTGCAGTCAGTGCTGCAGTCAGTGTTGCAGTCAGTGCTGCAGTCAATGTTGCAGTCAGTGTTGCAGTCAGTGTTGCAGTCAGTGTTGCAGTCAGTGTTGCAGTCAGTGCTGCAGTCAGTGCTGCAGTCAGTGTTGCAGTCAGTGTTGCAGTCAATGTTGCAGTCAATGTTGCAGTCAATGTTGCAGTCAGTGTTGCAGTCAATGTTGCAGTCAGTGTTGCAGTCAGTGTTGCAGTCAGTGTTGCAGTCAATGTTGCAGTCAATGTTGCAGTCAGTGTTGCAGTCAATGTTGCAGTCAGTTTCAGTCATGTTGCAGTCAATGTTGCAGTCAGTGTTGCAGTCAATGTTGCAGTCAGTGTTGCAGTCAATGTTGCAGTCAGTGTTGCAGTCAATGTTGCAGTCAGTGTTGCAGTCAGTGCTGCAGTCAGTGTTGCAGCTTGTTTTCGTTTAAATTCACCAAGAAACACTCCAAGGAGCAGGAGGAGGAAACTCCTGCCATTTTAAGTAATGTTACGAGTGACGAGTTATGATCCAGCTCGGCCGCCCTCTCCCCATCAAGTCCTCCCGTAGGCAAGTAACAGTTAGGCTAACGTTAACGTTAGTGTCTGGCTGTCTGTATGCATATTTTCTGGAGGGAAAAATAATATTGGCAGTAGGCAGAGGTAACTTATGATAGCGTTTTATGTATGTCTGTCCACTTCAGCACTGAGCTGAGGACAGCGACACAAGAGCCACACAGGTAGGCTACTGAGTCGCTGTCCTCAGTGCCGCAGAAGAGCGCTGAAACAGAGATGATTTTTGGCTTAAGCCTTACTCCTATGGATGCTGCGTTGGCAATTATGAATGAAAGTTTTGACAGCATTTTGGGTGCAAATTCAGGAGGCTCATCTAGGTACAAAGCATGGAGACCCATTTGCAGAAAGAGCAAGCTCAAATCCATCAGAAGAGTGAAATCTCGAAAGATAATTAGATTGATTACATGCATGGCAGCATGCGGTAAGGAACATTTGTCTATCTTTCAACAGGCTCACCAGTTATTAGGTTTTTTATTGTTAGCCTTGACATCATATCCGGGGGATAATGTCAGTAAATTCGAATTAAAACACAGGCTTCACTTATCCCGTGCGAATGGGCCACACGAAACACAGACGTGGTGGGGTAATTATTACTAAATAACATGAAGTCCCCAGGTAATAGGCTACTAGTCCCATATGAATAGGGCTATATTTTAACTGGCCCATCCAGTTTTCTGGCGGCCCCACAATCAAAATCCTGGCACCGCTAGTGTTAGGGATGCTCAATATCGGCTTTTCTGCTGATATTCCAATATTGTCCAACTCTCAATTTCCGATACCGATATCACCCGATACCAATATCTGCAGGCTTTTTACACCAAACCTGTTAGGTAACAACATAACATATCTCCTATTGTGGAATTAACCTTTATGCCTAATTTTATGGTGATGCCCCACTGGATGCATACATAAATGCAACATGGCTTTCTAAATGTAAACACTGTCTGTGCAAAATAAGAGAACGACTTCAACTTTCATTGTATTAATACTGAAAAGAGCGCTAAGCGCTAGCTAAGCGCTACCTTTGGTTAATGTGTTTAATTGTATTATTCACCTGAAGGAGTGCTAATGTAAATTCTAAGCCAGTTGTTAGTTTGGTTAAGGAACAGCTCATAGTAGGGTAAAATATTAAAGGTGCATTGCACTTATTTTGTGTTAATATTAAAATCATTCAGCTTTAAATTGTTTGCTTGTTAGCCACGGTTAGCAACCAACCAGTCTAGCGTGTAGTTGTTGTTGTTATACGTCGTCTAGCGCGCGCCGGTAAACGTCCCATGCTGCGTTCATGCAGGCTCGGAAATGCTGAAGCCTCCAGAACAAATGACGATGTGTAAAAAATAGGGATGTCCGATAATATCGGGCCATCCCTATTTTTTTACACATCGTCATCGTGATGTCGTTATTCCAGCTTCATATTGATCTGTTTATTGACATTAAAATCAGTAAAATCTGTTTATTTTAGGCTCATACTGCTGCAGTGAGACGGATTAAAGGGAGAATGTAAATGACACGATTACATTTTTCACTTCCTTAAACAGATTTAACATTTGCACAGATAAATAGATCAATACAAATCAACCAGTTTAATAAATGAGTTCCTTTAACTTTAAGGATTTCAGGAGATCTTTGCAGTAGTTTTTTGTCTCTTTGTGGTGCTGCTAATGTGTCTATAACACTCGCCACTTCTCACCCTGCCAACAATTTTTCTGCCATTGTTTGAACATTGCTACAGAAAATAAAACTTTAACACTGTGGAGCTTTCTGGAGCTTTCTGGTGTTGGTGTGTGAACAGGAACACAACAGGAACACAAGAGGTTGAGATAAGGTTTAAAAAAAGACTGAGGCTGAAAATAAAAACCCTGTAACCACACTGGAGGTTTGGTCTGTTAGGATCCAAACAGAAACAGGCCTCGGGCAGCAGGCAGATCTCAGATAAGTCTGGACAACACAACAACACTTGGACTGAATACACCTGCTGGTCTCGAGCCAATCACAAACCAGAAGCAGCAGACGTTTCAGATTTCAAGAGGCTGGTGTCGGGTCTGTGTGCCAGCCATAATTACACCACTGTGGAGGTTTTATTTATACAGATCACTGATCAGAAATGAGTTCACAGTGTGCACAGGCGACTCTTTTAACAAGAAAAGACAGGAGCAACAGAGGAGGGACTGACGGAAGGAAAATCACAGTATGAACAATCAGGATGATGAAATTATAGATACGACAAATACAAACAACAGGAAATACATTTCCTAATCAATTCCTGATATCACTCTTCATCATCTTCCTCCTCAGAGGTTCAGTCATAATCAGACTGCTGCAGGTCCACACACACAGACAACAGCAGCAACCATCGGCTCCTCATGAGCTGTTGGATCTGTTCTATGGAAGCCCACATTGGCCAAAACACAGGAATAAAAAGTTCCTGCTGCACCTAAAATCACAGATACTTAAAACTTCCATATGTCAGACTGTGAATGATGTTCTGTTTCTATAATAATCAGTGTGTGTGTGTGTGTGTGTGTGTGTGTGTGTGTTTGTGTGAATCAGTGTGTGTGTATCAGTGTGTGTGAGCAGAGAGTGAACAGGTTGTAGTGGAGCTTTGTCCCTCTGCTGTCTGTGGACTGATCTCTATGTGTCTCTATGTAGGATGAGGGTCAAAGGTTGTGACCTTTATGCTCCCGAGTGCCAACAGTGGGCAACACAGAGTCCAACACAGAGTCCACAACACAGAGTCCAACACAGAGAGTCCAACACAGAGTCCACAACACAGAGTCCACAACACAGAGTCCACAACACAGAGTCAACAACACAGAGTCAACAACACAGAGTCCAACACAGAGTCCACAACACAGAGTCCAACACAGAGTCCAACACAGAGTCAGTCTGAGCAGCCATTGGTGGCGCCGTTAGCCTGAAACCACCACAAAAGATCCTTCAGATGAAACAATGTGAGAAGGAAACATCCTGAACGTGTTGACTAATACAAAAAACCAACAGCTGATGCAGAAATGGAGCTCCAGCTCATCTACAGACGTGTTAGTGAGTGAGTCAGAGAGAGGAAATCCTCCCAGCTGACGAACACGTCACTGTGGTCAGAGAAAGCGTCTCCTGACTGAGAGTTTCCCCTGACTCATCAGAGCTGCAGGAGGAGGATAATTACCGAGGATGGAGTGGACCCGGACAGAGAGCTGAGTCCTCAGGATCAGGATGGGCTTCTTCCCTTTTCTGTGGAAACAGAAACATTTATTCCTCCACAGAGAAACAACCAGCACACACACTGGGAACCAGTGGCACATATCAGATACTTATTATAGTATTTCTGTTTAATGCTCCACTACAGCTTTTACTGCGTTTATCTGCAGCTCAAACATACAATATGTAATGTATCAGTATCAGTATAATATCATTATATGTGTATTATTATAGATTACAAATCCATGTGTTGGTCTGATTATTACTGTGGTTCCAATCTCCAGCTTCAGTTTGTGCAGTAGAGAGAGAACCGATGAAAGAGTGAGACTCTTTGTTTCTCTCTCTGTGTGTTCGACCTGCTGACATCCTTAAAGTTCAAACAGCTCCTGAACGATGGAAACTGATCTCCAAACTGTTTATGAAAAGGATATTTATGCATATGTTTTAAAATCTAAATACAGTCTGAAATATAATATCTGGAGGCAAGAATCGTAATAATGTGCTAAAATGAACTTTATAATGTTATTATTAATGTGGATAATATTTCCATTTCATTATTAGAAACAGGAATGTTTCAGTCTGACTGGGGACGGTTTAACTGCAGCCTTCAGAGGCCTTCAGTGTTCCTCACATCTGATCTCTAGACTCAACGTCTACATGTTATCTGCTGCTCACTGATCCAAGAACAGTTTTCCATATTAACATACACAGGCAGCCTGTGGCCTGCTGGGACCAGAGTATGGAAAGAACGACAGCATGGAGGTATGGAAAGAATGAGAGAGAGACAGACTGAGAGAGAGACTAAGAGAGAGGGAGAGAGAGAGAGAGACAGACAGACAGACTGAGACAGAGACAGAGAGAGAGAGAGAGAGAGAGAGACAGACAGACAGACAGACAGACAGACAGACAGACAGAGAGAGAGAGAGAGAGAGAGAGAGAGAGAGAGAGAGAGAGAGAGAGAGAGAGAGAGAGAGACAGACAGACAGACTGAGACAGAGAGAGAGTGAGAGAGAGAGACAGACAGACTGAGACAGAGAGAGAGAGAGAGAGACAGACAGACAGACTGAGACAGAGAGAGAGAGAGACAGACAGACAGACTGAGACATAGAGAGAGTGAGAGAGAGACAGACAGACAGACTGAGACATAGAGAGAGTGAGAGAGAGAGACAGACAGACTGAGACAGAGAGAGAGAGAGAGAGTGAGAGAGAGACAGAGAGAGTGAGAGTGGCAGTAAAGTGGCCTAAAGGTGTCCAGCAGGTCGTCGGTTCGATGCCCGGAACCAGCAGGATAAATCTGGGTGGGGAGAGTGACCCTTACAACCACTGACGTGCCCTTGAGCAAAGCCTTTAGGCCCAACCGCTCCAGATCAGACTGGATCAATGTGATCCTGTAAAAGAGAGGCTTCCTCTGACTGGGATCGGACTGGAGGGTAAACAACTTCAATCCGTTAAGATAAGATATACCTTAAATGTCATTAATGCAGTCAATCAGAATCATATTGATTATTGGAGCTGAGGACGCTCTGGTTGAAGTCCACCACGTACACAGAGGATCAATATCAATGTAATCAATAAAGTCTGCTTACGTCACGTCTTCATAGAAACTCTCCAGTTCGTCTCTCTGCTCCGCCAGGGACGAGTCCAGGTCCAGATAGTTTCCACTGGGGGACAACTGAAGGGTGCACTCCTCCAACTGACAGACAGATACAGACACAGATACAGACAGACACGGACAGACAAGTTAACATGTACGTTCTTACATGAATTTATGTGTAGCAGAAAGACACAGAGAGTGAGACAGTGAGAGTGAGACAGTAGAAGTGAGACAGTGAGATCAGCTGTTGTCGGAGGGTCAGACCGGTCCTGGAGCAGCGACTGTAATGATATTAAAAGCTACAGAACCTGTTTGACTGATGATTTATTGATGATATTTATACAGAAACACAGAGCCAGGAACACATCTTCATCTCTGCTGACACATAACAATCATCATCATCATCAGACTCTCTGGATATTTCATATTGATCAATATCAGTAACAGGAACTGTGGATCAATGAAGTGGAGCAGAAGCAATCAAACACACCCACAGTGACCCACAGTGTTTGTGTGGCCAACAGGTGTGGCTGCATTCATACAGGTGAGACTGCAGTTAGTCACTGATACAGGTCTCAGGATCCTGTGAGATCTCCTCCCAGCTGCAGACCTCTTTATGGATCTGGACTGTTGGGAGGTTTTGGAGATGTCTGCCTTCTCTCCAGGATCATTTCATTGTTACAACAGGACATAAAACAGTAAAAATGTTCCATTAAAAACATTTGTGTAAATCCTCATTTTCTGCCCTCAGTAACTGGTAGAGTCCCTCAGGGAAGCGTCCTGGGTCCTCTGAAATTCCTGTGAATTCTTCAGATCTTCATAAATGACCCGGTTACTAAATAATCCACAGACTTTGTTGTGAGCAGTTTCACATAGGATCTATTTTCTTTCTACGTATCACCGCGCAGGAGGACTGGTGACGGTGCAGGATGTAAACATTAAGGCCGAGCGCCATCTGATTGTTCTGATAATCCAATCAGGAGATTCATGAGAGGAGTCTCAGCTGGAAACAACATGTTAAACTGTTTCTAATATTTATGAAGATCAGGAATTCAGAGGACCCAGGATGATTCCCTGAGGGACTCCACAAGTTACTGAGCATAGAAAATGAGGATTTACAGAAATAATGATTAAATCTAGAAATGATATTGGAGAGAAGGCAGAAATCTCTACAGCTGATGTCTTGAAAACTCACAACCAAAACTATCTACAGAACTACAGGTAGCAGGAACAATATGGAGTTCTAAATTTGGGGTGAACTGGCCCTTTAATGTTCCAATACTTTGGTCTTTGACCTGCAGCGCTAATGACATTAGCATCAGCCTCAGCTGGACTTTGCGTTTACTGTTAATTAGCTAATGTTAGCATGATGACCACTATACCTTCTAAAAATCAGCATGTTAGCAATGTGTGCGAACGTGTTAGCCTGCTGATGTTAGCATTTAGCTCAGCCTCACAGAGCTTGAGCAATGCATGAGGAGATTGTTCATTATCGATTAATCTGATGCTAATTTTCTGGATGAATGGTGAAGAACTGAGGTTAAAGTGGACTGCAGCTCTCGTTCTCGCTCTGAGACACTGGTTCTCTCGTTATTTGACCTCTGGAACATGTCATGCAGCAGATGTGACGGCAGTTTGTGAGATACATTTTTTGCTGTTTTGCTGCGCGTGCTGAGATCAGAATGCTTCCTGACTATTTATAGCCTGGCAGGCTGAGCGTCCATGAGTCACGGTCAGGTATGAAGCTGGAGTCGAGGGCAGAAAACAATCAGGTCTGATGCTGAACACGCTCCAGAGTCTCTGAACCAGCAGAACCACATTCTTCTACAACAACAGCAACACAGACTGCAAATCCTCATCCACCTCCAACACATACCACACATAACATTAGCATGCTAACACGCTCACACGCTGATGTTTCACAGGTATAATGTTTAGCATTAGCATTCGTGACTGTGACACAGATATATGGCACTGACGTTATATGTTCTGATGATGTTACATTATCTGATATTTGCTGTGTAAGAGCTGTAAGAAAATACTGAAACATACATTGTGAAACACACTCACAGGTCGATACTGGGGTCGCCATCGGATTCACTCACCAGTTATTTAAGCACATGAGATTAAAGACACATTATGACTGAAAAAGATCCCTTGTTACACAAAAATCGACTAAATATATTTTCTCTTATATTTTATTTATCAAATTATAAAATCTTTAAGTCTTTGAGCCTTGATACCACGATTCATCTGTCACATGATTTATGTTTACAGTGAATACTCTGTGGTAACATATCACACTGCAGCATTATGTCCTGGGTGTGTATGTACATAAATCATTCGTTTTATTTTCATGTTACTGTATGAATTTGATTCTGGTTGTGTGTGTGTAGCATGAAGGAACTTTTATACAACCTTGTGATGTGTGACATTGGTGTAAAGTGGTTTATTAATCTTAATCTCTCAGCAGCATCCACTGGAACTGGATAATAATGTTTCTGTTAAATTATTGAACATGTTAAAGAATAATTAACTGGAATATTGTTATCAACATGTTGTTGTTCAAGTTGTTTAAGAAAGCAGACCACATAGAAAACGTCTATTTTCATTCCAGCTCATAAATTCACTATATTGGCAATTGGTAATCAATATCGGCCCAATCAGCTGTATTCAAGGTTCAGACTGTGGCAGTAGAGCACAGAGGATGATTACACTGCATTTCTTTTGATGGAGTTATGTTAGCAGTCCCCCCCTACTTCTAGTGTTTGTGCTAAGCTAGGCTAACCATATGTGTGTATTGGACCAGAGACAATGAGTGGAAGAAACAGAAAGTCATCGGCAGGCAGTTTTTCTGCAGCCGCTGCCTTTATGTGCGGAAGGAAAAGCCTGTTCAGTTCTTATCAAGGCTGTGCTGTTAGTATTACATCCGTCCATCCATCCGTCCAGCTTATCTCCTGTTTACAGGGTCCACCCTGTCCCTCCACAACCAGGGAGGAGGGAGAAAACCAGCTCAGAAACCCAGAGGATCCAAATAATGCTCACGTTGGAGAGTCTCTGTATCACCTTGGTGGATCTCGGCCTGCAGGTCGAGCCCTGCGGCATGATGGGAACAATTAATGGGTTGGTGGAGGAATGTAATCTAGCGCCGCTCTCCGGTCTTTATCTGATCCTGGAGATTCCAGCGGGGTCCGAACGTCTCGCAGCAGCGTGGACTGCATTCCTTACACACGGAGTTCGTAAAGAATAAAGTGAATAATAAAAGTGTTCCAGTGTTATAATTATTATTATTATTATTATTATAATGAGAACGTTTCATAAGAGGAAACATCAGACTGCTGAGTAATGTTTCGGACTTTATCTCAGTGTGAACTTCAGCCTCTGACAGATAACTGAGGAATGAACTCTGAAATGACTTCACGCTGAGAGAACCTGAGAGCACTAAAGCTGCGTTCACTTCCTCTTTGGAAAACAGGACAAAAGTAGGACGAATCCCGTTGATGTGCAGGAAGCAGCGGCGTTACTCAGAGAGCTGGAACCAGACAGCCGTGGTTCCTTCAGAGACCAGCAGAGACAGAGCTTATGGATCTTTAACTGTGAACTCAGTGATTATTGATCAGAGATGAGTTTAATATTAATATTTTATACAATTCTCTATCTGGATTTTTATCATTTTAACAATATATATCGCTGCCATCTCCCTCCTTTCGGAGCCAGAGTCCGCGCCGTAGTGATCGGGGTCAGTCAGCCACCAGGGGGCGATAGAGAGGGTCTGCATTCCTGTCGTCCATCTTTATGAGGATGTATTATTATTTATGGCTCGCAGCTGATCTACAACCATGAAACTGGGTCCAATAACAGGAAATGATGCGTGAACATGAGCCCAATCGGCCAGATGGTGGTGCTGTAACAACGCTCTCGGACCACTAAAGTCCGCTAACTGGATTTCCCACATTTCTGCTGTCTCGTCCTGAATCGTCGGTCCAACTGCTACCAGATCGTCTGTGGATCATCGGACGAAGCTGATCAATAGTTGCATAAAACATATTGATAACTTATTATGTTTTTAAGATATCGGCCAATGAGCTTCAGAGGGGGCGTGCCTCAGCACATAAACAAGTCAACAACCCTTGGTCATCACAGAACTGGGCCCGGTATAGATTATAGATCAGATTATAGATCAGATTATAGATCAGACGCTTGAGAAAACTTCATACCAGACTCCCTTTAAAAATGAGCCATTGTTAATGTGGAACAATTCACTATTAAGCACGTGACTGATCCATCAATTTAAGCCTTCTGGTCAATTCAGCAACAAGCATCACCCCAGGGGGGCAATAACTGCTCACATGAACTTTGATTACCTCTGACAGAAATAACTGCTGATGGGTTACAGCTCTCCCACATTGAGGTTGAGCCTTTAAATCTTTATTTAAATGGACAAACTGCCACAGAAACATTAATTCACATGATTTTTAAAGGGAGTTTGGTGTGTGAGCATAAACTTCAGGGATGTCTCACACCTGTGGCTTTAATAACTGTACTGCTTATTTCTCCACAGGTGTCAAACATCCATCAGCAGCACCAGCAATCAATCACATTACTGATTGATTATCGATTGTGTGATTGGCAGCCGACCCACCTTCAGAGGCGCCTCCAGCAGCTTGTGTATCCCGGCGATCTGCTCGCTGAGCGGCAGGTTGTCCTCCACACTCACCGTCGGAGGTCTCCGAGGTTCGGGAAAGTTAGTGCAGATAAACGGATCCGAGTCCTCCAGGTACTGGACCCGGCACACGATAGAGGCCATGGCCGAGAGACCGAGACCCGACTGCGGCTAGAGGAGCGTGAGGGACTCGGTACAGATGGGTCCGGCACTGCAGGAGCCGTTTAAATGAAGAAAACCCGGTCCTCGCTGCGCTGCCACCGGACAGGTGAAGCTCCCGCAGAGACACACAGCTACATCCGGTGGCACCTTTCAAAATAAATGCAATGAATTTGTGACAAAATACTCTTCTAATAAAGACTCAGTCAGTTGTATGGAAGCTCATTTGTGCCAATAAAAGGATTCTGTAAATCAATATAATGAGAAACTTCATCATATATTTATGTTTGTTTGATTGTTAGTTTTGTAGAATCTGATCAGATTGTGTATTAATAATAATAATGTAATAATCTGCCAGCCTGAATTTACATTAATGCTCATCCTTTGGATTGTAAATATCATTAACACTTCCTGTCCAGCTCTCCACTCATTTTAAATTATGGTCTTTTATATTCGTCTAGGTCGTCTCTGTTTTATCTTTATTGATATTTTTCTATGTATGAATTCTGGTTCTGATGTTTGTCTGCTTGTGTTCCTCACTGTGAGCCTGAAGGAGAACTGAGTGTTGGATCTTTAATGAGATTAGATTATGTTACAGTTACAGATTCAGTAGTGATATGACATATATACATATACATAAAAATAAAAATATATAGAGACATATATATAACATCCGTCCTCCCATCACCCCGACAGCACAGTGACTTTATTAAACAGAAAATATACATTTTATATACACACAATATATATATATACACAAGCTCACACTCATTATCCACAGTGAACAGCTGATCACAGAGTCTCTTTAAATCTCACCTTTACTGAACCAGTTCAGCTGAGACCTGGTTCTCTTTCACACTGAGGACCTGGAGCAGCAACCATCTGCTGGGCACAGAGGATTAAATGGTGTGCTTTCATTTTGAAGGAAGTATGACCTAACGTCCGGTTGGTGAAAGAGGACTTGATGGCGGACGGCCTACTAGTGTCGTCATGGCAGTAGAGCATGGAAATACATTGAGCAGCAGTATGACGTAATGAACAGCTGTATGGAAACAGAGTGAGACTGCTTGTTGTAGGACAGCGTCCTCTGGTGGCTCAGAGACTGCACTACAGTAGGACCTCTACTGTCCCCCTAATGTCCTCTAATGTCCTCTACTGTCCCCCTAATGTCCTCTACTGTTCCCCTAATGTCCCCTAATGTCCCCTAAGGTCCCCTAATGTCCTCTTCTGTCCCCTAATGTCCTCTACTGTCCCCCTAATGTCCCCTAATGTCCTCTAATGTCCTCTAATGTCCCCCTAATGTCCCCTAATGTCCTCTAATGTCCCCCTAATGTCCTCTACTGTTCCCCTAATGTCCTCTAATGTCCTCTACCATCCCCTAATGTCCTCTGCTGTCCTCTACTGTTCCCCTAATGTCCTCTACTGTCCCCTAATGTCCTCTAATGTCCTCTACTGTCCCCCCTAATGTCCTCTACTGTTCCCCTAATGTCCTCTACTGTCCCCCTAATGTCCTCTACTGTCCCCTTAATGTCCTCTAATGTCCTCTACCGTCCCCTAATGTCCTCTGCTGTCCTCTACTGTTCCCCTAATGTTGCCTAATGTCCTCTACTGTTCCCCTAATGTCCTCTAATGTCCTCTACTGTCCCCTAAGGTCCCCTAATGTCCTCTACTGGGCCCTTAATGTCCTCTACTGTTCCCCTTCTGTCCCCTAATGCCCTCTACTGTCCTCTACTGTTCCCCTAATGTCATCTAATGTCCTCTACTGTCCCCTAAGGTCCCCTAATGTCCTCTTCTGTCCCCTAATGTCCTCTACTGTCCCCTAATGTCCTCTACTGTGCCCTTAATGTCCTCTACTGCCCTCTACTGTCCCCTAATGTCCTCTGCTGTCCTCTACTGTTTCCCTAATGTCCTCTAATGTCCTCTACTGTCCCCTAAGGTCCCCTAATGTCCTCTACTGTCCCCCTAATGTCCTCTACTGGGCCCTTAATGTCCCCTAATGTCCTCTACTGTTCCCCTAATGTCCTCTAATGTCCTCTACCATCCCCTAATGTCCTCTGCTGTCCTCCACTGTTCCCCTAATGTCCCCTAATGTTGCCTAATGTCCTCTACTGTCCCCCTAATGTCCTCTACTGTCCCCTTAATGTCCTCTAATGTCCTCTACCGTCCCCTAATGTCCTCTGCTGTCCTCTACTGTTCCCCTAATGTTGCCTAATGTCCTCTACTGTTCCCCTAATGTCCCCTAAGGTCCTCTTTTGTCCCCTAAGGTCCCCTAATGTCCTCTACTGGGCCCTTAATGTCCTCTACTGTTCCCCTTCTGTCCCCTAATGCCCTCTACTGTCCTCTACTGTTCCCCTAATGTCATCTAATGTCCTCTACTGTCCCCTAAGGTCCCCTAATGTCCTCTTCTGTCCCCTAATGTCCTCTACTGTCCCCTAAGGTCCCCTAATGTCCTCTACTGTGCCCTTAATGTCCTCTACTGTCCTCTACTGTCCCCTAATGTCCTCTGCTGTCCTCTACTGTTTCCCTAATGTCCTCTAATGTCCTCTACTGTCCCCTAAGGTCCCCTAATGTCCTCTACTGTCCCCCTAATGTCCTCTACTGTCCCCTTAATGTCCTCTACTGTCCCATAATGTCCTCTACTGTTGCCCTAATGTCACTACTATTAGTGTAGTTGTTGCTGTGCACCTCTGTCTGTCTGTCTGTCTGTCTGTCTGTCTGTCTGTCTGTCCGTCCGTCCATCTGCCTGTCTCTGTCTCCCTCTCTCTCCCACCCACCTAGAGTCGGGGTCTGTCCTAGGTTTCTTCCTCTTAAAAGGTAGTTTTTCCTTGCCGTTGTCTCCAAGGTCTTGCTCATGGTGGTACTGTTGGGTCTCTGTAAATAATGTTATAAAGAGTTCGGTCTAGACCTGCTCTATTTGAAAATTTCCTGAGATAACTTCTGTTAGGAATTGCCACGATGTCCCCACAAGCTTTTTTCTTCTCTATTTTGTTCGGTCTCATGAGGTCCTGAATGAAACAGACCCTTGTGGACGGATTACGAGACAATTGTCTTTGTCTCCATTTACATTAGTCAGCTGTTTCTGCTCATATGTGTGTGATATTTTGTTTTCATGTCAGTGTGAATGGCACAAATCGCATAGAACCTTTTCACGTCTGATCTGGTCCTCTTTCATACGTGGTCCTCTTCCATATCCGGTCCTCTTCCATGATGTGATGAAGGTCGGTGATGGAGGTCGGTGATGTGTTACAGACATTGTACATCAGAATCTGGATCAGTGGCTCCAACCTAAGGACAGAAAGAGTTTTGGATCATTTTATTTCTTCATAAAGAAGTTAAGTAATAAGAAGGTTCAGGATCCCATCAGCTCTTTATTATTATTATCTATATGTGGATCAAGTCACATTATTGATACACAAACTTTACTAATAGATAATGATGATGACTATGAGATACCAGCAGTACACTCACCATTTATATTTAATATTGATACAGCATGCAGATATCTGCACTCAGAATATGTTTGTCCTCATCAATATTAATTATGTGCTTCATTTACTCTCATTTATTTATTTATATTAATTCTCACTGCACAGGCTCTTTGTATCGGTGCAGTTCAGCCATCGTCCAGCAGGTAGAGCTGTTTCTCTACATTCGGAGTCTGACAGTTTACACTGTGATTGCGTAAGAAAGTGATGAAACAAGCTGAAACACACACACACACACACACACACACACACACACACACACACACACACACACACACACACACACACTCGTTTGTGTGTATGTGTGTGTGTGTGTGTGTGAGTAAAGGGAGTGCAGGTGAACTCTCAGTGTTTGTGGTAAAAGGAGAATAATCCAACCGGCTGCTGTTTCAGTGAATTATTAATTATAGATTATTTATAATGTCTTCCTCCCCTCTGATGGATCGATAGCAGCACAAACACTATAAACAGCCATCAGTGAAAATTACAAATGTTCAAAACCACCAATAAATTCATCAATAAATTCATCAATAAACTGACTCTTTGATAGTTTGTGTTCCAGTGGTTGGTTATTCTGAGCTTTTAAGTAACAGCTGCACTGAAAATAAAGCACTGACTTTTTATTGAACGCATTATGTGACCACTGACTGACTGACACTACTTAGGTACACTTAGGCCTTTCAAGCACTGGATTTGACCATGCACCTTAGGACACTAGCCCCATGCTCGTTATTTAGCTATTTATTCTACTTTATTCTATTAGTTCTTCTAAATTGACCTCCTCTTGTTGTTGTTATTATTATTATTATTATTATTATTATTATCAGTTTGTGGATACTGCTGGAAACTGTGAATTTCCCCTTGGGGATGAATAAAGTATCTATCTATCTATCTATCTATCTATCTATCTATCTATCTATCTATCTATCTATCTATCTATCTATCTATCTATCTATCTATCTATTACAGGATAATAATTATTATTGAAAGCAACATTGTGTTGATTTAAATTTTTTTTTAAATTTTACCTACCTAGGATTTGTGATGATGCTGTGAGCCACGGTTGCTATGGTTACTGCGTCTGACTCCAGAGTGTACGTTTGAGCTACTGGACCGTCACACGCAGCCAGTTCAACCACAGCATTCTGTACTGGGGAGGATGGGGTCCCAGAGGGGACAGAGAAGACCTCGTACATCACTGCATCCACCTGTCTCCTGTCAGGAAGGAAGGAAGGACATAACAAAGGAAATGGGGAGGTAAGGATAAAGATGGTAATGTTAGGAAATAAGGAGGTAAAGAAGGAAAGAGGGTGTGAGGGAAGGACAGAAGGAGGTAGGGGAGGAAGTGAAAAGGCAAGGAGGGAAACGACTGGGGTAAGGAAGGAAAGAAGGACGAAGGAAAGGGAAGAAAGAAAAGAAAAGAAAAAGAGGAATTGAGGAAGGAGGGTTAAAGAAGGTAGGAAAGGACAGAAGGAGATAACAAAGGAAGGGTGGAGGTTATAAAGGAGGTAAGGAAGGTAGGAGTAGGAAGTATTTAGCTTTTATTTTCTGCTTCACAGCGGACTCCGCTGCAGTGACTCTTGGTATCCCATCATGCCTCTATGTGGTGTGACAGAGGTCAAAGGTCAAACCGGTGGATATTCATACCTGTATTTCCTCTCTGTGCTTAGCTGACATCACTTCCTGTTTCCTGGTCCCTCTGCAGTCGTCAATGTGACCTTCGCTCCACATTGAACGCTTTCGTGGCCCTCGTCTTATCACCCTGAACCACTGTCTGATCTCTGGGCCGCCGTCCAGGTGTGTCAGCAGAGCGTGTTCCGCTCACCTGTTCACCGTCTGACATCATCACTGTTGTTTCTGGTAGCGGACCAGAGTGTCCTTAAATGCCCCACGCAGGGAGGTTTTAAAATGGCTCCTGATAGCAGCTGATTCAATCAATAATCAATAATCAGAAGCTGTCATACACTGACTGTTTACCATCCACTGTTTAGATCTTGGTGCTTTTTAACTCTAGATTTGAACCAGATGAAGGATTTTAGTCATCAGACGTCTGGATCTTAAGTTATCAGAGAAACAAGCTGAGCTAACGTTAGCAGCAGCTCGGCTCGCAGCCCCTCCGGGACGTCCTTTGTCTGTCCAACAGCGTGGGAGAAGCAGTGATTGTTAAGGTGGAACTGCTTTATTCAGTGTGTTTAAGGTGGAACTGCTTTATTCAGTGTGTTTAGTGGTTTTAATCAGCGGGTCTGTTTGTGTTGGAGAGGAGGAGACCTCTGTGGATCATTGGGCTCCCGGTAGAAACCTCCTGAACCATGAACACTGAAGGAATCCTAACCGGGAGAAGCTGACTGCAATGACGGTAATGGAGGTGAAGACAACAACTCCCATTTCTTATTGATTGGATGCGTTTAATATTCCTGATTTGATGTGTAAAAGCAGATGAACAGTAGGTCTCAAGCTCTGTTTGTTTACATCTAGATGTTGTAGTCCTCATCACCATGGTAACCTTAGTTTGTAAAGGATACTGAGAACATACATGATAAAAATAAAAAAGATAAAATATGAAGACAGTCTGACAGGAAGAGTTCCTCTCAGTGACCTGCAGGGGGCGACATCCATCCACTGACAGTGATCTGACTGCAGGTACAGTCAGCTGATCAATAATCAGTCCAATCCTAAAGATTACTTTCTGTCTTTAATTTTCCTGGTTTGTTTGTTTTGTTGTTAGATTTTGGGAACTAATGACGAGTGAACAGCGTCTCCCTTTCCTTAACTAGACACTTTATTTTACATTTCAGCCATTATTCACCCCACATATAAACTCACTTTAACAGGGTTCTAAGGGTTCACTACGTGGTTCTGATCATGCCTTCAGATGTGCCAGTGGTATCAGCGGTCAGTTAGGTGGTTCTAGTGTTCCTTTGGAGGCTCTACGGGTCATTGAGATGGTTCTAGGGACATTCTAGCAGTCTCAGAGAAGGTTCTGTGGGTCTGAACGTGTTCCATTAGGAAATTCTGGGTCATTTAAGAGGGTCAAGAGGTCCATTAGACTCCATTATTGTGTTTCTTTAGGAGGCTTTAGAAGCCATTAAGGAATCAACATAAGTGTTACAAGGTTCTAGTGATCACTGGGGAGGTTCTGGAGGTCTTCTTTGAGATTAACATGGTCCACTGATAAGGTTAGAGAGGTTTTTAGGTGGTTCTTTTGGAATTTTGGTGTTTTTCTGGTGATCCTCTAGTGTTCCTTTGGATGGCTGCCTGTATGCGCTGGTATGCCTCCACCCCCCTTTCCCACCTCCCCCGTTGCAAGTTGTTTTGAGTTTTTATGTTGTAAAGTGTGCTCATATGTGCTTATGTTGCTGAGGTTTTTTTTCCCAGTCCCACACTGTACTCCCCTACAGGAGCAGAGTCTGGGAGCTGCTTTTTTTTCTCCTTCCCTCTCCTCTTGTCCCCCCCCCCCCCACACAAGTAATTTCCCCACGGGGATTATTAAAGTATTTCTGATTCTGATTCTGATTAAAGGGTGGAATTTCTAGAGGTCCCTTTCAGAGGATATGGTCGTTATTGAGGTTGTTTTGGAGGTCTGTTTGGAGGTTCTAATGAAGATTAAAAAGGTTAGGTCCTTTATGATCTTCTTTGGTCATTAAGGAAGTTCTAGGTGGTTCCAGTGGCCCTTGGGGAGATTATAGTTGTCCTTTCAGTGGTCGAACACTCAATGAGGAAAGATCTTTTAGGAGAGTTCCTCTACAAGAGGCTTGTGGTGGAACAACGCCATCAAAACACACTTTGCGAGTGCAGGGGTCAGAGGTCACAGCACTGAGACAAGAAGAACCAGGATGACGATGGTCAACAGATTGAGGACGAGCTGGCTCACAGTCACTGAGCAGAGAACCCACTTACAACTCATTAACCTCCAGCTTCCATCGTGCTGAGCCAGCAGTTTCAGCCAAATCACCCCTCGAGCAGAACATGACACATCAACTCGCCAGACGTTTCACAACCCGCTGTATTGGTTTCTGGAGACAAAAATACACACAGCGATCAGATAAACTGAAGCGAGCCCAGCGTCCTCAGGCTGGAGGGGGGAGAGAGAGCGTTATGCAAGCTCTGCTGATTTGAGAGGGGAGGACAAGACCAGTGATGGACAGCCTGCAAACCCACGACCATCACCTCCTCAGCCTCCCTCCACCCACAGAGGCCCTGAGTACTGAGGGGGGACCGTATGGACATTACAGCAGCTCAGTCACCATCGCTGCATCATGTACACGGCAAATTCATTCACAGTTAAAGCATCTAAACCTTCCACCTCTCGCTCTGCTGCCTCGTATCAGGACGCAGCCGTCACTCCGCTCAATCCCTCCAAACCCATAAGTTTTAACGGCAGCAGAAGGAGTCGGTTGTAACAGCCAATAGGAAAGTCCCCTAACCCTAACCACAGAGCTGTCACTTCATGAGACAATGACAGGTGAGTCGTCCTGCTGATGGAGACATCAGATCAGAAAATGCATCCGTGTGTTTGTTGTTTATTTATCACATCAGAGTCCTGAGTCGTGTGTGTGCATGTAGTTGTGTATTACTCGTGTTGTGGGGACATAACTCTGTTTACGCAGTCACATTGTGAGGATTCGCCTTCCTCTTCCCCATAACGTAGATCGTTCACTTTTAGCTCCAGTGTGTAACATCTGGTCGTTCCTGTCACCTGGAACTAAGGAACATGTGGTTTTTGTGTTCTTTTGTGTGTTTTTGGTGCGTTGAGCTGGACGGACTCAGAGAGAATGACCTGTCAATCACAAGGTAGCCCTGCCCCCCAGCATACCCTGCTTTAAACTGTTTACTAAGCTCATAAATCAACTTCTCCATAAGACTCAATACTATCTGACTATATTTGGGGACAGATTTGAGACCGGTTAATCGGGGACAGCTTGTCCAACTGGGGACTAAAGCAATAAGGAAAAAGTTTATTTTTGGGTCAAAGGTTAAGGTGAGGGATAGTCTCCAGGAAATGAATGTGAGTGTGTGTGTTGGAATTTCCAGCGTCTCTGTGATTGACAGGTCCTTTTGAAGGAGGCGTCTGTGCTGCTGTTGAACTGTAAAGAGTTTTCCACTCTGACGTTGTGGAGCGTTCACACCTCTGTGCCTGTAATCAGATCCAGTCCATCCTGAGCCAAAAACAAAAAACAACCAGCAGGTAGAAACACTCTCAGTCACGATGAGTGTGAACCTGCAGCTGGTCTGAGGCCAGGTATGCTCTGGCTGCAGGATTAAAACAACAGCCAGTGACAGAAAGCAGGGTTGATTTCATGGCTCTTTGCTGGCTGTAAATCTCTCCATCAATGGAACCATTATTGATAAAACACAAACCAGTACAGGCTGGAAAAGTCTCACACAGGTGAGTCTGCGTCACCCTGCAGGTGCACTGTGTTGTTTTAAAGGCCTGATGATAAACATGTAACAGTAATAAATCATTAGCACATTAATTTAGAGACATTCTATAATTACTACAAACAGCCCCAGGTAGGGGAAGTGTCCCCGATGAGCCAGTGCTTCCTCCTCAGAGAGCCAAGTTGTTACAGGGTAGTTTACCAGGTGTGACCCTCTCAGTACATCCTCTATCGAAGCCTCCAGTTGGGCTTTATGGTCGTCTCCATGTTGGTGTTTAGCAGCCAGCAGAGGTCACGTACAGCGAGTTGAGCTGCTCTTGGTTTGGAAACAATGGCGGCTCTCCTGCTCACACAGGATCTGGTATTCCAGATAAACAGTAAAATGTGTTTGTGAACAGATCTGAGGAGAGAAATAGTCAACAACAGAATCTGGATCCATATCTGATCAGCACTGTTTGACAGTTTGATCTGAGTTTGTTTGAGCTGGACGGACTCACTGAGAATGAGCTGTCAATCACAAGGTAGCCCCGCCCTAAAGCATACCCTGCTTTATGGTCAATTTTACTCTCAATGGGACCATCAGTTACCTCGCCTTATGGAAACTGACTCACTGCCGGAGGCTCTCGTGGACATTAGAGGAACTGCAGGTTTAGCATGGAAGCTAAATCGTTAGCTGTGGTTATCCAGCAGATGTTAGCTCCTGTCAGGATTCAGCTCAAATCCTCTTCCAGGTATGTTTGTAGTTTACCTTCATGGTTAGTTTCACCCGTCAGCTACCTGCTGAACTGAATGACAGCCAATCAGAGCAGAGTATGAAGAGCAGATTAAACCAGAGTGAGGCCCACTCTGACCGGCTGGAACGCCGTGCTGATCAGAGGTGTTGATGGTCAACAGGCCGTTCTCACACTGTGAGGTCAGAGCTGGACACCGCCTGAAAACGATTCTTGTTTGCCGCCAGTTAACCTGAGGATAGGGAGGGGTGAGGAGTGATGTGTTAGGGAGACGTTCATTAGATCTCTGTTACATCATGAGAACTGCAGGTTACAAGCAGCAATTGCCTCTGGCTGCGCTATGATCTTCTTCTATTTTTACTTTTTCACATCTCAAGCATGAACAACCCCCCCCCCAGCGCCCTCCTCTCATCACCCCCTCCTCCCCCTTCACCCCCGAGTGATAACTGCTGGCAGGGCTGGCTGTGTTTGTTTGAACCTGTCTGCAGCAGAGGACAATGAAGGCTTCCAGATTGAGGGTCCAGATCCAGAAAGCAGTAAAACCTGGATCCGGACCGGTACCAGTAAACCTGCTCCTCAGATCAGGACTGATGTGGATCCAGGTTTCTTGGATCAGGATCGAGGTCTGTGAATGAATCAGCCTTCAGGTCCTACAAAGCAGACTGATGGTAGTCAGTCAGTTTATATTGTTTACATTGTTTACATTGTTTACATGAACCTCAGAATCAGCTGTCTGTTGTCACTGTTGGTCCCCAGAAAGACAGTTTCCCCAAAAGAGTATAAATAAAATACTGCAGTATTAGAGTATTATTACAGTATTAAAGTCTTATTAGAGTATTAGAGTATTAGAGTATTATTAAGGGATATTGGGGGCGGCTATGGCTCAGAGGCAGAGCAGGTCGTTCCTTAATCGGAAGGTTGTGGGTTCGACCCCCAATGCCACATGTCGAAGTATCCTTGAGCAAGATACTGAACCCCAAATTGCTCCCGATGCTGTGCATCGGTGTGTGAGTGTGTATGAATGTTAGTTTCTGTTTGATGGACTTATTATAGTATTATTAGAGTATTAGAGTATTATTAAAGTGTTAGAGTATTAGAGTATTATTAAAGTATTAAGAGTATTATTACAGTATTAGAGTATTATTAAAGTGTTAGAGTATTAGAGTATTATTAAAGTATTAAGAGTATTATTAGAGTATTAGAGTATTATTAAAGTATTAAGAGTATTATTAGAGTATTAGAGTATTATTAAAGTGTTAGAGTATTATTAGAGTATTAGAGTATTATTAAAGTGTTAGAGTATTATTAGAGTATTAGAGTATTATTAAAGTGTTAGTGTATTAGAGTATTATTAAAGTATTAAGAGTATTATTAGAGTATTAGAGTATTATTAGAGTATTAGAGTATTATTAAAGTATCACAGTCGTGCTGTTGGTGGACGGGCTGTTGGTTTGTTGGCGCTTTGCTCCACGTACTGAACAACGCAGCAGGGATTTGAACCCTCGACCCTGGCAGCACGTGTTAATGTGAGTCTCCGTGGGTCACCACTCAGAGGGGGTCGCTCACTCCTCCCCCCTCCCCCCTCCTCACCCTCAGCCAATCAGAGAGCGGACCAACTGGGTGAAGGGTGGTGCTCGGCTCGCTGCTGTTGCTCAACCCGGCTGCTGGGCCAGGCTTCTTCCTCCGGCCGCCTCCTCAGAGCCGCTCGCTACACAGCCGCCTGATGTATGTGTGCTGATGGCGCCGCTCCATGCGCTCGCCGCCTCCATGCTCCCTGGAGGAGGAGTTTCAAAACCTGCTGATGCAACTGGTTACTGCAGCTCGTCAGTACTAACGGACACACAGAGATACAGTGATTAATGAAGAGCCACTGACTGAGAGTGGGTCAGGTATGCATGGCCAAAACATCGGTCCCCACAAGGTCATTGTGTTGGTACGTGTGTGTGCGTGCGGTGGGGGGGGGGAGCAGTTCTGCTTCAGCGGAGCAGTTAACAGTTATGTTTTTGTACAAGTGTTCACTCAACTCTGCTAACTGCTAATGTAGCTGCTGTTAGCAGCCATTAGCGTGCAGCGGCACCGAGGTGATTTATGGAGTTTCCTTTTGTTTTGTTTTTTAAGTATTTTTTTGGCCTTTTATTGCCTTTATTTGATAGAGACAGCTGAAGAATGACAGGAAAGGGGGGCAGAGAGAGAGAGGGGATGACACGCAGCAAAGGGCCGCAGGTCGGACTCCAACCTGGGCCGCTGCAACAACTCCGTACATGGGTCGCCAGCTCTACCGACTGAGCTAACCAGGCGCCCAGATTTATGGAGTTTCCAAAGGGACTTGTTGCTAAAAGAAGCTAATGGTGCGTTTGTTTTGTCCACCGAACTCATTCTGCGAGTCGGTTTCCTGAGTTACGAACCGGAAGTTGCAAATAGAACGCTCCCGAGGACGTATAAACGACTCGTTAAGTCGTTAAGTTACCTATAGGCATGTCGCTACAGTCTCATTATGTGTTAAATACGCCTCATTAGTTACTTTGTAGCTTGTGCAGCTGAAATTGGCTCAAGACGCTCCATGTTGTTATGACAACAGTGCCGAGTCTTGAGCAGAAAGCAGAGCAGTAGCCACGGTAACGGTAACGTTATTGTTAATCAGAACGGAGTATTCAGATATCAAACTGTGAGATATGATTGTGTAATATGTAATGAACGTGTGAAATCCGCGGTGGGTGAACTGTAAACCAGATAATCACTATAAACGTTACGGAACCTCCAAACTGCCTATTGAACCAAACTCGTCGTGTTGTGTGCCAAACAGAACGCAAAAACCCGCGGTTACTCGTTTTCAAACAAGACTGATTACAAGACAAAAGGAACGCACCATAACTGTCGCTAACAGTAATGTTCGATGCTGTTAGCTTGTGCCGCTAACATTAGCATACTGGAGTCCAAACCTGCAATAACCCTCCTCAGTCCTTTATTCCCTGCAGTCCAACTGTCCTCCGTCAGCATCAGAAGCTGCATTCAGTCCCGGTCTGGACCTGCTGTTCACTGGGAGTTCCACAGACACAGCGCGATTAGCTACAAATTCATGCAGTTATATTCTATAAACTCGTTAGCATTCCTTAACGAGCTGCATCACTCGGTCTGTTTGTTCCCTCATGTTGATGATTAATGGGAGCAAATGAGTCCCCACGTGTCTGTAATTTAATTCAGTGTGTCGCTCTGCTCTTTCAGACAGTTTGAATTTACCGTCTTCCCATAATTAATTTAATTCACTTGTATGTAATAATTCATGTTTAATTTGTTTGCATCTAATCCAGCAGAATAAATGAGCTGCTGCTGCGACTGTATGTGCAGGTATGTGGCACTGACACAGGTAATCAGTGCGGATCACAATAATGTGTCGGCTGAATGAGGAACTTATTCTGATGAAAGCTTTGTTCTCTCTTTTCAGGAAGGTGATAAGTTATATATAAATATATGATGGCACAGAGCGCTGGCTGTTATCTGTCTGCAGCTGATAAGAGTCTCACTAGCAGAGTTTAACGTTAGAACTGTTCGGTACCAGAGTTTAACGTTAGAACTGTTCGGAACCAGAGTTTAACGTTAGAACTGTTCAGTAGAAGAGTTTGACGTTAGAACTGTTCAGTAGAAGAGTTTAACGTTAGAACTGTTCAGTAGCAGAGTTTAACATTAGAACTGTTCAGAACCAGAGTTTAACATTAGAACTGTTCGGTACCAGAGTTTAACGTTAGAACTGTGGAACCAGAGTTTAACATTAGAACTGTTCGGTACCAGAGTTTAATGTTAGAACTGTTCGGTACCAGAGTTTAACATTAGAACTGTTCGGTACCAGAGTTTAACATTAGAACTGTTCAGTACCAGAGTTTAACATTAGAACTGTTCAGTCTGGGTCTCCAGCTGTTACACTGACTGATGCTAACCTGCATATGTTGGACAGTTAGCATCAATAATCAGCTGTATGGACGATATCTCAGCAGCTGATTGGCTGATTGGGACAATAAAGGAGGTTTTGGGTTTATTGAGGACTCTGAATCCATTTCTGACATTTTAAATACAAAATGTTTAAACAGGAAGTGGAAATATTTCAGCTCCCAGCAGCTGATTGGGATTCATTCTGAAGTTATTGATATGATTGATACATTGGAGGAAATCGCTACACTACACACACTGATACACACACACACACACAC
This sequence comes from Dicentrarchus labrax, assembly GCF_905237075.1. NCBI lineage: Eukaryota > Metazoa > Chordata > Actinopteri > Moronidae > Dicentrarchus > Dicentrarchus labrax. The sequence goes on from NW_026136719.1 coordinate 2,296,203, forward strand.
ACACACACACACACACACACACACACACACACACATACACACACACTGATACACACACTGATACACACACACACACACACACACACACACACACACTGATACACACACTGATACACACACACACACACACACACACACACACACTGATACACACACACACACACACACCACTGATACACACACATATACACACACACACACACACACACACACACACACACACACTGATGCACACACACACACACACACACACACACACACTGATACACACTCACTCATACACACACACTGACAAGTTGTGGAAGTTACACTTTGACTCCAACCGAACACTCTGGGCTGTTCCTATTGGTCCCTTTCCAAAGGGTTAGTCTCTAAATGTTCCTCCTGATAAATGGAATGTGTCCCAGCCGTCTATAAAAGTGACAGACTGCAGTTTAATGGTGACAAAGGTCAGACGGTTGGTATGATGACAGTGTGCCGCGCTTGTATCGCTGCTCTCCTGCGCCAAGTCTGCAGATAAGACGGAGTGTTGAGGTTCTGCAGATCGGCAGAGATTAGTTTTATCTCCGGACCATCAGCTCGTATTTAATTTGTGAGCTGTGGTGATGAAAGGCAGGGCCGGTTGAGCAACGCTGCCCTGGCTTTCAAACCGCTGCCAAACCTGGCTGCCAAAAAATGTTTCATAACCAAACCTGAGCTCAGCTGATCTCTGAGCGTCCACAGCTTCATTCACACAGAGCTGCAGCCTGGAGGCCTTCACACATGCTCCTCATCCTCACTCCACTGTGTTATTCAAACATCAGGTTCTGTGTGGTCTGAAATGTAGTCAGTTCAGTCACTTTATTATTTTATTATCACAGAAACTGTACCTGCAGTCGGCATCAAAAAGAATACAAAATACAGACAAACACAGACCAGATTCCTGTTCCTTTAATATAATATAATATAACATAATACAGCACAATACGGTACGATACGATACAATATAATATAATATGGTATAATATACAGTAAACCGTAAAACAACATGTGCCGGATGTTTCTGTGGGTCCCAGCAACATGAACCTGAGGTAGTTTCATCCTTTAGGTTCAGTGTTGTAATGTAATAAATAAAATAATATAATGATACAGGAATATAAATGGACAGAAAGGAACCAATCAGAGTGCAGAAGCTTCACCCAGTCTGACCCTCCATGTGTCTCTAAGAGGACTCTACTTGGACTCCAGTCCCTCTTTTAGTCTGCCAGAACCCCCCCCCACCCTCTGTAACATTTACCCTCCATTTACTGGACTACAGCAGGACAGACAGACAGACAGACAGACAGACAGGGAGTGAGGAGGACACGTGAACAGCACGCTTCCAGTGTTGCTCAAAGGTCCCCGGGCAGTCATTTACCTCCTCCCCCGTCCTCCCCCACAGACAGAGGACCAGCAGGCCCACTGATCTCTGCTGTACAGAGGTTACACAGCTGCAGCACACAGCCATCTGGTTCCTGATGTGTGTGTCATTATAGATTTTATAAAATGTTTAATCTGTTTCTCTTTAATGGTTCCTCTGCAGCGGAGATGTTACAGGGTTCCACACATCTAACTTCGTTAACGTAACTGGTTAACTAAAATACTGTATAATTTTACTGAACTACGACTTAACTAGTTAACTAAGGAATGAGCCTAAAACAAGCTGATTTAATGTCAATAAACGGATCAATATGAAGCTGGAATAACGACAACACAATGACGATGTGTAAAAAGTGAATTTAGACTCTGTCGGTCTGTCTGACGATGAACAAACAACTTCTTAAATGCTTGTTTTGTGAATGGAGTTTGGTTGATCAGGGCTATGCTAAAGTAAAACTGACAGCTGGAATCAGTAAAAAACACAAATTTGCATGAATATGCAAATGAGGTGAATATCACCGTTCACCTACCTGTTGCATTGACTTTATCTGTAATCTACTGTAATAATTTTAATGAACTACGAGGCCATAAATGATTGTTCTGAAAAGAATGTACAGAAAAAATCCTTCAGAGCAATGCAAAGACATTTGTTTGAGAATAACCCATCAAAGTGGCGGGGTCCGCCACTTGAAACGTTTATGCACAGTGACTTATAAACAACTTTAGGACACAACCGGTTTAACTATTAGGGCGGACTTAAAATGGTTACGGCCGACTTAAATTAAGTCCAGCTGGTGCAACCGACCTCAGGTGTCCAGGAGGACATAATGCTAATCATCGTTCCTTGAAAAATCTGGAAAACCTGGAAATCCAGAGATTAGTTTTCCAGTCATGGAAACACCTGGAAATGGAATAAAATGAAATGGAAATATTTTCAGTGTCAAGAATACAAATTTTCTGGAGCACAGTGATTGTACATACAACGAACACTTTCACTTTCTAGTAGATCAATTTTGAGGCCTATCTGTAAATTATAGGACCGTTTGTGAGCAAGGGCTGTCCCAGGTTATAATATCATATTAACAGACTGAGGCTAAAGCTAACAGGTCCCAGGTTATAATATCATGTTAACAGACTGAGGCTAAAGCTAACAGGTCCCAGGTTATAATATCATGTTAACAGACTGAGGCTAAAGCTAACAGGTCCCAGGTTATAATATCATATTAACAGACTGAGGCTAAAGCTAACAGGTCCCAGGTTATAATATCATATTAACAGACTGAGGCTAAAGCTAACAGGTCCCAGGTTATAATATCATATTAACAGACTGAGGCTAAAGCTAACAGGTCCCAGGTTATAATATCATGTTAACAGACTGAGGCTAAAGCTAACAGGTCCCAGGTTATAATATCATATTAACAGACTGAGGCTAAAGCTAACAGGTCCCAGTTTATAATATCATGCTAACAGACTGAGGCTAACCCACAATGCCTTGCAGCACCATCAAAATAACCAAAACCTCCCAAACGTCTGTAATGAATGCGAACTGACTCTAGAGATTTATGAGTGCAATAAAACTGAAACTGACAGTTTGAGTTCAGCCTCATCTCCAGCAGTCAATCATGTGACTTCATCAGCACCGAGTGAGACTTTTACCTGCTGCTAACGTTAGCCGCAGAGCTAACCTCCCTCCTGCCAGGCCGCAGCCGCTGAGTTATGGTTCATTTTAATCTGAGACAGCAGCAGAGACCCTCAGCAAGATGAAGCAATTAGCTCCAATCCCATAATTCATCTGTGCAGCAGCAGATCTCTCAAACTGTTCAAACTTTACCCACAAACACTGACACACACTGCACACACAAATACACACTGTCAGAGACTCTCAGTCTGAAACCAGATCAGATTTACTGTATTCATGGTCCTGGGCACCTGATGTTGGTAAGAGTAGGTAAAAGTAGGTAGTGTGTGTGAGCAGAGAGTGAACAGGTTGTAGTGGAGCTTTGTCCCTCTGCTGTCTGTGGACTGATCTCTATGTGTCTCTATGTAGGATGAGGGTCAAAGGTTGTGACCTTTATGCTCCCGAGTGCCAACAGTGGGCAACACAGAGTCCAACACAGAGTCCAACACAGAGTCCAACACAGAGTCCAACACAGAGTCCACAACACAGAGTCCACAACACAGAGTCCACAACACAGAGTCCAACACAGAGTCCAACAACACAGAGTCCAACACAGAGTCCACAACACAGAGTCCAACACAGAGTCCAACACAGAGTCCACAACACAGAGTCCACAACACAGAGTCCAACAACACAGAGTCCAACACAGAGTCCAACAACACAGAGTCCACAACACAGAGTCCAACACAGAGTCCACAACACAGAGTCCAACACAGAGTCCACAACACAGAGTCCAACACAGAGTCCACAACACAGAGTCCAACACAGAGTCCAACACAGAGTCCACAACACAGAGTCCACAACACAGAGTCCAACACAGAGTCCAACAACACAGAGTCCAACACAGAGTCCACAACACAGAGTCCAACACAGAGTCCACAACACAGAGTCCAACACAGAGTCCAACAACACAGAGTCCAACACAGAGTCCAACACAGAGTCCAACACAGAGTCCACAACACAGAGTCCACAACACAGAGTCCAACACAGAGTCCAACAACACAGAGTCCACAACACAGAGTCCAACACAGAGTCCACAACACAGAGTCCAACACAGAGTCCAACACAGAGTCCAACACAGAGTCCACAACACAGAGTCCAACACAGAGTCCAACACAGAGTCCAACACAGAGTCCACAACACAGAGTCCACAACACAGAGTCCAACACAGAGTCCACAACACAGAGTCCACAACACAGAGTCCAACACAGAGTCCAACACAGAGTCCAACACAGAGTCCACAACACAGAGTCCAACACAGAGTCCACAACACAGAGTCCAACACAGAGTCCAACACAGAGTCCAACACAGAGTCCACAACACAGAGTCCAACACAGAGTCCACAACACAGAGTCCAACACAGAGTCCACAACACAGAGTCCAACACAGAGTCCACAACACAGAGTCCAACACAGAGTCCAACAACACAGAGTCCAACACAGAGTCCAACACAGAGTCCAACACAGAGTCCACAACACAGAGTCCACAACACAGAGTCCAACACAGAGTCCAACAACACAGAGTCCACAACACAGAGTCCAACACAGAGTCCACAACACAGAGTCCAACACAGAGTCCACAACACAGAGTCCAACACAGAGTCCACAACACAGAGTCCAACACAGAGTCCACAACACAGAGTCCAACACAGAGTCCAACAACACAGAGTCCACAACACAGAGTCCAACACTGAGTCCACAACACAGAGTCCAACACAGAGTCCACAACACAGAGTCCAACACAGAGTCCAACACAGAGTCCACAACACAGAGTCCACAACACAGAGTCCACAACACAGAGTCCAACACAGAGTCCACAACAGAGTCCACAACACAGAGTCCAACACAGAGTCCAACACAGAGTCCACAACACAGAGTCCAACACAGAGTCCACAACACAGAGTCCACAACACAGAGTCCAACACAGAGTCCAACACAGAGTCCAACACAGAGTCCAACAGAGTCCAACACAGAGTCCACAACACAGAGTCCAAAGTCAAGACTGCAGTTCACTGAACGGCCACTGGTGGCGCTGTTAGCTACAGTTTAATGTTACATAGAGAAGCTTTAACCTGTTTAAGGATTTTTGTTGATTGTTGCAGTAAAAGTTTTGTATTGTGTTGTCTGTATTTGTGTTTAAGTTTTATTAGGTCCTAACAATAAACCAGGGCAGCAGACAGATTAACCCCTAACAATGTCCTCTAAATGACTCTAATGTCCCTCAGTGATTGTTCATTAACTGAACCCTCTCTCCCTGTTACAGCCCTGCAGGTCAAAGGTCAGCAGCTCTGCTCTGTGTGAAATGTGACTGTGAGGTCAGACAGATCAGTCTGAGGAAGAGTTTCACCTTCAGCCCAGTTCAGCAGGTCAGTGAGTGCAGGCAGCAGACAGTCCACAGGACGGCCACTAATATGTTTAGGGCATATAAATAATATTGTTTGTATTTAATATTCTAATAAAAGATGCTTTAATAGAACAATAAAGCTGCAAATACAACTTAACATTCATAAAGGATTTTGGGCCTCAGGTAGAGATAAAACTACTGTCCCTTACAAAAGGTCATAAAGGTTAAACAATATCTCTCAGTCTGCTGCTAGAATAAATATATTATTATTATGACCTCATTTCTCCTCCATTATTTTACAAGGACTCTACTGAACCTGAACTCTTGTAATCTGATTCACCTGTAACCTCCTATATGTTTATTTTATTTTATTAACTGAGCTTTATTTGGCTTACTTGTTGCTCATGTTTGTGTTATTATTGTGGAAAAATAAGTCAAATAAAAATATTGTCAATAATAATATGTATGTATGTATGTATAATACAATATATGTGTTTGTTATGCTATCATTATTTATTTACTTGATTGATTTAAAGATACGGATGCAACGTGCAGTCAGTAGAGTATAAACAGCAGGATGTGTGCTGTATTAAGGTTTACTGTCTGATACCGATGTGTTGAACCTTGAGTATCTGCTGATATCAATACGATGTCTGTCTTTCTCTCTTAAATAAGCTTTAATGAACATTTTATTGATGAGGATTTTTTTATTAAAACAACAGCAGCTCAGTAGCATCCAGAGTGTTAGCATTATTGGTCCACAGACACCTCTATAACTGCACTTCATTGCTACAGGATTCAGTGTTACACAAAGATGAGTTATCCACCAACTTCAGATAATATCAGATATCAGAGAGTCATTACAACCTATGGCCAGCATTAAGAGGACTGTTTATCTGGTCTATCTCAGAGTGAATAAAAGTGGCTGCAGAGCAGTTGTTTCTTTACATACTGACTTAAAGGATATTTGATTATCTTTGCCTCTCAAAGACAAAGTGAGCTGGTTCCAGCACGAAGTTGGAGACCCTGTGAACTTACTATAAATATATGGAGATATGCAGACATTATGTAAAAGATAATATTGCATCTTCCTGTATCTATTGTCACCTTCAGCAGGGAACAGCAAGAGGCTCTTCATGGATACGTCCCAACCTGAAAAACATCATGCTCAAACTGTGAAACACATATTTTACTGAAGAGTAAATACTAAAATACTGCTGCTTCTTTTTATTTAAACTTTTCACACAGGAGCTTCAGGAGCTGATTTCTGATTGGTCACCACCAAAAATCTCCTGCTGAACTGAACCTCTGTGATCTGGAATTTTTAGTCGGACAAAGACAAGACTTCTGAAGACGTGACCTCAGACTGTGAGAATCTGTGATGGACAGTTTTCACTACTTACTGACATGTGACTTTCTAACTGATAAGATAATCTGCAGATACATCAATTATGAATCATTTGTTGTATCTCTGCTTTGAATAAAGTTCCATTTACGGCAGAATGAGTCAGTTCATTGATTCAGATAGTTACTGTAATAAAAGCAGCAGGTGATGTCACAGATCAGATTGATCCCGAAGCTGATTGGCCACATTGATCTGGTGACCTGAGTGTGTCTGCAGTCAGGTGAGAGAGAGAGAGAGAAGTAGGCCAGTGTCTCTTTATCTCTGTGTAAAGACAGTCTGTCTTATCAGTGCTGGAAATTACTGCGATACAGCACACAGGAAACACAAAGGAGCAGCCCGGCCTTATTGTCCACCTGACTGCCTTTGTGTGTGTATCCAGGTCACTGCGCTGCTATCTGTGGGATTAATATTTAGACTGCAGAGACCAGAACAGCTCTGAATAGACCAGGACCTGCAGAGCAGCCACCTCAGCCTGTGTTTACTCTGATTATTTACTCTGTGAAGGAGGCTCACGCACACGCCTGCTGCCTCACATACTGCACACAGCAAGAGAGGGAGGACATTTCAGGTCTAGTGCTGACACAGGTGACCATAGTGGACAGACTGGGAAACTGGGTTGGGGTCTAAGATCTTCAGGACAAGAGCTATTTTGTCGTAATGATATGTGGAGTCCCTCATGGCTCAATCCATCCACAATTCCATTAGGCCACATTATACAATAATATTTCATTCAATCATTATGCAGATGACACCTTTCTCTGTCACCATGCTGATCACCACTCGTCTCTCTGAACTACAAAGAGACAAAAAACAACTGCAAAGACACTTAATGACCATAGAGATGCAAAATGACCAGAGAAAGAAACAAAAAGATCAGAACAAGTTGTGGTGGACATGGAGTCTCATAGCGACTCTATGTGGAGTTCCTCAATGCTCAATACAGGGTTCTCTTCTATTTCACATTTGCCTGCTTCCATTAGGCCACATTATACAATAATAGTAAAATTCATTATGCAGATGACACCCAAATTTATCTTTTTGTCACCAAGTTGATCACCAGTCGTTCAGATGTTGCAGGGACAACATATTATCTTTCTGATGAGATGGAAGACGGAAAATACCTCTTAAAGCAAAAGTTGGGGAATTTTGGAAAAATATTTAATTGCTTTCTCTCTGAGAACTATGTCTCTCTGAACTACAAAGAGACAAAAATTACCACAAAAAGACATAAATGTACCAATATGTCAAACCAATTCTTTAACATACGACGTGGACTGCTGAGGTCTCAGATGGACGAACACATAAAGCAGTCTTCCTTAATTTTATATGTTGTTGTATATTCTTATTGAAACAGCCTTTTGGCTCCTGTGATACTGTACAGAGTAATTCTCCAGCACACATACAGTCACTACTGTAGTGTTACTTTACAGCTGTGCTACAGTAATGTGAGGTACAAATATCAGTATAAACTGTTTTCAAGAACACAGTAATAATAATAATAATAATACATTTTATTTATAAGCGCTTTTCTAAATACTCAAAGACACTTTACATAAAAACATAAAAGCAGCAAAACAACATCAAATAGTAAAACATTAAAAACACATCAGACTAAGCTAAACATTAAAAGCAATTTTAAAAAGGTGTGTTTTTGTCAGTGATTTGAATGTTGGAGGGTCGGTACAGTCACGGATGTGTTTGGGGAGAGAGTTCCAGAGGGAGGGGGCAGCTACAGAGAACGCTCTGTCGGCCCAGGTTCGGTGCTTGGTTCGGGGTGGAGGAGTCAGAAGGTTTGCTTCTGATGAGCGGAGGCTGCGGGATGGATTGTGGCGATGGAGCAGGTCAGTGAGGTAGGAAGGAGCCTGGTTATGGAGGGCTTTGTGTGTAAGGAGGAGGATTTTGAACTGAATGCGCTGTGGAACTGGGAGCCAGTGGAGGTTCTGGAGGACGGGAGTGATGTGATCACGGGTGTGGGTGTGGGTGAGCATACGTGCATCGGAGTTTTGGATGTACTGTAGCTTATTTAGAGTTTTGGATGGTGTGCCATAGAGGATGCTGTTGCCGTAGTCGATTCTGGAGGTGATGAAGGCGTGGATGAGGGTTTCAGCAGCAGAAAAGGAGAGTGATGGGCGAAGACGGGCAATGTTCTTGAGATGAAAGAGGGCAGTTCTGGTGATTTGGTTTATGGAGAGGTTATTGTCAAAGATGACTCCGAGGTTGCGACTGTGGGGGGATGGAGACAGGGTGGAGCTGTCAATGGTGAGGTGGAAACTGTGGTTTTGGTGAGGGATTTGGGGCCGATAATGATAAGGTCTGATTTGTCACAGTTGAGTTTTAGGAAGTTGGAATGCATCCAGGATTTGATGTCGGTGAGGCAGTTGGAGAGAGTGGAGTGAGTGGCCGGGGTGATGGATTTGGTAGAGATATAAAGCTGGACGTCATCGGCATAACAGTGGAAGTGGAGACCATGGTGGTGAATGATGTTGCCAATGGGGAGCAGGTAAAGTATGAAGAGGAGAGGACCAAGCACCAAACCCTGGGGGACGTCTTGGGACAGGGGAGCAGTGGAGGAGGTGCAGTTGTTGATATGGATGAATTGTTGTCGGTCTGTGAGGTAAGATTTGAGCCAGGAGAGTGCAGTGCCAGTGATGCTGAGAGAGGACTCAAGGCGGGAGATGAGAATGGATAAGACTTTTCTTTTACCTCTGTGGAAAACATCATGAGGTCAAGTTCATGTGAAGGAGAATTCGTAAGGAAGACAGCCGACTGCAGCTTTTTTAAAACTTTATTTATAACACATGGAAGATGAGGACAGTGACAAGCTCAATGCTGCACAGAATCACGCCTCCTGACAAAGGATGTTTTCAGCCATACATAATGTACATTCATCAGTTACTGACAGGAAGTAACAAAAAAGTATTGAAAAAAATACTAAAAGTTGGGCCATTAGAATAATGAATCAATAGTTGAGCAAAGGGCCAGAGTCAATTATAATCAGATATAAGCTTATAAAGTTTCCTGGAATGGACCCTTTGATCTTTTTATACATTTGTGAGTACAGAAAATAAATGTTTTAGTGCATTACATGAGGGGATTTAGTGAAACAACATTTATGTAAATAGTATTTTGTTATGAGGATGATATTAACTAGAAATTCAATATGCTTGTTCTTCAAGTTGACTCACTGGATTTTAAAGAGTAGAAATCTGTATTTATGGATTTCCATAAGTTGTGGATGTTGTCACAAACATAAAACAGGTGTTATTTCTACATTTACAGAGTGAAACTACAGCAGCTTTAAATGTTGCTGCTGGAGGGAATTCATTTCTTTGTCGTTGTTTTGTGTAATTATTTCCTTTGGTGAAGGATGCTCCTGTGTATCCTAAAGGAGATAAGAAAGGAAGCACTGAAGCACCTTTCCTTATCATGGCTGCCACTGAACTACTTTAGTCAGGAACGTTCCTGAGCAGAACACACTATTGGACCGCAGCCAGAGAGTCTCAGGTTGAATCCCCACAGTCGGCTGGGACACGTGGCTCTGCAGATAAAATCATTTGCAGGGCGACTCTCGTTTTCACTCCACAATTAGAGACTGAAGTGAAACTCTGGCCACTTATTGGCCAATTTAACTACGATTAGCTAATCCAGCTCCCAGAGGGCCGAGGAGGAAGGCAGCGTAGCTGGGTTCAGATTGTCTCACCTTATGAATGTAATAAATTAGATTTACAGTAAGATTGGGTAGAGCAGAGGAAATCCCACTGAAGGAAAATATTAACGCGTCCTTTCAAAGAAAACATGCGTTGATTTGATTTGGAACGATGAGGTCGACTTTAGAAAATATTAAATTGGAAAAGAAAAAGTGCACAATTGAATATTGGACCCATGGGGTTAAAATCTGATGTCTCATTTCAGCACACACACACACACACACACACACACACACACACACACACACACACACACACACTGAGGATGCTGAGGGATTTATGGTCTCCGTTGTTGTCCAGCTCTCAGGGAGAGTTTCCAGTTCATGTTTCCTCCTGTGTGGAGGAGCGATGAGAAACAGCAGAGGCCTCTGGTTCGGCTCCATGTTGCTGCAGGAAACACAGACTAACAGCAAACACACAGAGAGAAAGTGATCACACACTGCAAACATTAACGCTGATGCTGCAGTTTGATCAAACACGCAATCCTCTCCAGCTCCAGCACAGTTCCTCAAAGCTTCTTCTGTTGTGAGACTGCAAACAGGCCTCAGAACCTCCGAGATAAAACACCTGATGGACAGTGAAGGCAGCACACACTGAGGATGCAGGCATCAAACACACCATCCTATTGTTTATTATAAAGTCAATCAACTGCAAAGAAACTACAAAGAGACACAAAACAACTACAAAGAGACGTAAAACTACGAAGAGACACAAAACAACTAGGTTTTGGTGAACATGGTCTCACACAGAGGTTTTGGTGGACACTGTCTCACACAGAGGTTTTGGTGAACAGCCAGCTGACCGACACCTTCCAGCAGGAGCCTCGGACCAGGCTCAGGTCAGGGAGGTGAGAGGATATGAACTGCACATGTCTCCAGTATCTCGCTCGGCACGAGAGAACATTCCCATCATTTTAGCTCATTGACATTCAGATCGGCCCCGCACCGAGCGTTTATCTTGTTTATGAGTTGTGAAACCTGGAATAAATCAGCGGCGTGGAGAGCGGCGCTGCCAAGCTCCCAGTGACGTTATCAACCTCCGCAATGAATCAGGAACACAGAAGGCGTTATTCCTGCTCCGCTCTGCTCGTCTAATTCTTCCTGACAAGCGAAGCCCGAACTTGTCAATCACGTTGTCCCTGATTGCTTACAGACATCTGGAGGTCTGACAGCTCTCTCCAAACTGTGGCTTCTTCATCGATCATAAACAGCTTCACCTTCGGCCTCCTCCTCCTCCTCAGTAAACACGTCTTCTGACCCTCAGGAGGTTTCTGTGTGTTCGACCAACAGAGAGACTGGCTGGAGCTGTCCATCCATCAAACACATGTAAACCCTCAGGAATCTGACGTAATGTGTGTATGTGTGCTTGTCTAACACCGTCCCACACCTGAAATCTGTTATCAGTATAACTATTATTATATTACCAACATATTTACTCACAGCACATCAAAGATCATCCAACCACAACTACTGAGGATAAAGTGGAGCAGTAATCAGTCCATTGGAGGACACGTACAGACAGTTTGTGTTTTTCTGGGGATCCACTTCATGTTTTAACAGATATTAATGATCTGCTTACTATAAAGTGATGATCGGCAGTTACATAAACTACTAAATACACCAGGTCTGATGAAGAGCTTTACCTTATGAAACAACCTCTGTGTTCGAGTCGGCTCATTTGTTCATGTTTCAGGACCGCAGAGAAGTCGCTCAAGTTTGGAGAACGGTTTGTCTTATGTTGTCACAGATGACTTACACAGATGTATAATGTTAGCTGGGCCTTCGCTGGCAACCAACATGTGCTTAATATGTCGCAGTGTATTAATATTGAGCTTGCAGTCATTGAACAACAGGAAAACCGTCTCCTTCTGGGCAGAGACACTAATTCAGGTTGAATCATTACAGATGAAATGTAAGTAAAGATGTTAAACTGACTGTTCCAGTGTTTGTGTGCTGGTGGGAAGGTGTGATGGCTAAACACTGGTTCCCACACACAGACCCGCTCTGATGTAATGCTGCCTGAACTTATGGCATGGCCACTGAAAAGAAAGTTGTGCATAAACAAATGTTCCTGAGCCTTTTTACTGCGGTTTCTGTATCACATCATATTTCCTTTTACAGGTAAAGAGACATACGTCTGATAAATCAGCTTAATTTCTTTATAATGAACATACATTACACACATACACATTCTACATACTTGAGACAGAATGGATATATTTATCGAGAGGAAGAAATTCTGCACATCGATTTGTGGCCTAAATAAAATCTCCTCACCGTCTCTGGGAATGTTTTAGAGAATCAGTAAGTAAGAATGAGAATTTTTGATGTTTTTATTGTTTAGGAACGTGGTGTCACTGCAGTTATAGCATCCGGAAAAAATAGCATGCTAACATTTACAAACGACCACCACAACAGTCCAAACTCAAAGCTAACATTACCGCCTGTGGAACATATTGTTGGCTAATGTCAGCCAGCTTGGTAACTTCATCATTAACTACACGTTAGCTTTGTGCCGTTACTTCATTTATTGTTGGCTAAAATCAACACGTTTATCATTATACACAAGTTAGCTGGGGAAGCTAATGTTAGCCAACTAACATATCAACTGAGTTTTGTTGGCTAATGTTAGCTTGCTTGCTAACAAAGACACATTGCTAGCTAGCTAATGTAGCAAATTTGTTCCTTTCATCAGCCCGCTGGAACCCAGCCAGCGCCGGCCGCCCCGCAACACGAGTGGTTAACGTCAGCTAATTCATTCAGTCAGCCCGCTAGCTAACTGTAGCCTAAGCTAAGCTAGCCTGCGTTATGGCTTGCTTATTATAACCAGATGACCAGACTGAACTCTGGGTCGTCAATCACAGTTATTTATCAGCTGCTATTTATCTTTACAATAAATAAAAACCGATCACAGTGATTGATCGCTGCACTGCGTTCTGTTGGAGCTGCAGAGAGATCACAGCTTCAGTTTGTAATCTTACCGTAACAACACACACACACACACTGAGGGAGGCGGTACTGTCCCCAGAGCATCCTGCACTCCTGAAAGCTGGATGTTGATTGGCCACACACAGAGGTTACTGTGGCGACAGGAGGCCAGGCGGGAGGAAGCAAGAAAAGTGCAGCCAAGACAGAGAGAGCACACTTCAGGGGGTCAAAGGTCACCATCCCTGGAGCCGGCAGCCGGGCCAAGTGTTAGCAGTGATTACCATCGCCGTACTGCCTACATCACTGCTGACATCATCACCATGCAAAGAAACCCCCCCCATCTGCAGGTGGTTGCTGGTTCAACGCCGCCTCTGAACACAGAGCACAAAGAGGAGGAGAAGAAGAAGGAAAGTGCAGTTGATGTTTCTCTCGTCTCCCAGAAGGTCAGATCCTGATCAGGATCTGACAACACTAACAGTAGTTGTTGTTTGTTCCACTAACGGTAGTTGTTGTTTGTTCCACTAACGGTAGTTTTTTGTTCCACTAACAGCAGTTGTTGTTTGTTCCACTAACAGTTGTTGTTGTTTGTTCCACTAACAGTAGTTGTTGTTTGTTCCACTAACAGTTGTTGTTGTTTGTTCCACTAACAGTAGTTGTTTGTTCCACTAACAGTTGTTGTTGTTTGTTCCACTAACAGTAGTTGTTTGTTCCACTAACAGTTGTTGTTATTTGTTCCACTAACAGTAGTTATTGTTTGTTCCACTAACAGTAGTTGTTTGTTCCACTAACAGTTGTTGTTGTTTGTTCCACTAATAGTACTTGTTGTTTATTCCACTAACAGTTGTTGTTGTTGTTGTTTGTTCCACTAACAGTAGTTGTTGTTTGTTCCACTAACAGTAGTTATTGTTTGTTCCACTAACAGTAGTTGTTGTTTGTTCCACTAACAGTAGTTGTTGTTTATTCCACTAACAGTAATTGTTGTTTGTTCCACTAACAGTAGTTATTGTTTGTTCCACTAACAGTAGTTATTGTTTGTTCCACTAACGGTAGTTGTTGTTTGTTCCACTAACGGTAGTTTTTTGTTCCACTAACAGTAGTTGTTGTTTGTTCCACTAACAGTTGTTGTTGTTTGTTCCACTAACAGTAGTTGTTTGTTCCACTAACAGTAGTTGTTGTTTGTTCCACTAACAGTTGTTGTTGTTTGTTCCACTAACAGTAGTTGTTTGTTCCACTAACAGTTGTTGTTGTTTGTTCCACTAACAGTAGTTGTTTGTTCCACTAACAGTTGTTGTTGTTTGTTCCACTAACAGTTGTTGTTATTTGTTCCACTAACAGTAGTTATTGTTTGTTCCACTAACAGTAGTTGTTTGTTCCACTAACAGTTGTTGTTGTTTGTTCCACTAACAGTACTTGTTGTTTATTCCACTAACAGTTGTTGTTGTTGTTGTTTGTTCCACTAACAGTAGTTGTTTTTTGTTCCACTAACAGTAGTTATTGTTTGTTCCACTAACAGTAGTTGTTGTTTGTTCCACTAACAGTAGTTGTTGTTTATTCCACTAACAGTAATTGTTGTTTGTTCCACTAACAGTAGTTATTGTTTGTTCCACTAACAGTTGTTATTGTTTGTTCCACTAACAGTAGTTTTTTGTTCCACTAACAGTAGTTATTGTTTGTTCCACTAACAGTAGTTGTTTGTTCCACTAACAGTTGTTGTTGTTTGTTCCACTAACAGTAATTGTTGTTTGTTCCACTAACAGTAGTTATTGTTTGTTCCACTAACAGTAGTTATTGTTTGTTCCACTAACGGTAGTTGTTGTTTGTTCCACTAACAGTAGTTATTGTTTGTTCCACTAACGGTAGTTGTTGTTTGTTCCACTAACAGTAGTTGTTTTTTGTTCCACTAACAGTAGTTATTGTTTGTTCCACTAACAGTAGTTGTTGTTTGTTCCACTAACAGTAGTTGTTGTTTATTCCACTAACAGTAATTGTTGTTTGTTCCACTAACAGTAGTTATTGTTTGTTCCACTAACAGTTGTTATTGTTTGTTCCACTAACAGTAGTTTTTTGTTCCACTAACAGTAGTTATTGTTTGTTCCACTAACAGTAGTTGTTTGTTCCACTAACAGTTGTTGTTGTTTGTTCCACTAACAGTAATTGTTGTTTGTTCCACTAACAGTAGTTATTGTTTGTTCCACTAACAGTAGTTATTGTTTGTTCCACTAACGGTAGTTGTTGTTTGTTCCACTAACAGTAGTTATTGTTTGTTCCACTAACGGTAGTTGTTGTTTGTTCCACTAACGGTAGTTTTTTGTTCCACTAACAGTAGTTGTTGTTTGTTCCACTAACAGTTGTTGTTGTTTGTTCCACTAACAGTAGTTGTTTGTTCCACTAACAGTAGTTGTTGTTTGTTCCACTAACAGTTGTTGTTGTTTGTTCCACTAACAGTAGTTGTTTGTTCCACTAACAGTTGTTGTTGTTTGTTCCACTAACAGTAGTTGTTTGTTCCACTAACAGTTGTTGTTATTTGTTCCACTAACAGTAGTTGTTTGTTCCACTAACAGTTGTTGTTGTTTGTTCCACTAACAGTACTTGTTGTTTATTCCACTAACAGTTGTTGTTGTTGTTGTTTGTTCCACTAACAGTAGTTGTTGTTTGTTCCACTAACAGTAGTTATTGTTTGTTCCACTAACAGTAGTTGTTGTTTATTCCACTAACAGTAATTGTTGTTTGTTCCACTAACAGTAGTTATTGTTTGTTCCACTAACAGTAGTTATTGTTTGTTCCACTAACAGTAGTTTTTTGTTCCACTAACAGTAGTTGTTTGTTCCACTAACAGTAGTTGTTGTTTATTCCACTAAAAGTAGTAGTTGTTTATTCCACTAAAAGTAGTAGTTGTTTGTTCCGCTAACGGTTGTTGTTGTTTGTTCCACTAACAGTAGTTGTTGTTTGTTCCACTTACAGTAGTTGTTGTTTATTCCACTAACAGTAGTTGTTGTTTGTTCCACTAACAGTAGTTGTTGTTTATTCCACTAACAGTAGTTGTTGTTTATTCCACTAAAAGTAGTAGTTGTTTGTTCCGCTAACGGTTGTTGTTGTTTGTTCCACTAACAGTAGTTGTTGTTTGTTCCACTAACAGTAGTTGTTTGTTCCACTAACAGTAGTTGTTGTTTGTTCCACTAACAGTAGTAGTTTCTGCCACTGACAGACTCAGGTTGTTATTGTCAGTGTCTGACAGCATTATAGAAAGGATCCCTACAGAGATAGACCTTTAGTTTAACCACAAGCAGCCAGAATATCACTCTCCACCAGACTCCAGAGACACAAACACTCATTTTACCTTCAGATCATCCTAACTTCATTAAAGTGAACAGAAACAGAATAAAACTCATTATAACCATGTTTCACTGTTCCAACACTGCATAGAGGCAGATATATAGTATATATAATCAGACACAAATTGTTCTCTATTGAGTTACTGATGGTTGCATCCAAACACGGTCTATCTGCACGTTCTCATTCTCTGATGTGTGTTTGGAGGCCTGGAGGTTTCTCTCGTGTTTTAAGCTGAAGGTTGTCCGGTGGCTTTGCTCTTTAAGATGCAGAAGAAAAAAGGAACCGAACGGAGAACATGTTTTCCAGATGTTTGTGTGTGAACGTGCTGCCAGATTCTCGGAGGAGGTGGATTTTAAACAAACGTATCTTGGCGATGGAGGACAAGGCCATCGCTCATTTTTATGTTTGAAGTTTCAAACGTTTTCTCCCCATCTGGAGAGGAAGAGAGAGCAAAGCATCGTGGGAAGAGAGAGTTCACTGCATCGCTGCGACTGCCGCTCTGAATTAGTGTCCACACACACACACACACACACACAGCACAGGCCTATCAGCACACAGGAGACTGCAGCTTCAGCCCGTTAGCTTCCACTACAGCCGACAGAGCTCTGAACTGTTTACTGTTTATCAGCGCCGCGTCTCACTCATTATTATACAGAAACACAACTTTATTACTGGATTCTGGTCAGACTGGATGTTCCTGCCGACTGCTTTGTAGCTTAGCTAGCAGCTCAGAGAGGCTAACTGTCTGACAGCGTCTAAAGTCGGAACCACTGCACCACAATATAAACACACTGAGTACAGGGTTAGCAACAGCGAGCACAACCTCCTGTGAATAATGCATCTCCATCAGGATACATTTGAAAATGAGGGCAGCGGTTTCAGAGCGGAGGCCGGGGGAGGCCGGGGGAGGTTAGGGGAGGTTAGGGGAGGTGGGCCGCTGTCCTCTGATTAGAGGAAGTTAACTGTTTTTATAGAAATGTCTGACGTAGAGTGGTCCCGAACGGCTGACTAGGTCTATACATCACACAACACGAGCCCGGCACTGCGTATATCTGCTGTAGCTCACGTTCATCCTCTCTGGTCCTGTACGTTGTTGTTGAGAATGAAAGCACAGACACACACTGAGTAATGTTCCTGATAACTCCTGCATGAACATTAATATCAGTTTACATTCAGTCCAACACTCGCCACTCGCTCTCCTGGCCAGAAAAAGCTCGCACGCCCTCAGCTTGACCTCCTCTCCCCCAGGTACCACAGGGAGGGAGGGAGAGAGGGAGGGAGGGAGAACGGCCTCCAAAAACCTCTGTCAGGAACCAATCAGAGAACGATCAGTGGTGGTTGGAGTTATTAAAACTGGTTTATAATGAATCAAATAACTACAGACCACTGCAGCTCTGTGGAGATTATTAGCATCTGTTAGCTAACACATTTAGTTTAGTTTGACTGGATTTTACATATTAACTAGTGCTGTCAGTTTAACGCGTTATTAACTATTGCGTTAACGCAAACCCATTTTAACGGCGTCAATTTTTTTATCGCGAGATTAACGCCTAACACACTTTGTAGTTTTTTTCACATGCTGTTGCAACAACTAGTAACGTTAGAAAAACTACAACACCAAACAGGATCTAGCTAGACCGGAAACAGAACAACAGGCACGCCGCACACACTTGTTTAAGAGTAGTAGACGTTACGTTTAAAGTGGATGGCGAGCGCCAGACGCCGAAATGGAGGCCAATAATATTCTGAATGGAAAGTTTACTTTTAAAAAGTTGTCAAATGGTTCCATTGACAAGACCAAAGTGCTCTGTGTGTTCTGTGGTTGTGAACTGAGCTATCATCGCAGCTCGTCCAGTCTGAAATACCACTTGATGGCCAAACACACAGCTGATACGAATTCTCCGCCCCCCTCGTCAAAGCCAGGCGACAATGGATGATTTTTCAATAAAAACAACATTTGCACAAAGCAAGCCGATCCACTTTACCATGTTGATAAGAGCATTAAAAGTCCACAACACAGAGTCCAACACAGAGTCCACAACACAGAGTCCAACACAGAGTCCACAACACAGAGTCCACAACACAGAGTCCACAACACAGAGTCCAAACACAGAGTCCAACACAGAGTCCACAACACAGAGTCCAACAACACAGAGTCCACAACACAGAGTCCAACACAGAGTCCACAACACAGAGTCCACAACACAGAGTCCAACACAGAGTCCACAACACAGAGTCCAACAACACAGAGTCCACAACACAGAGTCCAACACAGAGTCCACAACACAGAGTCCAACAACACAGAGTCCACAACACAGAGTCCAACACAGAGTCCACAACACAGAGTCCAACACAGAGTCCACAACACAGAGTCCAACACAGAGTCCACAACACAGAGTCCAACACAGAGTCCAACACAAAGTCCACAACACAGAGTCCAACACAGAGTCCAACACAGAGTCCACAACACAGAGTCCAACACAGAGACCACAACACAGAGTCCAACACAGAGTCCAACACAGAGTCCACAACACAGAGTCCAACACAGAGTCCACAACACAGAGTCCAACACAGAGTCCACAACACAGAGTCCAACACAGAGTCCAACAACACAGAGTCCACAACACAGAGTCCAACACAGAGTCCACAACACAGAGTCCAACACAGAGTCCAACACAGTCCACAACACAGAGTCCAACACAGAGTCCACAACACAGAGTCCAACACAGAGTCCACAACACAGAGTCCAACACAGAGTCCACAACACAGAGTCCAACACAGGAGTCCAACACAGAGTCCAACACAGAGTCCACAACACAGAGTCCAACACAGAGTCCAACACAGAGTCCAACACAGAGTCCACAACACAGAGTCCAACACAGAGTCCACAACACAGAGTCCAACACAGAGTCCACAACACAGAGTCCAACACAGAGTCCAACAACACAGAGTCCACAACACAGAGTCCAACACAGAGTCCACAACACAGAGTCCAACACAGAGTCCAACACAGTCCACAACACAGAGTCCAACACAGAGTCCAACACAGAGTCCACAACACAGAGTCCAACACAGAGTCCAACACAGAGTCCACAACACAGAGTCCACAACACAGAGTCCAACACAGAGTCCAACACAAAGTCCACAACACAGAGTCCAACACAGAGTCCAACACAGAGTCCACAACACAGAGTCCAACACAGAGTCCACAACACAGAGTCCAACACAGAGTCCAACACAGAGTCCACAACACAGAGTCCAACACAGAGTCCACAACACAGAGTCCAACACAGAGTCCACAACACAGAGTCCAACACAGAGTCCAACAACACAGAGTCCACAACACAGAGTCACAAACAGAGTCCACAACACAGAGTCCAACACAGAGTCCAACACAGTCCACAACACAGAGTCCAACACAGAGTCCACAACACAGAGTCCAACACAGAGTCCACAACACAGAGTCCAACACAGAGTCCACAACACAGAGTCCAACACAGAGTCCAACACAGAGTCCAACACAGAGTCCACAACACAGAGTCCAACACAGAGTCCAACACAGAGTCCACAACACAGAGTCCAACACAGAGTCCACAACACAGAGTCCAACACAGAGTCCACAACACAGAGTCCAACACAGAGTCCAACAACACAGAGTCCACAACACAGAGTCCAACACAGAGTCCACAACACAGAGTCCAACACAGAGTCCAACACAGTCCACAACACAGAGTCCAACACAGAGTCCAACACAGAGTCCACAACACAGAGTCCAACACAGAGTCCAACACAGAGTCCACAACACAGAGTCCACAACACAGAGTCCAACACAGAGTCCAACACAGAGTCCAACACAAAGTCCACAACACAGAGTCCAACACAGAGTCCAACACAGAGTCCACAACACAGAGTCCAACACAGAGTCCACAACACAGAGTCCAACACAGAGTCCAACACAGAGTCCACAACACAGAGTCCAACACAGAGTCCACAACACAGAGTCCAACACAGAGTCCACAACACAGAGTCCAACAACACAGAGTCCACAACACAGAGTCCAACACAGAGTCCACAACACAGAGTCCAACACAGAGTCCACAGAGTCTCCGTTAGCAACTGGACGCTAACTGCAGTTCACTGAACGACCACTGGTTGCGCTGTTAGCTGCAGTTTAATGGAGGTTTCAGAAGCTTTCATTGAATTCAGGACTTTTACTTGCAATAAAGTTTTTCAGACTTTTTTAGATTTTTGGGTATTTTGGGGGACTGAGTTAAAAATGAATCAGCAGACAGAATATTTCCGATGTGATGACGCAGCCAGTTTCAGTGTAAACTTTATTTAAAACGTCTCCAGACAGAAAACATGTTTCAGCTCTCGTCTTCCTTTTCAGATTACGTCTGATCTCATTTAACCTCCGAGCTGCAGTCGATGAAAGCTGATGTTCCAGTTTCCAGCTGACACACACACACACACACACACACACACACAGCCGGGTTATTTTTAGGCGCTGACGGTGCTGGTAATTATGGGAACAATGGGAGGAGGATGTGGGAGGACGGGTTGCGTGGGCAGCGAGCGCTCTGTGTCAGGCGGAGACAGTAGACTTTGAACGCTGCAAGCTGACATGCTGCGTCTTCTGACCTTAAAATAAAAAAAACGTGTTTATTGAGCTCAGGCGATGATGATGTCATCGCGTCAATCATTCACCATCATCACGTCCGTCTGTCCCTGTTTGGTTTTCAAGGCCGCTGGAGCTGCTGTTTGATAACCTTATCAATCAAAAGTAATCAAAAGCTCTGACACACACGTGAAATCTGTCTGTGACCTCTGACCTCCGGTGTGGTTCTCTCAGAGGTCACAGCTCTTCTACCAACAGAAATCAGGATTAGATCATAAATTTGATTCTTCCAGTAAAATCACAACCACCACCGAAATAAACTTTTTTAACTCTTTGAACCGCTTTCTGTCCCTGTGTCATTATATCATGGTAAATAAAGATATTGTTACACTGAGCATGTGCAGAACAAATCCAATCAGAGTTTGTTAGAGCGACGTGCTCTCACCCGGTGGTAACTGACCCTTCCTAAGCCCTGCCCCTTTTTGCAGTAGGTGTAGGCAGTGTGTTCAGTTATGCTTTCTGATATTAGTGTTTCAGTATTTAAGTTAATATTAGGCAGCGTTATCTTAACATTATTTGTGGGTATTGTAGTTCTTGGTCGGTTCAGCTGAACTCTGTTGATCGACGCTGGAGGCGGTGGTCGTCAACAATAACAATAATAACACTAACAATAATAACAACAACAACAACAATAACACCACTAACAATAATAACAACACTAACAATAGTAACAACAACAACACCACTAACAATAATAACAACAATAACACTAATAACAATAACACTAATAACAATACTAACACTTATAATAACAATAACAACACTAACAATAACAATACTAACAATACTAACACTAACAACAACACTAACAACAACAACAAAACTAACAATAAAAACAACAATAACAGAACTGAACGCAGCCCCAGCAGGACGTTACTTCCTGTGAATATTGATCAGAGCTTTCTGTCACTGTGTTAGAGCTGCCAGGATGATGACATATACGACATACACTTTAAAATCAAGAATAATAATAATAATAATACATTTTATTTATAAGCGCTTTTCTAAATACTCAAAGACACTTTACATAAAAACATAAAAGTAGCAAAACAACATCAAATAGTAAAACATTAAAAACACATCAGACTAAGCTAAACATTAAAAGCAATTTTAAAAAGGTGTGTTTTTGTCAGTGATTTGAACGTTGGAAGGTCGGTACAGTCACGAATGTGTTTGGGGAGAGAGTTCCAGAGGGAGGGGGCAGCTACAGAGAACGCTCTGTTGCCCCAGGGCCTCGCTACCCCCCCCGTGAAGCGTTGGAGACCCCTAGTGGGGGTCCCGACCCTTAGGTTCCGTTTATTGGAAGCGTTGATGATTGATGAAAGCTGTAAATTAATCATGGTGTTCCTCAGGGTTCCAGTTTCGGACCTCCTCCTTTTTAAACTTTAACCTGCTGCCACCCGGAAACATCCCCAGGAGGGAGACATCAATGTCTACGGCAGAGGACACACAGCTTCCCACCGCAGGACCTCCTGATGACTCAGGACCAGGGAGACCCGGTTCTATAAGGACCCGGTTCCAACGTTCTCAAAGCCTGAAAATCAATAAGGTTGGAGCTGATCGATGTGACGTCAGGTTGGAGCTGATCGATGTGACGTCAGGTTGGAGCTGATCGATGTGACGTCAGGTTGGAGCTGATCGATGTGACGTCAGGTTGGAGCTGATCGATGTGACGTCAGGTTGGAGCTGATCGACATCTGGACTCGTACTGTACAACACTGAATGTTTCTGAGATTATTAAATGAGGAATAATGGTGGAACATTAGTCTGCCCGTCAATCACTGCAGACACACTGAGCACGCTCATGAAACATGTCATTCATGTGGATGAGAAGTGGGAGGAGCTATATGAGGGTTAAAATCCCATAATAACCTACTGATGTCATTTTACGGCTGTTTGAGATATTCATCCAAATATGAGTTTATAATCTGGGGCCCCACAGGGGACTGTCCTCTCTCCCTTCCTCTTCACCCTCTTCACCTCAGACTTCAACTACTGCACCGAGTCCTGCCACCTTCAGAAGTTTTCTGATGACTCAGCAATAGTTGGCTGCATAGATCAGGGTGATGACAGTGAATATAGGACTGTGGTGGGCAACTTTGTCACTTGGACTGAGCTGAATCATCTGCAGCTCAATGTGACAAAGACTAAGGAGCTCATAGTGGATCTGAGGAGGGCAAAAACACCAGTGACCCCTGTTTCCATCCAGGGGGTCCCTGTGGACACTGTGGAGGAGTATAAGTACCTGGGGGTGTACTTTAATAATAAGCTGGACTGGAAGTTTGGTCCTTTAACATCTGCCGGAGGATGCTGAGGATGTTCTATGAGTCTGTTGTGGTCAGTACGATCTTCTTCACTGTCCCATGCTGGGGCAGTGGGCTGAGGGTCGCTGACAACAACAGACTAAACAAACTGACCAGGAGGGCCGGTGATGTCGTAGGGGAGGAGCTGGACACCCTGACGACCGTGGCAGAGAGGAGGATGCTGTCCAGGCTTCAGTCCATCTTGGACAATGTCTCTCACCCTCTCTAGGACACACTGGCCCAGCAGAGGAGCACCTTCAGCAGAAGACTCCTCTCACCCAGATGCACCACAGAGCGCCACAGGAAATCATTCCTGCCTGTGGTCATCAATCTCTACAACGCCTCCCTCAGAGAGTCAGACACCCCCCCTCTGTAATTCTGACTCAAAACGTAGACAATTATTCTTTTGCACATTAATACTGTACATTTGATCTTGTATATATATATAGTTATATATATATATATATATTGTGCTGAATGTTGTATATATATATATGTTGTTTGTATTATATGTTGTTTGTATATCTGGAGTGTTGTAACGAAAATAATTTCCCCCTGGGATTATTAAATTATTTCTGATTCTGATCACTTTAACACCGTCCTCTCCTGTAGCTTTATTGTCCCTCTCTGGCTGGAACTGTGGCTGGATAATATTTTTATATATAATATATATAGATATAGATATAGAGGACATATCTGCTGCATCATTTCTGTTCAAAATAACTAATTAAATAGTAATAATAATTAATAATAATAAACACATTCAGAGTTGAATCAACAGAAAAACACACGCTTGAACTTTTGTACTCAATTTTAATTTACAATGCACGTTAGCCCAGATTACTCTGATATAAAAAAGCTGAGTGACGACAGGAAAATGCTGCCCAGCAACATTCAGACCGAAGCAAAACATGACAAACATCCCAACAACCAAACAAACAAACAAACAAACATCATCTGTTTATTTCACATGAACAACCCCCCATGCAAAGACTCTACAAACATGCTGCTTTTAGGAATTAAAGTGTAGAAAAACAAACGATACAAAAGTGAAAAAGATGAAGGCAGAGAGCGGGGAACATTCCCACAACGTTCCCACAAACATCTGCTTCTTTGAGAGACACTGAACTACGACTCCCATGATGCATTTCACTGACAGTCAGCCATTCACAGAGCTCCACATTCTGTCAGTAGTTGACTTCAGTCCACGGTCAGATTCTGGATCAATACGGTAACTACAGCGGTGTCTGCCTTCCACAGCAACAGCAGCAGAGCATCATGGGTATTGTAGTATTTAGGGCTGCAGGATTTCCTGGGTTATTGTGGCCTAAAATTCATGATTTCAAAAGATTTCCTTCAGCCTTCGATTTTAAATTAATTCTACAAAAACATTTTTAACTTTCTGATAAAAACATCAGGTCTTAAAAAACAGGCTGGTTCCAAACATAGCACCAAGAACGCTGTGGGAACGCTGTGGGAACGCTGTGGGAACGCTGTGGGAACGCTGTGGGAACGCTGAGCGGAGCAGCAGGACTCAGACAGACAGACAGACAGACAGACAGACAGACAGACAGACAGACACTCCCCGCTCGCACAAATATCATAATTATAAAGTCTGTGACAGTGGCGGACCCCGACACTCCTCCTCCACTGCGAGGCCGCGGAGTCGGACCGGTCCCGACTGGTTACTGATTACAACTGGATTTAATTCAACTGCAGAGAGTCTGGATCCACCACACACACACACACACACACACACACACACACACACACACAGTCACACAGTCACACAGTCATACACACACACACACACACACACACACAGTCATACACACACAGTAACACACACACACACACACACACAGTAACACACACACACACACACACAGTCATAAACACACACACACACACACACACACACACACAGTCATACACACACACACAGTCATACACACACAGTCATACACACACACACACACACACACACACACAGAGTCATACACACACACACACACACACACACACACACACACACACACACACACACACACAGTCATATACACACACACAGTCATATACACACACACACACACACACACAGTCATACACACGCACACGCACACACAGTCATACACACACACACACACACACAGTCATACACACACACACGTGTGGAGGTGAGAGTGGGCGGAGTCACCAGCTGACAGATCAACATTTTAACACAACCTGGGTTTTATTGTCATATCTGTGGCCTGTTCTTCAGATATTATTGATCAGATATCACTGATCAGATATTACTGATCAGTGACACAAACGTTCATAAATAGATTTTATAAAACTATCCTGGATCCATCCTCACTCACCCTGAACTCCCAGCAGGCTTCACAGCAGTGAGAGTGATGGCGGCGTGCTTTACCGTACGATAATGAACAGACACAGATATGGCTCAGACCCAGGCAGTGGTCCACTCAGAGGACAGACAGGGTTCCTCCCGGTTCCTCCCGGTTCCTCCCGATATCAGACAGACAGTCATGTGATTAAACTCAGGGAGGACCCGGGTTGTAAAACCAGTCCTCTGAGCTTCGACACGTAGTGACTGAACCTTAAAAACTTTCTCAAAAACTCTTTAGAACAGAAGAAAATACACATCCTAGAAAAAGGGAATTTACACCGTCATCCTGCGGCGGCGGCGAGTCAGTTCCACATCCAGGAAGAGGAAAACTCCAGTTTCTGTGGTTCACTCAGAGTGAATCCTGATTGGACGACGTCTCAGTTTGTAGGAGCTCACGTTGTCTCCTCCAATCAATCAATCCATCGATCAATTGATCGATTTTGGCTTCTCACATGATGACAGCGTCAGATCAGCGTCCAAAAAGTCCACAAACATTCCAGAAAGTGAAGGAGGCCGAACTTTAATCCATAAAAATATAAGTTTTAAAAGACTTTTGTTACTGAATTCAATAAATACATTTTAAAATGAATCATTGGTGATTAAACAATATTGATTAATCAATCAATCAATATCATTTCTTCCAAAAA
Organism: Dicentrarchus labrax; assembly: GCF_905237075.1. Lineage (NCBI taxonomy): Eukaryota > Metazoa > Chordata > Actinopteri > Moronidae > Dicentrarchus > Dicentrarchus labrax. Next base: position 2,323,014 of record NW_026136719.1, read on the forward strand.
CTTCAGCTCCTGCTTTTATTTCAATTAATATGATCAATTATTAGGAACCAGAGTTAAGTTGTGAAGTGGGCGGGGCATTACGGGGTTAAATATGTGAATAAAAACAAAAAGTAAAGCCGTAAAGACGAAGAAGTGAGGCCGCGTTTCCAAAGTTCCCAGAAAAGCTGCAGCGAGCGAACGCCCCTTCTTGTTGCTCCGCCCCTCTCACTGCCCATTGGCCGAGCCATTGTTGGGGGCGGGGCTGGAGCCCCCTGCACCGGCGGGCGGCTGCACGTTGTCGGCCAGGTTGTGCGCGTGCTCCAGGAAGAGGTCTTTGAGCACGCTCAGTTCCTTACTCAGCAGTTTGATTTTGGCCTCCAGCCGCTCGTTCTCCTCCTTCAGCTCGTTGACGCGCTGCTGCGTGTCCATCGCCTTCTGCTTGCTGCGCATTCGGCTCTTCTTCACCGCCAGGTTGTTGCGCTCGCGGCGCTGGCGGTACTCCTCGCTGTCCTTGTCGGCGTGCGGTTTCTTCATCTTGCTGGGCGGGGGGGCCTCGCCTCCTCCGGCTGAGAGGTTCGGGGGGACGAGCCGCGGGACCTGCTGCAGTCCGGATACCGGCAGAGACGAGGAGGAAGTGGCGGCGGCGTCGGCGGGGCCTGGCTCTGGATGACGCTCACGGCGTTGTGGTCAGCTGTGGTTATCTTCGGCTGAGGCCGGCTCATTGGGAGGAGTTGCCTTCAGGTGCTGATGTCCGAGTCTCCTCAGGTGTGCAGTGAAACAGTGGCGGCAGGAAGTCGTTCAGTTCTTTTCCACGGAGCCTGAAACACACAATCAGTTCCTAATCAGCTGTTTCTGATCAATCTGATTGATTGTTGGTCTGTTTACAGTAACTGACCCACTGTAAACAACAACACATAAAGATACATAAAGACATTGTGCTTTAACTCTGATCAGCACTGACAGGATCTTTATTATCCATTATCATTATTATACTATTAACTACTAATGAATAACAATTACATTAATTAATAACAATATTATAATAATTATTATTATACTATTAACTACTAATGAATAACAATTACATTAATTAATAATCAATAATATTATAATAATTATTATTATACTATTAACTACTAATGAATAACAATTACATTAATTAATAATCAATAATATTATAATAATTATTATTATACTATTAACTACTAATGAATAACAATTATATGAATTAATAATGAATATTATTATAATAATTATTATTATAACAATTGTATTAATTAATAATGAATAATATAATTATTATTATTATAACAATGTATGAATTAATAATGAATAATATAATTATTATTATTATAACAATTGCATTAATTAATAATCAATAATATTATAATAATTATTATTATAATAACAATTATATGAATTAATAATGAATATTATAATAATTATTATTATAACAATTGCATTAATTAATAATGACAGTTTGTTGTTTTGTTATTTGTGCCAGTAAACAAAGACATGAACAGAGAATATCAGTGAAGGATAAAGATAAACAGGTCAGTGAACGCCTCACTGATCAATCAACGCCTAATTTCCTAAAAATAAAACATTAGAAGCAGAAATGTTTTTGTAGCTTTCAACTTATTGATTATATATCAGGATATCAGATCTATTGATTATATATCAGATCTATTGATTATATATCAGTATATCAGATCTATTGATTATATATCAGTATATCAGATCTATTGATTATATATCAGTATATCAGATCTATTGATTATATATCAGTATATCAGATCTATTGATTATATATCAGTATATCAGATCTATTGATTATATATCAGTATATCAGATCTATTGATTATATATCAGTATATCAGATCTATTGATTATATATCAGTATATCAGATCTATTGATTATATATCAGTATATCAGATCTATTGATTATATATCAGTATATCAGATCTATTGATTATGCAATCTTGCAGTAAAGTGCAAAGAAATGTCCCTGAACGCCTCGTTAGACTCTGTGAGGGCTAACTCAATCATTATTGATTAATGTGCAGATTATAGATTCATTGATTAATAATGAACCGCTGTGATATTGTAGAAAACTGCAGTTTATTAAATTATATATTATTGAATTATCAATATTTCTAAATGCTATTTATTATTAGATATTGATCTAATATCAATAAATTAATGAAATGTACGATGCATAAATTCTCCCACGGACCATCTTCATCTTCATCAATCATCTCTGTAATACTCACAGTGTTTGTGCATTAACAATCAATCAACAGTCATCAATCAATGAACTAATCGATCAGTTCTGAATGTGATTTCTACCGGTTGCAGTCAGGCTGCAGATTCTCAGCTGACCTCAATCCATCAGTCACTCCTCCTCCTCCTCCTCCTCCTCCTCCTCCTGCTATCTATGAACACGATAATTGGTCGGATCATTATTCTGTGCGGACAATTAGCAGCTGGGCTCTGATTGGTCGGCGCGTTGCCAGGCAGCGGCTGCGCGGTGCGCAGGGGAAAGCGCTCCGGGTGGAAACCGGCTGTTGCCTGCTGTTGCATCATCATCGGCTGTCTTTGTGCCCGCACAGGGGAACTCCGGAGTCATGCGGGGCTCAAAGGCACAGATGTCAGTTTTAATGGGACTTTATTAAATAATAATTAATGTTTGACTCGATTAAAAAGAGCACATAAAGCGGATTTTACGGTTCTGAGCACTTTTAACAACTTTAGTTCACTGCAAGCAACAAAGTGAAGATTCCCCACCTGCTGACTCATCATCAGCTTCAACCTCCTTCAGTACGAACTCTCTTTAGAGTCTCATTCAGCTCCAAACTCAAACTACTGTCACTACATTCTCACTTTATTCTCACTTTATTCTCACCAGCCGAGCCGGGCAGCTAGCCAGCTAGCTAGTTAGCTCCTGATGCTAACAGGCTACAAGCGCTCTGGTAACGCTCTTGTTCGAACCCGCGAAGAGTTTAAGACATGGTTTACCTTCACGGGGCGGCGGGGGGCTCAACCATCCGTCAAATGGGGTAACGTTGAGGCAGAAAGTTTGCGTTAAATCCCGTCTGTGTGCGCTCGGAGTGTTTTTGTTTAGAACATGGAGAGGAGAAGGATTGCGAAATCTCTTTTACCATGTACGGCAATGTCGAGCGTCAGCCAATCAGAGGCGAGGAGGAGGCAGCGAAGCGAGCGGTTTGCCAATCACAAGCGAGAGCGCGGCAGAGTGATGCAATGCACTCTGTGATTGACACGTCGGTCGACCAATAAGAGAGGGCGGAGCTCTGTTGGTTTTGTTTATGTAATATGAGGTTGGTCAAATGAGTTCATACACGCATGACTTCATCTGTGAATCCACTGAAACTGCTAATTATACCGATTATATGTGTACTGTTATCAATAATACATTATAACTGTGTACTGTTGTCAATAATACATTATTACTGTACTGTTATCAATAATACATTATAACTGTGTACTGTTGTCAATAATACATTATAACTGTACTGTTATCAATAATACATTATAACTGTACTGTTATCAATAATACATTATAACTGTACTGTTGTCAATAATACATTATAACTGTACTGTTATCAATAATACATTATAACTGTGTACTGTTATCAATAATACATTTCAATAATACATTATAACTGTACTGTGTAAATAATACATTATAATGTACTGTTGTCAATAATACATTATTACTGTACTGTTATCAATAATACATTATAACTGTACTGTTATCAATAATACATTATAACTGTACTGTTATCAATAATACATTATTACTGTACTGTTATCAATAATACATTATTACTGTACTGTTATCAATAATACATTATAACTGTGTACTGTTGTCAATAATACATTATTACTGTACTGTTGTCAATAATACATTATAACTGTACTGTTGTCAATAATACATTATAACTGTACTGTTAAAAATATGTGTCAATAATACATTACTAAATTATAACTGTGTTCAATAATACATTATAACTGTAACTATTGTCAATAATACATTATAACTGTACTGTTGTCAATAATACATTATAACTGTACTGTTATCAATAATACACTATTACTGTACTGTTGTCAATAATACATTATAACTGTGTACTGTTGTCAATAATACATTATAACTGTACTGTTGTCAATAATACATTATAACTGTACTGTTGTCAATAATACATTATTACTGTACTGTTGTCAATAATACATTATAACTGTACTGTTGTCAATAATACATTATAACTGTACTGTTATCAATAATACATTATAACTGTACTGTTATCAATAAAATAACAAATAATATAACTGTACTGTTATCAATAATACATTATAACTGTACTGTTATCAATAATACATTATAACTGTGTACTGTTGTCAATAATACATTATAACTGTGTACTGTTGTCAATAATACATTATAACTGTGTACTGTTGTCAATAATACATTATAACTGTACTGTTGTCAATAATACATTATAACTGTACTGTTATCAATAATACATTATAACTGTGTACTGTTATCAATAATACATTATAACTGTGTACTGTTGTCAATAATACATTATAACTGTACTGTTGTCAATAATACATTATAACTGTACTGTTATCAATAATACATTATAACTGTGTACTGTTGTCAATAATACATTATAACTGTGTACTGTTGTCAATAATACATTATAACTGTGTACTGTTGTCAATAATACATTATAACTGTACTGTTATCAATAATACATTATAACTGTGTACTGTTGTCAATAATACATTATAAACTGTAAAAATAACGTACTGTTGTCAATAATACATTATAACTGTGTACTGTTGTCAATAATACATTATAACTGTACTGTTATCAATAATACATTATAACTGTACTGTTGTCAATAATACATTATAACTGTGTACTGTTGTCAATAATACATTATAACTGTACTGTTATCAATAATACATTATAACTGTGTACTGTTGTCAATAATACATTATTACTGTACTGTTGTCAATAATACATTATTACTGTACTGTTATCAATAATACATTATAACTGTGTACTGTTATCAATAATACATTATAACTGTACTGTTATCAATAATACATTATAACTGTACTGTTATCAATAATACATTATAACTGTGTATCTGTTTATTATGTCAATAATACATTATTACTGTACTGTTGTCAATAATACATTATTACTGTACTGTTATCAATAATACATTATTACTGTACTGTTATCAATAATACATTATAACTAGTGTACTGTTGTCAATAATACATTATAACTGTACTAATTATAACTGTACTGTTACAATAATACATTATAACTGTGTACTGTTGTCAATAATACATTATTACTGTACTGTTATCAATAATACATTATAACTGTGTACTGTTATCAATAATACATTATTACTGTACTGTTGTCAATAATACATTATTACTGTACTGTTATCAATAATACATTATAACTGTGTACTGTTGTCAATAATACATTATAACTGTACTGTTATCAATAATACATTATAACTGTGTACTGTTATCAATAATACATTATTACTGTACTGTTGTCAATAATACATTATAACTGTGTACTGTTGTCAATAATACATTATAACTGTGTACTGTTATCAATAATACATTAATTCAATTCAATTCAATTCAATTTTATTTGTATAGTGCCAATTCATAACAGAAGTTATCTCAGGACACTTTTCAAATAGAGCAGGTCTAGACCGAACTCTTTAACATTAATTACAGAGACCCAACAGTACCACCATGAGCAAGACCTTGGAGACAAGGGCAAGGAAAAACTGCCTGTTAAAAGGCAGAAACCTAGGACAGATCCTCCGGCTCTAGGTGGGTGGTCGTCTGTCTCGACCAGTTGGGGTGAGAGAGAGAGAGAGAGAGAGAGAGAGAGAGACAGAGAGAGACAGACAGACGGACAGACAGGTGCACAGCAACAACAGTATTGGCAATGGCAATCTAGCAGGACCATGGCAGGAGGCTCCACCAGGATCGATAAGAGCCTGCGAGATGAGAAAGCACAAGAACTCCGGGGAAGAAGTGAAGTTAGTAACATGCATTAATGAAACATGAATGAGTGCAGAAAGAGAGAGGAAGGGAGGAGCTCAGTGCACCATGGGAAATCCCCCGATAGTCTAGGCCTATAGCAGCATAACTAAGGGATGGTTCAGGACTCACCTGATCCAGCCCTAACTATAAGCTTTATCAAAGAGGAATGTCTTAAGCCTACTCTTGAATGTGGTGAGGGTGTCTGCCTCCAGAACCACAACTGGAAGCTGGTTCCACAGGAGAGGAGCTTGGTAACTGAAGGCTCTGGCTCCTGTTCTACTTTTAGAGACTATAGGAACCACAAGTAGCCCAGCATTCAGAGAACGTAGTGTTCTAGAGGGGTAATAGGGTACTATGAGCTCTTTAAGATATGAAGGGGCCTGACCATGAAGAGCTTTATAGGTGAGGAGGAGGATTTTAAATTCTATTCTACATTTTACAGGGAGCCAATGCAGAGAAGCTAGTACAGGAGAGATGTGATCTCTTTTTCTAGTTCCTGTCAGTACTCGTGCTGCAGCGTTCTGAATTAATTGGAGCGTTTTAATGGACTTATTGGGGCAACCTGACAATAAAGAGTTGCAGTAATCCAGCCTTGAAGTAACAAATGCATGGATTAGTTTTTCTGCATCTGTCTGTGATAGTATGTGTCTAATTTTTCTAATATTACGTAAATGAAAGAAGGCAGTCCTAGAGGTCTGCTTTATGTGGGAGTTAAATGACAAATCCTGATCAAAGATAACTCCAAGATTCCTGACAGTGGTGCTAGAGGCCAAGTTAATGCCATCTAGAGTAACTATATCTTTAGACAGTGAGTCTCTAAGGTTTTTGGGGCCAAGAACAAGAATTTCGTTTTTTTTCTGAGTTTAACATCAGAAAATTGCAGGTCATCCAGGATTTTATGTCCTTAAGACATGTTTGTAATTTAGATAATTGATTAATTTCATTGGGCTTGATTGATAGATATAACTGCGTATCATCTGCATAACAGTGAAAGTTAATGGAGTGATTCCTAATAATGTTTCCTAAAGGGAGCATATATAAAGTAAATAGTATTGGTCCAAGTACAGAACCTTGTGGAACTCCATGACTAACTGTAGTATTTATTGAAGATTCATCGTTTACATGTACAAACTGCGAGCAATCTGATAAATATGACTTAAACCAGCTTAGTGCGGTTCCTTTAATGCCAATTTGATGCTCAAGTCTCTGTAAAAGAATATTATGGTCAATGGTGTCAAATGCAGCACTAAGATCTAATAATACAAGTACAGAGACAAGTCCATTGTCAGAAGCAGTCAGAAGGTCATTATTAACTTTAACCAGAGCTGTCTCTGTGCTATGATGAACTCTAAATCCTGACTGAAAATCCTCAAATAAACTATTGTTATGTAGAAAGTCACACAACTCTTTGGCGACTACTTTCTCGATGAATCTTAGAGAGGAAGGGGAGGTTAGAAATCGGTCTATAGTTGACTAAAACCCCTGGGTCAAGAGTGGGCTTTTTAAGAAGGGGTTTAATTACAGCTACTTTAAAGGACTGTGGTACATATCCTGATAATAAAGAAAGATTAATCATATCCAGTAAAGAAGTGCCAATTAAGGGAACAACTTCTTTAAGCAGCCTAGTTGGGATCGGGTCTAATAGACAGGTTGATGGCTTCGATGAAGAAATGATTGAAGTTAACTGATGAAGATCGATAGCAGAAAAACAGTCTAAATATATATCTGAGTTTACATTGACAGAAGTCCCTGAACTTGGAGAGCCACTGATAACTGTTGATGGCAGTTGGTGATTCATTTTTATATATATTATTACTGTACTGTTATCAATAATACATTATAAATGTACTTTTATCAATAATACATTATAACTGTGTACTGTTGTCAATAATACATTATAACTGTGTACTGTTATCAATAATACATTATAACTGTGTACTGTTATCAATAATACATTGTAACTGTACTGTTATCAATAATACATTATAACTGTACTGTTATCAATAATACATTATTACTGTGTACTGTTATCAATAATACATTATAACTGTACTGTTGTCAATAATACATTATAACTGTACTGTTATCAATAATACATTATAACTGTACTGTTGTCAATAATACATTATAACTGTATACTGTTATCAATAATACATTATAACTGTGTACTGTTGTCAATAATACATTATAACTGTGTACTGTTGTCAATAATACATTATAACTGTACTGTTATCAATAATACATTATAACTGTACTGTTATCAATAATACATTATAACTGTACTGTTATCAATAATACATTATAACTGTGTACTGTTGTCAATAATATATTATAACTGTGTACTGTTATCAATAATACATTATTACTGTACTGTTATCAATAATACATTATAACTGTGTACTGTTATCAATAATACATTATTACTGTGTACTGTTATCAATAATACATTATAACTGTACTGTTATCAATAATACATTATTACTGTGTACTGTTATCAATAATACATTATAACTGTACTGTTATCAATAATACATTATAACTGTGTACTGTTGTGAATAATACATTATAACTGTGTACTGTTATCAATAATACATTATTACTGTGTACTGTTATCAATAATACATTATTACTGTACTGTTATCAATAATACATTATAACTGTGTACTGTTATCAATAATACATTATAACTGCACTGTTATCAATAATACATTATAACTGTACTGTTGTCAATAATACATTATAACTGTACTGTTATCAATAATACATTATAACTGTACTGTTATCAATAATACATTATAACTGTGTACTGTTATCAATAATACATTATAACTGTACTGTTATCAATAATACATTATAACTCTGTACTGTTATCAATAATACATTATAACTGTACTGTTATCAATAATACATTATAACTGTACTGTTATCAATAATACATTATAACTGTACTGTTATCAATAATACACTATAACTGTACTGTTATCAATAATACATTATAACTGTACTGTTATCAATAATACATTATAACTGTGTACTGTTGTGAATAATACATTATAACTGTGTACTGTTATCAATAATACATTATTACTGTGTACTGTTATCAATAATACATTATAACTGCACTGTTATCAATAATACATTATAACTCTGTACTGTTATCAATAATACATTATAACTGTACTGTTATCAATAATACATTATAACTCTGTACTGTTATCAATAATACATTATAACTGTGTACTGTTATCAATAATACATTATAACTGTACTGTTATCAATAATACATTATAACTGTACTGTTATCAATAATACATTATAACTGTGTACTGTTGTCAATAATACATTATTACTGTGTACTGTTATCAATAATACATTATAACTGTGTACTGTTATCAATAATACATTATAACTGTACTGTTATCAATAATACATTATTACTGTACTGTTATCAATAATACATTATAATTGTACTGTTATCAATAATACATTATAATTGTAATGTTAATAAAGGATAATGAGATGAACATTTTATAATATACTTTAAAAGTTTAATGTTAATGTAAATGTTGTTATTATGTGAACAGAAACACAAAAACATGTCAGTAAAAATGTCTTTAAATTCCTTTAGAGACGTCGTCCACCTTTTAATCATACAGACAGTGAACACATCAATGCTGCTGCTAATATATTTATATACTTACCTTAGCTACCACGCAGCCGCTAGCTGAGCTACCACGCTAACATTAGTTTTTTAGCACTTTATGTTCTGCGTGTCGTCTCACTGTGTTACAGTCTCCATAAGGCTCCATATTAAAGAGCAGAGATAGTTTCACTCTTTAAATCACATTAAGGATAAAAGTTGTGAATAATTCCGAGAGGATTGTTTATGTCCTCTGTTTAAATAGAGAATAAATTAATAATATTAATGGAGGCTGGATGCAGTGTTACTACGCTGCTGTGTGGTCAGTCTGATACTGACTGTATCAGTGAGAGGTCAAAGGTCAACACGTCCTGTCTGAGTCACCTTGACACGAGTACAGTATGTACTGACAGACACATGTTCGCCACTCTTCTTTTATTTTGTACAGGAAGTGACAGACTTCAGATCAGGAAGTTGTTTTCACTACTCAATGACGCCTGGAACCTTCTCCAGGACCATTAAAACTTCATCAATGATCTCCTAAACATTTTTAAATCTAGACCCCTGGAACCTCTTCAAGGACCCCTTCATTCAATATTGCACTGATTATATCTGTTAATAAACACTCAGGAGAGTAAAAACATAAAAGACATAAATATCAGATAATATCAGATAATAAGAGATAATAAGAGATAATATCAGATAATATCAGACAATATAATAACAGATAATATAATATCAGATAATAACAGATAATATAATATCAGATAATAACAGATAATATCAGATAATAACAGATAATATAATAGCAGATAATATCAGATAATATAATATCAGATAATAAGAGATAATAAGAGATAATATCAGATAATATCAGATAATATCAGATAATAACAGATAATATCAGATAATAACAGATAATATAATAGCAGATAATATCAGATAATATAATATCAGACAATATAATAACAGATAATATAATATCAGATAATAACAGATAATATAATATCAGATAATAACAGATAATATAATATCAGATAATAACAGATAATATAATATCAGATAATAACAGATAATATCAGATAAAAACAGATAATATCAATAGCAGATAATATCAGATAATATAATATCAGATAATAAGAGATAATAAGAGATAATATCAGATAATATAATATCAGATAATATCAGATAATATCAGATAATATAATATCAGATAATAACAGATAATATCAGACCTGCAGCAGAGAAAGTAGAATAAAAAGTGACTTTAAATGGAGCATAAAATAAATAAATAATGTTTCCAGCCGACAGAGGGCGCTACAGTCCGACTCTCCACTCACTGCAGCCCTGATGTGAACCTTCTTACCCCTGTTACCCTGCAGGGAGCCCCCACTCCTTATCTGCCCCCCCCCCCCTCAGACACACACACACACACACACACACACACACACACAGTAACACAGACACAGTAACACACACACACACACACACACACACACACACACACACACACACACACACACTCACAGTAACACACACACCTAATATAAATTATTACAATCAGAAAATAAACTTTATTTAGCACAAAACACAAAAAAAGGTACCAATAATGTGTGTGTGTGTGTGTGTGTGTGTGTGTGTGTGTGTGTGTGTGTTACTGTGTTGTGTTACTGTGTGTGTGTGTGTGTGTGTGTGTGTGTGTGTGTGTGTGTGTGTGTGTGTGTGTGTTACTGTGTGTGTGTTACTGTGTGTGTGTGTGTGTGTGTGTGTGTGTGTTACTGTGTCTGTGTTACTGTGTGTGTGTGTGTGTGTGTGTGTGTGTGTGTGTGTGTGTGTGTGTGTGTGTGTGTGTGTGTGTGTGTGTGTGTGTGTGTGTTACTGTGTGTGTGTGTGTGTGTGTGTGTGTGTGTGTGTGTGTGTGTCTGCAGCTCGTTCATTGGACCAACTTCAGTTCTGCTGTTTTACTAAGTGAAACTGGATCTTCTGTGAAATTGATTATTGATTGTCCCTCTGTCTTATTTGTGTATTTTGATCAATATAATAAAATTACATAAGATAAAAATTGGAATTAATTAAGTGTGAATGATTTCTAAACGGAGTTCGCAGTAATTAACATTTAATAGTGTGTGTGTTACTGTGTGTGTGTGTGTGTGTGTGTGTACTGTGTGTGTGTTACTGTGTGTGTGTGTGTGTGTGTGTGTGTGTGTGTGTGTGTGTGTGTGTGTGTGTGTGTGTGTGTGTGTGTGTGTGTGTGTGTGTGTGTGTGTGTGTGTGTGTGTGTGTTCCCGCCCACTCCCTCCTGCTATATAACCGCAGTGTGACAGCTCAGACTTTAGTGAGCAGGAGGAATCAGACCGACCTGCAGCTTTAATCCGCTCTCTGCGCTCCGGATCAGAACCCTGTCACAGTCTCCCGGACTCCGGCGCATGTGTGCCGGTCTGTAGCCCCCCTCCCACCCGAGGACCTCTCACACTTCCCACTTTCTCCAAACTGGATTCCCGGAGCTCCTCGCCATGCCTGCCCGGGTTTAGATTCTCCATGGAGCTCTCTAACCTGTACGAGGTCGCTCCCCGGCCCCTGATGAGCACCATAAGCCACGGCCAGCAGCCCCCCTCCGGCTACAGAGACCCCGCAGACCTCGGCGGTGAGATCGGAGACAACGAGACCTCCATCGACCTGAGCGCCTACATCGACCCGTCCGCGTTCAACGACGACTTTCTGGCCGACCTGTTCCACCACAGCTCCCGCCAGGACAAGCTCAAGATCATGAACGGGGAGTACGACCCGGTCCCGTGCGGCCCGGGGCCCCAGCAGCTCTACATGTCCAACTACATGGAGTCCAAGCTGGACCCGCTCTACGAGCACAACCCGCCGCGCATCCGGCCGGTGGCCATCAAACAGGAGCCCCGGGACGACGAGGACCTGAACCCGGGCATGCCTCCCACCTACCACCACCCGCACCCGCATTCCCAGCAATACTCCCAGCATTCCCAGCATTCCCAGCAGCAGCAGCAGCAGCAGCAGCAGCCGCACCTCCAGTACCAGATTGCGCACTGCGCGCAGACCACCATGCACCTCCAGCCGGGACACCCGACCCCTCCGCCGACCCCGGTGCCCAGCCCGCACCAGCACCACCACCACCACCAGCATCCGCACCAGCACCCGCAGCAGGGCGGCCTGAAGCTGCTGGAGGGGCGGGGAGGCGGGAAACACAAGAAGCACGTCGACAAGAGCAGCCCGGAGTACCGGCTGCGGCGCGAGCGCAACAACGTGGCCGTGCGCAAGAGCCGGGACAAGGCCAAGATGCGCAACATGGAGACGCAGCAGAAGGTGGTGGAGCTGACCACCGACAACGACAGACTGAGGCGGAGGGTGGAGCACCTGACCCGGGAGCTGGACACGTTAAGGGGCATCTTCAGACAGCTGCCGGACGGATCCTTCAAACCCATGGGCAGCTGAGATCCTGCTGGACCCGGGTCAGACTGCTACACTGCTGGATTTATACACCCGGACGGTCCTCTGAGGACGGACTGAGGCAGCTGAGGTGTGCACTGCAAAAAGATCCCAAACATTAAAGTGCAGGAACCGGAGGGTTTGTGGAGGTTTCCGCTCTGGGACCTGGTCCAGACTCTTTTTGCAGTGCTCATGTGCCTTTGAGACTTCTGTGCAGAAATAAGCTGGTTGGCTGCAGACACAACAGAGGACTGCTGGTTTTTGTGCCTTACCCCCCCCGAACAGACTGTGTGCCTGTCACACTCTCCTCACATATCAGTGCAGCTACGGTAGGGCATGCTGGGGGTCCAGGTCAGCCTCTGGTGCTGGTTTCTCTCCATATCTCCTCCTCATGGACTCATTCTACAGCTATGAAATGCAAAGTGCACACTGCTTGCTGTTTATGTGTATTTCCACCTGCAGAGACATTTATAATAATAATAATAATAATAATAATAATAATTCTGGTTCTTGTGTCTCGCTCCGGGTCGGCTCACAGGTTCCAGATCAGTTCCATGGTACAGGGCAGAATGTTCTGATTTAATGTCACATTCATCGATATCTGCCACCAGCATTAAGAACCTAAAGTGTCACTAGGAATCAATAAGTTGTTTCATGTAGTCTGTGCTTTGGCCACCGCCGTGCATTCTGGGACAATCCTCTAACAGATCCCATTGTTTTGCAGATTTTGGTGAAATGTGACTTTCAGGAGCGTCTCCACTTTGTTTCTGCAGCTCTGACTCATGTTCCCGCTCACTTCGAGGCTTTTCTCTCCTCCACGTTTAGACTGGAGCTACTTTTATTTGTATGTATGAGTGATGACAATAATCTGTGCTGGTTAAGATGCCAAAGTGAAAAACACAAAGAAAATCAGACTGGAATAGAAACTGTGGTCCCTGCTCCGTCCCGCCAGCGTCCTCTGAGCGTCCTCTGAGCGTCCTCTGAGCTCACAGCCTCCAAACCTGCAGCAAAGTTTCTCTGCTGGCTAAATGTCCGACAATAAAGACAAACTGCAGATTGTGGAGGTTTAGGAGGTTGTGTCAGAGGACGCGGCAGCGGTGGCGAGCAGCTCTCTCTCCTGTGTGCACTATTAGTCGTGAAAATGAAGCGTCTGGGTTCTGATCTGACAGAAAGAAACACGCCTCGCTCTTCGTATTTATGAGAGAAAACAAAGAAAAACAAAATGTGAAAAGGGTTTCTATGCAACATGTCTCTTCCTCTTTTCCACTGTCCATCACACACTCACACACACGGTGCCTTCTGATCCTTCCAGATGACCTTTGACCTCCAGCCGGGCTGTGTGTAAAGATTCTGCCGGCGAGGAAAAAGGAAGCACTTTTCATGTTATTTTTTTGTTTTTTTTTTACAAACTGATGTTAAACCAACGTTTGTCTCAATTGTAAAATAAGCCTATATATAAATATATATATAAATATATATATGAACTACCAAAAAAACCTGAATTATTATAATAAAAGAGCTTGTTTTATCAGACTCTGTTCAGTTCTCGTGTTTTTCTTTGAAGATGTTGTCCATTAATGTGTTGCACAGACAGTAGGGGGCGCTCACAGGTCGGCTGCAGCTTCATTCTCACATTCAAAGAAAAAATCTGCCCAAAATTGCTTAAAAACCTTGAAAAAGACTTTCTCTGCTTTACAGAGACGGTCCTCTGTGACGGACTGTGGTCTTATGTTCCTCCCACAGAATCAGTGTTTGGATCAGGTCTGAGCTCACATACACAGAACAAATAAACAGGACAACAGTATCAACAACACAAACACACACTAACACACACTACTGTACACTACTATACACTTCTATAAAGTGCTATGGACAGTAGATGCTGGAATAATTCTTCACGTGCAGGTTTCTTTATGTACATGAGGGAGGACAGCATATACTGTATACAGTATATAGTGTATATACACTATATACTGTATAAACAGTACGCACAGCATGGGTAGAAGTGTTTGAGTGATTGTATTTATCTTTTTAAAAACTGAATTTGAACAATGAAGAAATAAACAGTAAACAGTTTACAGGTGCAGTGGCTGTCAGAGGGTTATTGTACAGGGATTGTGTGTCCATATAATTATATTATCATAAGATCAATTTATTATATTATCATAAGATCATATTATTATATTATCATAAGATCATATTAGTGGAGGGTCATTGTGAGAATAAAATATACTGATATTATAGTTCACGTCTGCGGCTTTAACAGACTCACTGTGGACACTTCTGTCCTCAGTACCGTCAGTCTGCAAGGTGTCCCTGAAGGCCTCATACAGGAGGACAGGAGGAGCTACCTGCTGATGGGGGACGCCGCTCCACCGGCCCCCTCAGGGAGGAAGGTTAGACCTCCGTTACATTAATGACAGCAACATTTAAAACTCTTCAAAAAGACAGAACAGAGTTTATTTCTTCATTATGTAACTGTAGAGCCTCAGAGTCTGGATGGAGCTAGCTGACGTTAGCCTGGTGTTGCTGGGCAGCTGCAGTAGTGAGAACAGCCAATCACACCACAGATCTCCTACCTGTAATCTGTAGTTAAAGGGTTAATATGACACTGGCTGTTAGTGAGCGAGAGCTCCTGGCAACCCTAAAAATGTTTAATCAAATAAAATGTTTATCTGGTTGAAAAGACGTTAGAATCCCGGCTGGAGCTCGCTGAGCTCGAGATCTCCTTATTTTATACATACAACACTGATATATTAACATCTTCTATGGAACCTCTTTCCACCAGTGTGATGAAGAAAAGGATCCTGTTAGTCGTTATAATGAGAAACTTTATCAAAATAACAACTTAATATCTCAAAATAATGATAAAGTTTCTCATTATTAACACTTACAGGATCACACTGGTGGAACAAGGTTCCACAGTCAGCCCTCGGACATCTCTGACCTGAATGATGAAGTTCTCTGCTCTAACGAGCCTTTATGATCCTGCAGGAGCTGCTGAAGCATCCTGAGGCTTTAACAGCAGCTGGACCGCAAACCTAAACTATTGAAATGTATTCATGCATTCAGCTGCCGCCAACATCTTGAACCAAACAGAAGAATCAGCACCAAGAAACCACAAACACTGGCTGTATTAGAAACAGGTGAAATGGAGATGATTACAGTGTTTTTATTCAGGAATGTGGAGAACAATTGTAAAAATGAGCTGAAAGAGAATCAGAATGATAATGTGAGCTGCAAACAGCTGCTGATGACTTCCAGATGCTTCTGACGCTGTCACTGACTGACTGAAATATGACTGATTCAACATGAAATATGCGCCTGTAAACATTCAAGATGTGAATGCATCATCATCATAACAGGATAATAGAAGCTGCAGGAATGTGGAGGGTGCAGGGGAACCAAGCTCCGATGCTCAAATATTCTGTAAAAGTCCGTCTTCAGTTTCATTTCTCTGCATCCAGCTCTAATGTCGGGCCAGGAAGGAAGTGTTTAGCCTAGCTTAGCACAAAGACTGGGAGCAGGGGAAAACTGTTAGTCTAGCTCCATCAAATGAGAGAAAAAAAGGAAAAAGGAATTGTGGGACAGAATTATCTCCTTTCCTTCAGTAAAGGATGCTCCAGTGTGTCCTCTGCTAAAAGAGATAAGAAAGGAAGCAGTGAAGGATGTTTCCTTATCATGGCTTCACTCAGGAACCAAAATCCAAGTCTGTCTCATTTACATGTTGGTATGCTCGTGTTAGCTAACAAGCTAATCACAGATCCATCCTAGTTTACTGGAGCCAGCACCTAGAAGCTAACTGTAAGCTAACGGGACGTAGACGCTAACTTATCCAACCTTGAGAGCAGCAAGCAGGCAGATCGAATGACGGGAACACCCTCGCCCCAAGAGGAGAGGAAGAGATCCCACAGGAGCTGCCCAGCTGGGACTGACGGCGGCTCCTGGCTAACGTCCAGTTTTTGGTTATTCTTGGTGCTCAAACGCAGTCAAACTGTATGGACACTGGTTCTTTATGTATCTGTTTGTAACCTGAAGGAACTAGAACCTTTACACAGAGTCCTGCAGTCTACAGTCCTCAGATAAACATCAGCTGTGTCTTTATTAGAAGAAGGTGGATGATGAACAATCTTCTCTCTGCTGGTTTGATCCCGACAAACTGCCCGCTGCTGTTTGACCAACCAATCAGACGCTGACAGCAGCCTGCAGATAATGGACAGATTAAGAGGTCATAAACACCTTTTAGACACCTTCTGCCACAGAGACTGAAACACTGACTGAACTCTGGACTGCACAGACGGAGGCTCTGCACACGCTCAGTGCTGGTTTCACTGCTGGCTGGTTAGCTGTGAGGTTGTGGGCGGGGCAAGAGAGGATCTTACTGGGTTAATTAATGATTTACTGGAGGGAGTTTGTAGGAAACACATGAATGAATAAACAGCAAGTATCATTTCAGTCCATATTCACACAGCAAACACTGCTGATGATTATCCATCAAATACAGGTTTGAGTGAAATCAATAATAATATTGAGCTCTGATGGCAGAGAGGCTGACAAACACAGCAGGTAACTGTGGAAAAGATTGGATCTTGTGCTGTGAGTAATGTGAGCGTTCTAGCAGAGTCAGACAGAGCTGCTCGCTGCAGGCTGCTGCTGGTGGACCTGCAGAGCGGCTGCGTTCACACTGACTGCAAACATTCTGAAACTCGACTGTTGGAGAACTTACAGCGATCATAATTCTCATTAAAGCTCGGTGGAAATGTGTTGTGGTTGATAAATACACTCACAGTTAAGCTTCTTCTAACAGACTGAGAGCTGAGCAGATACATTTTCTGTGAAATAGAATAAATTGAGTACAATTTGAATAAACAGAGATGACCTCTGACCTCATTCATTAATAAAGAGTTGAATGTGTCAGTACTTGACCTACTGCTCATTATATATGGTTTGTGAGCAGGGCTGTCCTCCTGGAAAATGATTGGTTAGAGAGCGGGAACCCTGATTTGATAATCTCATATAAACAGTTTTATTCTGAAAGGAATATTTTCACATTAAGACGTGTGTGATATGTTGATTAAAGCTGCAGCAGTTCCAATTCGCTGAGCCTCCAAACAGTCGACTTCAGTCTCACCGGTGGATCCAGTAACGAGGTGGTTCACAGACTGTCGCTGTTTAAATGACAGAACGGTTGTATTTATTTAAAGCAGGTGAGTTTATTTTCTGTATGAAAGCTGTTGGAGCTTGTTGCTCATCTCGCTGCTTGGAGGCTTTATGTGTTGTCATACCATCTCTTCTCAAACAGCCTCGAACACAACGGTCCAGCAGTTGATACCTGACAGGAACCAGGTTTGGATCCAGTTGTGTGAGTTTCTCCAACTGGAATAATCTCATAATCAACAACAGCTGGTCTGAGATCAGTTTGAGAAGCTCAGTTTTATAGAACGGAGGTATCGTACAGGGTTTATTATTTAAAGTCTTCTGTTATCTACGTTTGTTTCTGTCCCGTCTCTTTTTCTGTCTTCCCTTGCAGCCGACGACAGAACGTGTTCTTGCTGTTGTTAGTGGAACTGTGTTCTGACGGTGAGTAAACTGTCGTGTTGGTAGCAGAGCTGATAATCCTCTGACACCACATCAGCCCGCTGTGGTTTTGGCTCTCGCTGTCTCTCAGCGTGTAAAGACACACAGGACTTTTGTTTTTTGGATCTGGGTCTGATGTTGGCCGGAGACTCTTCCTGCGGATGGAAGACATTAGCCTGTTAGCGGCTGGAACTTCTCCTCTTTCTGTTTTATTTCCATTTTACATCCAGAGATCCTCCGCTGGCTGCCTCCTCCGTCCCCCTTTCTCTTTCTCCTCTCCGGGTCCAGAAGAGTTTGGACGGACTTCAGTGTTAATAATCCTCTCACGCGGTCCACTGAGTTCAGATCTAAAGATGACAAATGGCTGTCATGTTGAGGTTGCTTTAACGTTACGCTGAGCTTTGGAAGAACCATCATATCCTTCAAGACTAAATGTGTGCAGTCCATGATACTGTCACTGTCCCAGAGACTCTCTATATGAGTCTGAGTGGGTGTGAAAGCAGAAACATGGTAAATGGACCTGTACTTGTATAGTGCCTTTCTAGTCTTCCGACCACTCAAAGCGCTTTTACACTAGGTACCACATTCACCCTTTCACACACATTCACTCAGTGATGGCATCTGTCCATCGAACAGAAACTAACATTCATACACATTCACACCGATGCACGGCATCGGGAGCAATTTAGGGTTCAGTATCTTGCTCAAGGATACTTCGACATGTGGCACCAGGAGCCGGGGATCGAACCCACAACCTTCCAATTAAGGAACGACCCACTCTGAGCCACAGCCGCCCTAATCTTTCACAAGTCATCGTCGTCTGCAGCAGAGATAAGATTAGTAAAGACGTTACTGATGCTATACGGGATAAATTCACTTACATACAGATATAACCTGTGGCGTTCCACAGGGCTCAGTTCGTGGCCCCTTCCTGTTTCTTTTATAGCTACACTGACGACACACAGTCGTATCTACCTTTAAGATGATCCCAGTCACATAAACACTGCTTGGACAGTCACAAAACAAAAAGTAATTTTTAATCTACAGAAAGTAATTAATGCTTTTCTTTTATCCCGTCAGAAACCAGCTGGCCCCTGATTGGCCCCTGATTGGCCTCTGGTCAGCCCTTTGTTGGCCCCTGATTGGCCCCTGGTCGGCCCTGATTGGCCCTTTGTTGGGACGCTGCTCAGAATGTAAACAAGGATTTAATAAAGATTTCTAAAAGTCAAATGTTATAGATTCATATCCAGATTTAAAACCTTTATTTTAATGACGTTTGATTATCATATTTTGAAGATATAAAAGTTTTTGGGTAAAAACCAGAATTAATCTAAAGCTGAACAAACTGGCTGTAAATATGACCTTTAACATTTTGGCCACCGTAGTTTCTACTTTGCTACGGTTAATGTTTACAATAATAACTTTATTTCTGCTCTACGGTGAAAACAGTGAATAAAAGTCAATAACTTGAGGTAAAGGTGAGTTTTAAGCCAAGGCTGCTGAGAACGTGGTTATTTTCAGATTCAGTGTGTTTGCCGTCTCAAAGTGCTCGCTGGGTTGACGCTGTGTGGAGAGTGTGTCAGCGGCCCTATCTGTCTATCTGCTCTATTTGGCTATCCACTTTTTCTGTTTGGCCTGAGTTTAAAGATTAACCGGCTCTTTTCATCGACTTGCGGTGGACAGAGTTGACTGAGCAGCACTTTACTCTGAAAGGGCAGGTTATTGTTTGTTCTCCAGGAGGAAAGACTCAGCTGCTTCAGCTCACATGGACTCCAGAAAGAGCTCAAAAGAAACTGTAGTCCCCCTGCCGTATAACACCCAGGTTGTGCCAACAAATGTCACCGGATCAGAGGGACTCGCTCACATGAAGACGATGGCTATGTGTGGATTGATGATGCTGTATTGACAGTCAGACTGTGGACATATGACGGCCTTTAGCTCGTGTTTCTAGAGTTACGTGTTGTTACGAACACGTTAGCAATTGTTAAAATGGGATATTTCTTAAAGGGAGTTTGGTGCAGGGAGCTTTTAGTTGGATTCAAACTGCTGATATGGATCATTGTTAACGTTTAGTCTCCACTACAGAAACACTAGCTAACTGCTGAAGGCTGATCAGGTTGATTGATGCTTTAATAATGGGAGTATTGATTACTGATCAGGCTGATCAGGGTCATTGTCAGATGATCATACTCAGTAAATGGTTGTCCTTTGTGTGTCTGTTTTTAAGCTACTTTCCTAATCACACATGATGTTGTTAATGACTCCTGATGAAACAGAAAGTCTCTACTGAGCATGCTCAATGGGCCAAAAGGACATGGAAGCCTGCGGAGGCTTTTTCAGCATCTTTAAATGGAGCTTTAATAGACACGAATGGAACGCCATGTTTAATCCAGTTCACATTTATTACCTGATGAAACTGTGACAGTTTATTATTTTTGCACATTGAGCCTCATTGTGTTTAAAACAGTGAGGCTGATTGTCTGCTCTCATACAGAACGCTTCCTTTAACCAACAGGTTTTGCGGACAGAAGAGGAGAAAAGTGAAAACAGAGGTTAAAACAAGAGAAAACAAATCACACAATCTCAGATATGAGCCAGTTTTTTTCCCTGTGTAAGCGAGCAGAACTTAATCCTCTCTGATACCACAATTATTTGCAATTTATGCTGTGAGGCCTCGCTGCAGAGAGGAACAAAGAGAGGAGTGGCGAGGGGAAATATATCTCCCTGTTTATACAGCCTGAGCCTCTGAGCCGGCTGGCATTTATTGGCTCTGTGTGAAGCTATGAGGAACATTAGTGAAGCTCGGAGGGGAAATATTTGTTTTGGTGTCTTCTGGAGGCACAGCGACTGTTTTATGAGCCAGTCGGGATGAGATTGATAGAAGAAGTGCCGTCACTTTATTTTATTTTGATGCCAGAGATTGGCTGTTGTCGCTCCGCGGCCGCCTCGACATGTTGCTGCCTCGTTTGGAGACTCAGCAGATTTCTGCTCGTGTTGCGTCTCATCGCGGCTTTGATCGTTACTCGCTCTCTGAGCCTGACAGCTCCCATCTGAAGACCAGTATTTTCTTCTCTGTCTCTCTCTGCTGATTTATGGAGCGTAATTACAGCCGGCTTTGATTTCTCTGTTAGATAGTTGAAGCTCTGACAGTCAGATAATTAATACAAACCTCTCTGTGCTCCTCAGAGTCCAGAACAAGCAAAGCATTGTGGGAGAGCACTTTGAACAATTAAAGATGGTAACGAACGAGGCTCAGTTCAGGACTGCAGCTCTTCATAAATCCTTCACCAAGTTCTCAGTTGAGAGTTTCAGAGCGATTATTCACTAAATCAGGTTGAAAAAGCCTCTTTAGAGTCATATTAAAACTTTATTTAACAATGTGATAAAAAATCAACGTCTCAACTTCATTCTGGCTGCAATCACTGTGTAAACAGGAGGTGACGGTCTTTACAGTGTTAGTTTAGTACTTTCAGAAGATAAATGATCAGGATGTGCAGAGCGCTCCGTGTTTCCTCACACAATAAAATGATCACTATAGAGCATGAACGGAGGCACTCGAGCGTCTTCCTGTTTACTGCTGCTGTACTCAGACGGGTTATTGATATGAAAGCGTCTGAGTGTAAACAGCTCAACATCTGCAGCTTCCCCAAGTAAAGCAGCACATTCCACATTTATGACAGTACGGAGGAGGCCCGTCCAGGAGTCCATCTTCAACACCACCGTCGCCGCCGCCGCCACCGGGGCTACAAAGCTCACCTGCTTCCTGCACCTGAGCTGCTCCACCTGTAGTCTGCTCCGTTTGAACACACATGGCGTCACCAAACCACTTCCTTGTTTCTGTTTGTGATGAAGACACAAACGTCTCACATTGACCCTCCAACAGTGATGAGTTATCCACAAAGAAATCACAGCTACTTCAGTGCAACGTACATTGCCATTAAAGAAAGTCTGATTAATACCTAATTAATATTAATATACCCAAGCCTTCCCACGAGAGCCTGCTGGGAAACACCTAGCTACAGCTAACTGCAGTAAGTACAGCCCTTACTGTCCCTTTAAACAGTTGTATATCAACTGCAGAGGAAGACCATGGGCTGTGATCGAAAGCTCCAGCACAGATTTGGTGATAATGGAGGAGGTTGTTTCTTTCACTGCTGTTGTTGAAGGTATTTCGGGGCAGAGGAAGCGAGCTGCAGGCGCTGCGTTCAGGACGTGTTCTGGTGTTTTTCCAGAACAAACGGGGAGCTGAGCGGCTGAATAAATGTGGAGTATTTGAGCTCAGAGCTGAATCTGATAACTGCTGCGAGTCTCTGCAGACTGATATTCAGCGTTAATAATTCACAGCATTATGACCAGCGCCTGGCTCTCGTTTCTGCTCGCTGCACGGCTCATTTCTGCTCCTGCGAGGCCTCTGGCAGCCGGCCGGAGAGGGAAAACATCCAGAGTCCTCCGGCTCCGGTGCAGGAAGAAAGAGAGAGAAGGAGAAAGTGTGGGAAGAGCAGCTGGAGCCCGCCATCCACCAGGGACTCTGCTGTGTTTGCTGTTGCTCCGAGGAGGCCGATACCATCTCTGTGTGACTCTGAACGCCTCGCGATGTGTTCAGGATCGAGCTGCCAGGTTTCCACTCCCGTTCACTGGCTCTCTCTCGTTCTCCCTCATATAAAGAGTTTATTTCTGCTCCACTGCGACGGTTCCTGATCGCCTGATAACAGGAATAATCTGCAGTTCTCGTTGACTCTGAGACGCCGAGGTCGGAGGAAACAGAGACGCATCAGGTGAACGTGAACAGCAAACAGCAGCTATTGATTATCAGAACGAGTATTGATCATCCTGAGAGTGATTGAAACAAAAGAACGTTTTTATCTGCTGATTGATTGATTGAACCGCGATCAGGTACCGTCTGCTGCCCTACAGGAAGTGTCGTGACGAGGCAACATTTCTCCACACAAATGAGGAAGCTGGCTTTATCGTCTTAAAGGCATCCCAGCATGCAGCGGGGCTGACAGGTCACTGCGGTAGATCAGTCATGAGTAAGCAGTTCTTCTGTAAAACCAAACAGCGAGTTCCCACGAAGACACGGAGGAAGAAGAGAAGAGTCTGACGCTCACACAGTCACTGTACGATGAGCGAGCTCTTCCTCACGGCAACAGGAAACAATGACACCACAAATTAAACTTCTGTCTATATTTGGAGTTCCTGCACAAACAGGAAGTACGAGAACAGCTGGAATATTTTTTGAAAAAGTCCTCTTCCTCCTCTTCCTCCTCTTCTTCCTCCTCTTGCTCCTCTTGCTCCTCCTCTTCCTCCTTCTCTTCTTCCTCCTCGTCCTCCTCCCCTCCTCCTGAGTGCTGTTATTTCCAGAGGTGCGTTTGATTTGTTGACGTGTGCGTCTCTCAGGATACCGGGAGGTGCTATAATGACACGTGGCTGCAGTCGAGGATTCAGGTTTCTGCTGGTTCAGGTCTACGGTCTGATCGGAGGTCTGGCAGCTGGACCCGGCTTCCTGCTGCGGATCCTGGAGGCATCTGGATCGGACCAGCTGTGGATCCAGATCAGACCGACCTGTTCAGGAAACTCAACTGTGTTAAAAAATATCTGATTAAAGCTGCAAGAGGCCTCGAAACTGAACTCAACTACGACTCCCAGGATGCATTTCACCAACATCCAATCCGAGAGCTTCACTTTCTGTTGCTGCTGAAGATTAAAGCTGATAAATCCTTCGGTTCACTGTCAGGTTTAAGGGTTTTAAATTCCCCACCGCTGTGATTGGCTGGCTTCTTCACCGTAGCAACCGCAGCTGAGGATTGTGGGTATTGCAGTTTTCAGAGCTGTCCATCAAACTGACAAAACCTCCAGAAACAGTCAATAATTGAAGCTGCTGTTCAGAACATGAACTTGTCTCCTCGTTCAGAGCCGCCGCTGGCGGCGGCCGTGTCAGACAGCCTTCACACATAATGACACATAACGAGAGCGAGCTGCTGACGCTGTGCGAAGGGAAACCACGTAACCGTACTCTGTTTTTCTTCTCCTCCTGTTGTTCGACGTGTTGAGTGAGTGTTTAAACGTGATGAAACATTTTCAAACCTTTCTTGGCGTCAACGAGAAAAACACACGGGTCAGAAATAATCCCGCCGCCGTCAGACGTCTGATCTCAACGTCACAGCTGTTCAAACACTGAGGACAGGATGAGAACATTTCTGACTGAAACATGAAAACTTAAAAACGGTGATGTGAAGTTAAAATTAAGAGAAAAGGTTTTAAAAACATTGTGAGATAAAAACTTATTATTGAACTTGTGGAAATGAGCTTCCATAAAATACAGGCAACTTAATAAACTAAATAAAAATGTTTGGCAGCATCTCATTGGTTGACACTGAGCTGGTTCTTCTGGTCGACGGGAGGAGGAGTCGTCTGGGTTTGGCTCCTGATAAGGAGCAGTGGGAGGCTGCAGAGGAGGAGGAGGAGGAGGAGGTCCCCTCTGGTACCGGGTCTGGAGGAGGGTTCAGTGTTCGTCCTAACGAGGTCTCAGATAAACACTATTACAGGATGGAATATGAGTCTGTGGTCTTCGGTTCGACTCCAGGTTTGAACCTGACATTTAAAAGCTGCTGTTGGAACGTCGGTGTGAGCGGCAGGAGGACGGACTCCTCTGGGGGACGGTTTGTGAAACAGTGAGCGGTGGTTAACCAGAAAACAAGCCTGGACAGTCAGACGATGTGGATGTGAGGTTTTAGCTGGCAGCCTCACTGACTCGCTGCTGTATTTTTATTTTATTGTGGAGCTTCTGTTTTCCTCTGACAGTAAAAGCACACAGAAATAACCACAGTATCTGTTAGCTGTTAGCTGTTAGCTGTTAGCCGCTACTGCGACTACTACAGCCAGTAGTGGAAGTACTTCACTATAACAGTGCAACTATGTAATACAGGACAAATTCTAATAA
Organism: Dicentrarchus labrax; assembly: GCF_905237075.1. Lineage (NCBI taxonomy): Eukaryota > Metazoa > Chordata > Actinopteri > Moronidae > Dicentrarchus > Dicentrarchus labrax. The sequence goes on from NW_026136719.1 coordinate 2,348,718, forward strand.
ACACTGAACATTAATAAACACTGTCCTTAAATCTTACTGTTGCAGAGAAACTTCATATTCAGTGAAGTGCTAAACTCTGCAGTTCCTCTAACGGCCACCAGAGGCTCCAGCAGTGAGTCAGGCTCCATATTAAACATGTTTACATCCTGTTGCTCTGTTTATGATGACTGTACAACTCAAACCTTTACATTTTATTAAGGATTAAAGTTATGAATAATTAAGGGCGTGGCCACTTTGAGTGACATGTGGGTGCTGTCATGGAGACTACGTCCATGTTTTATTCACAGTCTATGGTTAGCATCTGTTAGCATCTGTTAGCTGCTGAAGAAAAGATGCTTCTGAAACCTGTCCAATGAACACCGAACGTGCCTGAACGCATTTATTTCTTTAATAAATTGCTATTTTTTTTATTTACTGGTAGCTAATTACCCGCTCTACATTTACACTTTCACAAAGCACGTGACTGCAGAGTTAAACCAACTTATAAAGAGGTCTTCAGCCATAAAATGGGTTGTTTCAGCTGTAAAGTGAATTATGTGAGTGTACTGTAATTAAACACATCACTGCTGCTGTCCATATTCACATTATTACCACATTACCAAGCTTAGCTACAACACAGCTGTTAGCTTAGCTACAAACAGGTAGCACACAGAAACCGCCTGAATGTGCTTCTAGTGACTCTCTGTGTTTGCAGGGCTGAAGTTGGAGTTTCACTTTAAACGTTCGTACGTATGACGGCTGCCTCGCGCCTCCGATTGGAGCGTTGTCCTCAGAAATGAACGCGTGCAGCAGCAGGTGTGATTCTGGTTTAAAGGGACCCGTCTGGGAACCGGTCCCCCAGTAAGACCACTGAGTAACTGATATCAGATATTGTATGTTCAGAGGACGCTGCTGGTGAATCTGTCTTAATGTTTTGCAGCCCGAGGCTAACGCAGGTTCCCAGATCTGATGTCATTCTCACATCCATCCTCTCCGAGCGCTCCGTGCCAATTTGGACACACAGCAGCAGCCTGTTGGCATGCGGCCGACAGCTCGAGTCAATCTGTTAGAGTCAACAGAGAGAAGTGGATGGTGCTTACAGTAAACACTGATAAGATAAACCCCCAGAGGAAAATTCCTCTGTTTCATTTCTGAGGCGTGTTCACATTCACATTCCTCCGTTGTTAACTCTCTGTGTTAACCTTCAAGATGGCCGCCACCTTCACTGCAGCCTGACCTCCGACCCCTGAGACAGAAAACCAACACCAACCTGGGACAGAAAGTTTTATCTCTCCACTTCCAGCTGTGGATTTCATACAAACTGTCCGTTCTCAACACGCATCGCAACATTTGATCAAATCTGCAGTGAAATCAGATATTTTTAGTCCCAGAAGAAACCTGTGAAAAACTGGAGGGACTATTTAATACGGCGGTCATTAAATACATGCTGCTGCTGATTGGGTAAAGCCTCAGACACAGGTGAATCATGGGATTGTTTCTACAGCAGTTTTTCTAAAAACGTCCAATGCATGTTGTGATGTTTTAAGTAGGGTTGAGTCCTCGGTACAGCTAACATACTTCACACAGGTAATAAATGAGCAAAATGTGTCAATATCTGTAGCTGACAGATATTCTTGTGATCAGAAACATTGATCTGAAACTCTTCTGTCAGGATTTTTCTAACAAATCTAGAAACTTCTGATCAACCAGTCAACAAACCCATTTCAGTCAGGACCACTTTTGTCAAAATATCTTATATCCCAAGCAGAATTTTACATTTGGCGGTATGGCTCTGTTCTGGGACCTCCTTGTCCTTCTGCGTGCCTACATGGAAAACCTTAAGACAAGGAGAGCGGCAGCAGAGACCCCCAGGGTACAGAACAGAGCAAGCATCAATGCAATCAGAAAATGACATTGATTAATTAGAAACAACATAAAAAGGAGGAGCTGGGGTGGAGGTGGGTGCAAAAGGCTTGTAGAGGAAGCAGCAGAGATAGGCAGGCAGGCTAAAGCAGCTTAAATAAGGCGCCATGTAGATGTTTGCCAATTGGATGCTTGAGGAAATCAGGTGAGCTGTCAGCTGACTGTGTATGGTATCCAATGGGAAGCTTAGAGGAATCAGCTGATGTATGTTTATGACTAGCTCTGATCGTATGATATAGCTGTAACTGAAAGCTAAGCCTATGCTCAATTTCAGGTACAGATACAGATTATTTCTGTTATGAAATTGCAGGACAAAGTGAAAATTGTTTTGAAATTTGTTCTTTCTTTTTCATAATTCATTAAAAACTGATGACTGGTTCCAGTGAGAATAAACTGACTGTTCGGAGATTCAGTGTCGGCATCTTCTCAACTAGAAACTGGAAACTACAATGATTTAGCAGAATTCACAGGGATTGATGGTTGAATTATTGTGATCACGACTTCCTGGAGGGACTGAAGTTAAAGCTCTGAATCGAAGAATATAAAGTCTGATTGTTAAAAATGTTAAAATACAGAATAAAGACAGAGAATGTATCAAAACATGTATAAAATATGATGTATATATGTATAAAAACTCATCTCTGATCGATATTGACAGTTCACTGTTGGGTTCATTGTGCAGTCGATCAGTTACTGTTATTGATACTGATCAATAGGAAACACACACAACATACAGTTCATTGACAGAACAGGAACCAGCAGTCTAAACTGTGAATGTTGAACTGGTTTTAATGGGTCTGATGGGAGTGATTGTGTCCACATGAGGGTGAGCAGAGTTCAGTTTACTCAGGGAGGGGGCTCTTGTTAACCACACACTCCTCCCCCTTCAAGCCAAAGTCCTGTCAGAGCGACTCGTACGGCAGAGGAGCGTCCTCGCAGTGTTTGCTTGGGGCAGATACTGGGGCAGTTAGGGGGCCCGGGGTGGGGGTGGGGGGTCAGAGTCCAGGCATCCTGACCCGGTGTTCTGGGCGGGGCTGTGATGACCTGCAGGACTGTGTTTGGCAGGTTGGCTGAGCGCCGTGCACCTGCAGAGTTACACCCAGCGGCCCTGCCAGAGGCGAGGGGGGGTAAAATCAGTCTTTAATCTAGTCCTGGTTCCAGAGCTCATTAAACACAGCAGGCCACAGAGATCTGGATCTGGATCAGGGCTGAGGTTTGAGTCCTTATCAGACATCGTAGCTGGGTGTGTCAGCTGGCAGCAACAACGGCCAATCACATCACAGCTGGGACTGTTTTAATCCAAGTTCATCCACAGGTCCTCACAGAGACCACGTCCCCGAAGAGCCAGGACTGTGCCCGATTACCAACAGTTGTCCCCAAAGGAGTGTCCTAGTCAATTAGTCATCATGTTTCTGATATCACTGTATTGATTAGAACCTGTTAATCAGCAGTAATGATTGTGAATCAGAACAAGCAGTAACACAGTGTAACATCACACAGTCTGGTTGTTCAATAACTTCCAACTTCACTGAAACTGATCAGACTGATCGATACGATGAATGATGGATAACGTTAACAGTTACTGACTAATTAACTGGCTACAAACTGGCTCCTCTTCCTCCTCTTCCTCTCCTGTCGCTGCCTGAACCCGCCGGCTCTTCATCCCCAGAGTCAGAGTCCTGGTCGGTCTCCTCCGTCGGTCCGCCCCACTCCGGGTCTGTGGCTCATTCGGGCCCTGCTCCCCGGCAGTATTCCCCGCTGGGTCCCTCTGTCCTTCCAGCTCCCAGTCCGGGTACAGACAGCTAACAGCAGCTAGTACAGTTAGCATATGCAGCAGTGCAGCGGTCAGAGACTTCCTGTGTTACAAGAGAAAAGGTCCCTGTTGCAACAATCCTCTGATACTTTGGTTAATGTTGGTTTGGTTTCTCTGCGACTGACTGAAAGTGTCACTGAGACTCTCAAAGACCTTTTCTCAAATATTACAACTTTATAAAAAACAATTTTTGGCTGTTACCATAGTAACTACATCTTCTCTGCTTCATGTCTGGAGACTGCTCTCGATAGATATTCTTCCTGTGTCTTTGAGCTCTCTGATCGCATTAACAGTTCAACAGTGCTTTGCTAAACTACAACTGTGTAGTGTGAACTCGTCATTAGTCTCACAGGTGATTGATTGATTGATTGATTGATTGATTGATTAGCGTCCTGGTTCCTGAACATTAGTTATAATAACGTTTGATGCACTGATGTAAGTTTGCTGAGAAAGTTGTGATATTTAGTGTGTAATGAAAAATGTTTTCATGTGAAGGAGTGAAAGGTTTAGTTTCATTTAAGAGAAAGAAAATTAATCCTCACACACACACACACACACACACACACACACACACACACACACACACACACACTCACTGAGCCACAGGGAAATGCTTTAAAACTGTTTTTGGGTGAAATCCAAAGTGGGATTGATGCTGACAGATTTGGATAATTCGCCCAGAGTTCTGACTTACAGGCTCACTTTGTAATGTTTTCACTCAGTCCCAAAACCTCATGCGCTCGTTAGTCTTTTAACACTCGCTCTGTCTCCATCCTCGTCTTCGTCTTCGTCCTCGTGAAGAGTTAAACTGCACTTCATATGTGTGTGTTTGGGTCGTTCTCACTGTGATTGATGGCATTGTTTAAAGCCAGGGAGGTTTTGGAAAGCTTTGCTATTGTTTCAGCTCTTGGCGAGGAGGCTTCTTTAGAAAAACAACAGGGAGGAGGAGGAGGAGGAGGAGCGAATACAAAGAAAAACAAAACAAGAGTTGTCTTCACACTCGCCGGTTTAAAGTCCGAGCGCCTGATGCTGAATCTGATAGTCGCCCGCTGGGATTCCTCCGCTGCACCCCCCCCCCTCACACCACCAACCCAACCACAGCTATCCGTGCCCACCCCACCCGGCCAACCCCCGGGAAGAGCAGAGCGAGGGACAGAGCAGGAAAAATAAAACACACACCAGGAATGTACCAACACACAAACATGGCGTCCGCCCAGGCCCTCCACTCTGCTCCACTGTTATTCTTACAAGATGTTTGGGGCCGGTCACCGGGGCCCGACGCTAACCACAGAATTTCTGATATTTCTCTGTACCCCCCCCACCCTCCCCACTACACCACCTCCACCACCTCCACGCCCCCGCCGAGGAGCCGCTGGGAATGTTTTGTGAAAACACAGCGCCGCAGGGCTCGGCCGGTGGTCCGCTGCAGAAAGCACGGTGAGCGTGGCCACGAGGGGCCCCTGAGGGCCCCCGGGGGCCTCATCAGCACCGAGCAGTGCCGCGGCCCCCCGAGGGGGAAGAGGCATGTTGTTGCAGTCCGGTCCTGATGGATGAGTTCTGCCTCCGGATCAGAAAACCTCCTCATGATAAATGTTATGGTACATCTGAACAGCTTCAGTAATTATATCTCTAGCTTATGTAAATGAATTGAGCATTGAATTATGGGTAATTTACTGAAAATTAGTCTTTTACTTTTATTCTCCCAGAACGAACGAGAGCATCTGCCAAGTTCTCTTAAACACTGAACAAGACGCTGCCCAGAGCCTCCGAGCAAATATTAAAACCTTAAAATATTAAAATATTACCTTTTCTCAGTTTTCTTAGAGTTAATTAGCTCAAAGGTCACCTGACCTTCTGCGCCCAATGGGAAGCAAGCAGGGGAAGTGACAGTGACAGACAGGAAGAAGACGGGACGACCTCATATCATTGGAGTATCATTGTTATAGTTTTAACAGTGATCAATGGAGTATTTCTTTAGGCCACAGATAATCCAATTATTATAATTACTATAAAACATATAATCTAATTTCATTCATCCTTTTATTATGTTCCTCAGTGTGAAACCAATGTTTCTTTGCGTTGGACACTTTGTGGACTTGATGTTTGTTCTTATCTTGGTACGAGTGAACAATAAGAAAACATTAGTGAATCCCAAAAATCAGTGGGTACAAATACAAATACAATAAATTAGTTTATGGTGTCCCGTGGGAGGCACAATGAGTTCCAGGTGTTTGGACTGACGATGAGCTGGTTGTGGCATGTGGCAGCATTAAAGGCGCTGCGTGTTTATTAATTATGGACACTGATGAGTAGCTGCTGTGCTGTGAGGAAACAGTACCTGTACAGGTGTAAACAGCTAATGCTGCTGATGTCAGTAAACAAGTCATCAACCAACCGCAGCTGATAGTGAAGAAACCAGACTGAATGATTCAGAGATCAGATCAACAACCGCTGCCCCCCAAAACATCTGTGTGTGTGTGTGTGTGTGTGTGCAGACGATCTAATTGGAGGCAGGTGAATAATTGGTGGATTAAGGCACCGCCCTCCGTCTGCATTGGCTGGGTGTGGAGGAATAAAGTTAAGTGTGATTACCTCCTCATTACACACATAAATACCCCCACAGTGTGCTGAGGATTATCCACATTACGGCTGATTCCTCAGACTGTCAGACAGCCGGACGGCGGTCGCTAGGCAACCCAACAACAAGCGGCATTAAGGATCATGAGCCGGGATCGGGATGAGTCTCAGAGGACGCTAACAGGCTCTTTATGAACAGATCACATGACTTCAGAGAGAGTTAACGTACAGAAAATGTATGAAAGTGAACAAACAGGCTCAAAGTCCACCATCAGACGCTTCCTGTGCCAGACCCCAGGAAGTCAACTGTAAACTCTTTATGTCTGTGCAGAAGAAGAACAACAGTTGAGTCTGGAGCCAGAGACACAGATGGGATCTGGCAGCGAGGAGTTTGTTCTTTTTCATCCCAGAAAGCAGCGCAGACATAAATAAATACAAACAACAACAGAGAGACAAATATGACTTTTATGAGAGCTGTCAAGTGTCAGCTGACCTTTAACGTCCTTTTACACAACTTACTACAAACGTACTCATTCGCACATCAGATGTGGTCAGACCACACGTTGTACAATAAAACAATAACTGCAAACACGCCCGCATGGAAATGTGTCTCTATGTGTCTCTATGTGTCTCTATGTAGGATGAGGGTCAAAGGTTGTGACCTTTATGCTCCGAGAGCCAACAGTGGGCAACACTAGCTAACATTAGTTTATAAATGGAGATCACAAGTCCGTTTTTTTCACAGAGAAAACGATCAATCATCAATCAGTGGTTCCGTATTCGACCTACTGTTGTCTGTAGGCTGCTAACTGTAGTACAGCTGAACCTGGAGGCTCGGGCCGCTACAGTTTAATGAACATTAAACAGAGAAGCTTTAATAATAAATTAATATTACTGGTGAATTATAGAAGAGTCAAAGCTAACAGAGCAGACGCTGCTAGCTGCTATTGATCTGCATTATTAGCAAAAATATATCAGAGGAAAATAAAAACATTAACAGATTAAAACTAATTAAAACGGACATTTGTTGATTTGTTAAGCATTAAAGTGTTAAAGCTGCAGAAACACACAGAAGAAACATGTGACTGAAAACAGAGAACAATGCTGGAATGCGTGTTCGAGTCCCGTGTCCCGTGTTTGAGTCCCGTGTTCGAGTCCCGTGTTCGAGTTCCGTGTTCGAGTCCCGTGTTCGAGTTCCGTGTTCGAGTCCCGTGTTCGAGTCTCGTGTTTTGAGTTTGAACACACAGAAGAAACGTGACTGAAAACAGAGAACAATGCTGGAATGCGTGTTCGAGTCCTGTGTCCCGTGTTCGAGTTCCGTGTTCGAGTCCCGTGTTCGAGTTCCGTGTTCGAGTCCAGTGTTTGAGTCCCGTGTTTGAGTGCAGACACACGGTCCTGTGTTCGAGTCCCGTGTTTTGAGTTTGAACACACAGAAGAAACGTGACTGAAAACAGAGAACAATGCTGGAATGCGTGTTCGAGTCCTGTGTCCTGTGTTCGAGTCCCGTGTTCGAGTCCCGTGTTCGAGTCCCGTGTTCGAGTCCAGTGTTTGAGTCCCGTGTTTGAGTGCAGACACATGGTCCCGTGTTTGAGTCCCGTGTTTGAGTCCCGTGTTCGAGTTCCGTGTTCGAGTCCCGTGTTTTGAGTTTGAACACACAGAAGAAACGTGACTGAAAACAGAGAACAATGCTGGAATGCGTGTTCGAGTCCTGTGTCCCGTGTTCGAGTCCCGTGTTCGAGTTCCGTGTTCGAGTCCCGTGTTCGAGTTCCGTGTTCGAGTCCAGTGTTCGAGTCCCGTGTTTGAGTACAGACACATGGTCCCGTGTTCGAGTCCCGTGTTCGAGTTCCGTGTTCGAGTCCAGTGTTCGAGTCCTGTGTTCGAGTCCTGTGTTCGAGTTCCGTGTTCGAGTCCCATGTTCGAGTCCAGTGTTCGAGTCCCGTGTTTGAGTGCAGACACACGGTCCTGTGTTGACCGAGAAAAAAAAAAAAAAAAAAGGAATGGTGTTGGAGTCCCGTTTCCGGGGTTTGAGTCCCGTGTTCGAGTTCCGTGTTCGAGTCCCGTGTTCAAGTCCCGTGTTTTGAGTTTGAACACACAGAAGAAATGTGACTGAAAACAGAGAACAATGCTGGAATGCGTGTTCGAGTCCTGTGTCCCATGTTCGAGTTCCATGTTTGAGTCCCATGTTCGAGTCCCGTGTTTGAGTCCCGTGTTTGAGTGCAGACACATGGTCCCGTGTTTGAGTCCCGTGTTCGAGTTCTGTGTTCGAGTCCCGTGTTTGAGTCCCGTGTTTGAGTGCAGACACATGGACCCGTGTTTGAGTCCCGTGTTCGAGTTCCGTGTTCGAGTCCTGTGTTTTGAGTTTGAACACACAGAAGAAACGTGACTGAAAACAGAGAACAATGCTGGAATGCGTGTTCGAGTCCTGTGTCCTGTGTTCGAGTCCCGTGTTCGAGTCCCGTGTTCGAGTCCCGTGTTTGAGTGCAGACACATGGTCCCGTGTTTGAGTCCCGTGTTTGAGTCCCGTGTTCGAGTTCCGTGTTCGAGTCCCGTGTTTTGAGTTTGAACACACAGAAGAAACGTGACTGAAAACAGAGAACAATGCTGGAATTTGT
>NW_026136719.1:2362621-2397621 GCF_905237075.1 Dicentrarchus labrax
AGGTAACAAACACACAGCGATATGAAAATTATATTAAAGTAATGTTACACTCTGGAGCATCTGGAGAGTGCGGGGAGGTTATATTTCCTTCAGTTGCACACACGGTAAGAATAAGTGACTTCTTGTGTCTGTATAAATAAGGCAGATATCTGTTGGTAAGGTCAGGATGAGGGATGATGAGGAGGAGGATGATGACCAGCTGGCTCTGCATGAACTCGGTCTCATGATGTTCATTCTGCAGAGTTCTGGAGTTGCTCCAGCATCAGTGAACAGCAGGAAGTCCCCTGACAAAACACTCGGCCCTCTGAGCTCTGAGACTGCGTGGCTGTACATGTATTCATCAAAGACCTGTTTTTGCACTCACACTGTGGGGACCCGCAACATTGTGGGGACTCGCGTTAAATTGGGACAAACAGCTGGTCGTCAGTCATTTAGTTCAGGATCCAGGAATTTATGCAAATTTAACTGATTCTGCGAGAAAATAATAAAAATCATTTTTCACTTTCTTCTTCAATTTCATTGATAAGATTTTGTGAAAACATCACAATTTTCATCACAGCTTTTAAGAAAATCTGATATCAGGTATTTTAGGCCACAATAATCCCAAAAAATGTGTGCAAAGCTTTTTTTAAACTCACATTGTGGGGACTCAAACAAATTGCTGGCCAATCAGTTCAGGATTTAGAATTTCATTTTTGTAGCAAACGCAAGATGTAGAGTCAAACCTTATAATACCATACTATATAATCTTTCTGTATGTCATTGATTTCAATTCTGTCAGATTACAGGATCAGATGAGTTTGTTGTTGTATAAAATATATATCAAGACCTGTTTAAGTATTTTTAATAACAATAATTTATTTTATTTTTTTACGGTATTTATTGAATAAGACTTATTTAATAAATACTGTAAAAAAAAATCAATCAGAGGTCTCCACTGACTCCTGTTTCTGTGTATTTCAGTGAATTTAAACTTGTCCTGGCGGCTGCAGCGGCTCTGTCCGGCCCTCAGGGGGTTATGTGTAACTGCTGGCCCCCAGTCGGGCCCCTGGGGGCCTCTGGTAGAGCCGTCGGCCTGTGACAGCCTGTAATTTGCAGCACCGGCGGAGCTTAAAACGACCCCCCCACTGTCTGGTAATCTCCCAGAATTCCAATAATCTGCGCTGTTGCGGCCTGTCATCAGCCGCCGGCGTGGAGCCGCAGACCGGTCGGTCGGGCTGCGGACGCTGAGCGTATTGTTCTCCGTACCGACTCTCACAGTCGCTGTGTGGCCAAACTGCTGCTGCAGCCGAGGAGAAGCAGAAAGGAGCTAAAAATAGTTTGTCTGTAAAAATAGTTTGAGTTTGGAGGCTCCACTGAAACCAGAGGCCGTGTTTGAGTTGGAGCAGAGTGTGGGATCGCTGTCTCTCTCTCTGGACGTCTTCCTCGGACGCCCACGTGTGTGTGCAGAGTAGATATCCAACAGTATGAGTGTTTCTACACGCAGTACAAGCAGGTGTGTGGATAATGACATGTACAGAGCTCAGTGTGTGGCTGCATGTGCAAACGTGTATTAGGTAATTATATGTACGAGTGTATAATGACACGTGACCGCATGTATTCACAGAGCGTGTATCTGTAAGCCCCTGTAATTAAAGAGTGTGAGAATGTGAGTGAACATGAAAATAATACAGAAAATATGATCAAAACATACTTAAAGTACCTAAAATAAGTATATTATATCATTAAATTATTGGATTTTAATTATTGATTTAATGTTGCAGCTGGAGCAGGTGGAGCTCTGCTGCCGGGTAGAGTTTGGTGTTAGGTGTTGCGGGGCAGCCAGCACTGGATAATGTTATTTACCATGGTTGCAGCTTGCTGGCTAACCTTAGGTTGCTCGCTAATGTTAGTTGGTTACCGTTGTTGTTATTGCAAAATACTATCTGAGTTAGCTTAGCTTCCCCAGCTAACGTGATCCATGATGCTTACTTATGTATTCTGACAAACAGTGTTGATTTTAGCCAACAATACATGACGTAGAGGTACAATGCTAACGATAGCTTTCTACTAGCTGAGAGCGATAGCAGGCTGCAGCGTCCTTCGTGTTATAGCAACATTACAGATATAGGGAGGCATCTTAAATATGATTGTTATTTATTTTACAGCATTCAGTCTCCAGTGTGTTGTGACTGTGATGGTGCTCAGGTCTATTACAGTTTTTTCCAGTTGCTAACACACTAAAATGACACAGCACAATAATATAAAGTGACACACAGAGAGCAAAACCTCTTCTCAAGTCTCCAAAACTTTAAACACATTTTCTGCTTTACACACATTTTTAAATGCACTGATGGTTCTCTGCATAACAACAATCTGACATAAAGTCACATGTTCACATTTCAAAACTCTGCCATTCAAAATGACACTACATGAGCTGATTGGCCAATATATGATCCACCTGGCCAAACACCTCAATGGTTCATTGTTACCACTTCAATCAGTAAGTAAGAACTATAAAAAGACACCAGGTGAGCACCTTTTTTTTCTCTGAAAGTTTTTTCTGCAATTTTCTTTTTCAGTTCACTCCAAAGTAAATATATCTGCTGTGCATATGTTGCACTGACTTGAAAAATAAACAATAAATGTTTATACAGCATCTGTGTGTGTGTGTGTGTGTGTGTGTGTGTGTGTGTGTTTGTGTGTGTTTGTGTGTGTGCGTATCTGCAAATATTTCTGTGCATGTGAACAATCTGAAGAATTTTCTACAATTGGAACTATTTTAGTATTAAAGCAGACTAAAGATGAGAGTGCTTTTCATAATGGCCAACAGTGTGGAGTTGGTTAGACATAAATATGGTAATATGAATGAAGTGTGCGTCATTTGGTGCAAAAGTTTGATTTTGATAATGCTCTATGTAGTTTTGGTTGCGGTGCTTCATTTTGCAGGAGATATGAGGTATTTTGTGGTTTTGTGAATTGTGTTAAGTATTTTGATAAAACCAGCCTAGTTTGCAAAATTGTGTTTTAGCAATTGGAAAAAACTGTAATGTGAATATAAAGTGACTTCCATTAAATGTTGTGAAGTGTATATATATATTCTATATTTGCCTCCTACATCAGGACACATTGTATTATTCCTCCTCCCTCCCTCCTCTGCGTAAGCGGGACTCCTGGACAGTATCATTAAAACCTCCCTGTGGTCAAACGTCCTCTGGGCTCCCAGCAGACCAGAGCCTGTTGTTTCAGCAAACCTCAGAGTTTGTTTCTCCTCCTCTGGCTCCACCACTTCCATCATGTCATCACATCGACCCAGAAACAGTCTGATTACAACAAATACTGCAGGAAACACTGAGTCTCTACTACAAATACTGCAGGAAACACTGAGTCTGTACTCTGAGAGTCTCTACTACAAATACTGCAGGAAACACTGACTCAATTAGGACTCTCTCTGGTTGGTTGAATGATGGAAAATACAAATCAAATGCTCTGCACTCACCGTCCACATGTTGCTCTTGTCTTTGGACAGATTAGCTGATTTATATTCCTCCATGTTTCACATTGCTTCTATGATATTCGATACATCGTCTTGCATCAGGACAGCTCATTGTGCCACAGGCAGAGAAAATGTTAATAAATCAAGAAACAAGAAACACACAATAAACAATAAAAAATAAATTAATAAAATGAGTTACAAGAAGCACATAAATCATCAGATAATGAGGCTTTAAAACTTAAGACAACTCAAATGTGAGAACAGTTTGTTGCTAAGCAGCAGCTCTCGTCAGAGTCAGAAATGAAGTAATTCATCTAAATCTTAAGATTTTAGATTTTGTTAAATACTTTTATATTGTTTTAAACTGTTTTTTCCCCCTATTGAAAAACTGTAAAATTTAAATACAACACAGCTTTTTTCTTTTTTGATTGATTTTAGTGGAGTGGAAATAAATCTGGTGTCAGACACTGGAACAACTGGCTGCCATTAACGAATCTCCAACAACCTTCAAATTAAAGTTTGACTTTATGTAAAATGTCCTCTGACAAACATTTCTTTAATGATCACTCAATCATTAAAGAAATGTAAACAAAATGGAGGAAAAAACACTTCATTGTATGCAAAAGATAAGAATTCGTATGTGAGTTGATTTTTTTCTCTCCACCCTACAAACTATTATTTGGCTTTGATTTTTAATGAATTATACAAGAATTTTGAATTTTGAGAAAATTCCCCAAAAAAGCCTAAAATCATCACAACATGCTGTCACAAAATCGGCTGTGAAATTAAGTATTTGAAGTATTTCCTTTAAGGCACCTGAAATATGTCACTACAATGAAATAAGATGATATTTCAGTCACAAGTTTTGATCTCCACTCAGGAACTTTAAAGAAATGTAAACAAAATGGAGGTAAAACCACTTCATGATGTGCAGGTAAAATAACCGTCCAATCAGAACCGAGTCTGTAGGTGAGGTGAACAGGGGTTGAGGTGTGTTTGGGATTTTGTTTTGGGGCCTCAGTGGAACGTTCTGGGAGTTTTGCCATCAAACACACATTCAGCATTCCTCATCGTTTGTACGGAGCGATACGAGCTCTCTGGGGTCGTTTTCACTCTTACATAACAGAAGAAGATTAAATCGCTCTGGTATTCATCAGGAGGTCAGCCATTTAAAAGACACACTGCTGACATCACTGCTGTGCTCTTCATCATCTTCATCGGCGCTGAACAACATTAAAAAACGTATTCCTGCTGAATCAGCTGAGACGTACATCAACACTGCGCCTCCCCCTGACTCTGGTATCCATGGCAACGGCCGTCAACAGACACACACAGACTTTAATTCATGTGCTTCAGTTTGTTCTCGGAGAGGAAGAAGAGGCTTTAATATGTGAAGACTCAACTTCTATAACTTTATGTGCTTGTGTTCAAGACAAATCAATTAATCAGACAATGGAGGCACAAACGGGTAGTTTGTGACCTGGAAGGTTGTCAGAAAGTAAAGAACGTCCAGTCGATTTTAACAAATCAAACCCAATCAGACGTCATTCAATGACGTTCCAGCAATAAGGACAAAACAATCACACCTTAAAACAAAAAGTAAAGGTTGAAGGAGCTACCGGATGTTAAAGTCTCAAACAGGAAGAAAACTGGGGGATGTTTGGAGGTCAGAAGCTGTTGATTCACAGTGAGTTCAGTACTACAAGAGTTAATATCAACATTAATGCAAACAACTTCCTCATGTTCACGTGTTTCTTGTAAAAGGTTTGGATCCTGGCATCCAGGGCTGAGTCAGATTAGTTAGATTGGCTACGTATCAATCTGTCCATCAGTAAATAAATAATGTAAATGACCTCGGTACTGTAACATTATTCCCTGTTGGTCTCGATGGCTGTCCTCGATCCCGGTCTGGCTACTGAGCCCAGTTCTGCTAACGGCAGATACAGTTAGCAGCAGCTAATGTAGCTATAAAGTAGGAAAATACGTATTTACACTGTTTGTAGTTTAATTACTGTTTATTTCTCTCATTTTCATCTTCTGTTTCTCACTCTGTGGTATCATTTCTTCAGTAACCGTTCACCTTATAACTGATATCACACACACACACACACACACACACACTCACACACACACTCACACACACACACACACACACACACACACACACACACACACACACACACACACACACACACACACACACACACACACACACACACACACACTCTCTCTCTCTCTCTGATAACTCGGTTATATAAAAACTAACACTAAACACACATTTCACACACATTCATGTTTAACAGACAAACAAGGACACACGTAAACACACACATCGTTGATAAAAGTTTGTTATATGAAGATAAGCTTTATATTTACATTTAATTTGTCAGTTATAGTAACACACACAGTATGGAGGCTTTTCACTGACTGCTCTGAAATATTATATAAATACATAAAACCTAGGGGGTCCAAGGACATTGTCCACCACTTACAGCAGCTATAGGCACTATTTGACCTAAAGAACTGAACATCAATATGGAAACCTTCCTCCTATATGAGAGTCTTTATCCTTTTTTATATCAAAGTGTTGTCCAAATTTCTTCTTCATTTTGAAACCAGAACACATGTTGAGGAAGACTCGTTTGCACTCCTGACACCTAAAAGAGGAAATAAAAACGTGTTATTTTTAACATTGGAAACAGGTCAGGTAAACAGCTTTACTGATCTTAACATCTATTTTTGTTAAACTGTCTATAAGCTAGTTAGCTACAACGCTGAAGGCTTTGTTCACTCCTCTGAAAGCTGGTCAGTGAAGCTGCTCGCTAACAGATACAGTTAGCATCGTTAATTAGCCGTTAGCTACTTTAGCTAAAGCTAATCTTTCTGACAGCGACTCATTTTGTGGCGACTGTGATTTCCAGCTGTTTTACAGATTGTTTCTTTCACAATGTGACCTTATGAAAAAAGTTCTTCTGAGCCGGTGGCAGTGATGGGCTGGTTACTCAAAAAATATAATTTATTACTAATTACTCTTTTAATAAGAAATATTATTACTTTACTCATTACTGCCTACCAACAATAATTAGTTACACTACCAGTTAGATTACTTTTCTTATAAAATTTGTAATTGTATCCTTTCTACTCAAAAGTCAGACATATATATATATATATATATATAATATATTATAATATTTCCCAATTAGTTTCCTCCACGATTATAAACATGAATCCAAGGATGTGATCGATTGTTTGATTTCAGATCAGTAGGAGGAAAAAACTAAAGTAAGGTAACTAATAATTTTAATTGGTGAGTAACTGTAATATTATGGCTAATAATGTCTTACTGCCCAACACTGATCAAGTGACACATTGCTGTAATTACACGGTTCAACACGACTGAATGAAACACGTCACACAGAAGACGACAACCTGTATGATAAAGTCAGAGAGACTGAGGTTGACGTTATGTTAAAACAGTTTCGGGGCCCATGAAGCCGGCGCACTGGCTCTGTCCTGGCTCCACCCCCTCTGTCCTGACTCTGAGGTTGAGACTCTGCAGGCAAAAACATGTTTTATTTCACGCACTGGTCAATTTGGAGATTTTAGACTATTTTGTTTCCACACGTCGTTTTTTAAATAACAGTTCTTTACTTTTCTAACCGGTCCTCACAGAGACATAAATACAAGAATTCATGCACCACTTAGTGTGAAACACTTGATGAATAAATATGTTGTTTTACATGCACGCACACACACACACACACACACACACACACACACACTGTGGAGTTCAGTCTCCCAGATCTCCGTCATAGTTTCTGTGGTTCACAGAGAGTTTACTGCTGGAGGTAAAAACACCTCCCTCCCCCTCTATCAGCAGTTTCTCTTCCAGCTCTCTGTCAGGTTCAACCACTCATCCATCAACACGCTAAACACCTTAACTCAAGTGTGTGTGTGTGTGTGTGTGTGAGTGTGTGTGTGTGTGTGATACAGTCACTTTTATTTCCTTTATTTAACCAGATGAGTCAACTGAGAAACAACACACACACACACACACACAGAATATACAGACACACACACACACACGCACACACACACACACACACTACACACACACACACACACACACACACACACACACACACACACACACACACACACACACAACTATTACTAAATGTATTTAAAGACTAAAGATTTCCCATAATGCAACTGAATTATTTCCAAATTGTGTCTGAGAATTCAGGTTTAGTACTAAACTATTTTCCTGCTGCAGTTACAAATAAAAGGTATCTGTTATATTCACAGTAAATCCCCCAGAGGTGAACATTTTGTTCCTCTCTTATATATTTATATTTGTATATTTAAAGTCTCCATGAAGTCAGAATCAGTGTGTTTATCTCCTCTGTCTCTGTCAGTCTCCTGTCCTCCAGTTTCGGTCCAACAGGGACAGGAAGTCCTGTTTCAGGCATTTAGAGTTTCCTGATAATCAATAAAAGTATTTGATGCCTCATCCTGCAATCGGGGGCGTATACTAATGCTGCGTTTTGTTTCTGCTGATAACGTGAGGTCCTCACAAAGATAGAAGTACCAGACCACAGTCATAATGTACATACACACATTATGCATGAACACAAACATGCTAAATAATGTGTCTGATTTATAGTACAGATCACATATTAAATATATAAATATATATTAAACACAGTGAGGTCGACCCTGACACAGAATCCTGCCTCCTGATTGGATTAAAACCATACTGTTGTGTTTTATACCTCAGATATCTTTACCTGTGCTCCACATGAACACTGATGACCCCAGCAGTCACATTAATAGAAAGCGTTGCTCACCACCACCACCTTTTTGCTGACTTGCAAGTGTCCGTCCACATCCCAGAATGCCGTGCGAGTCTGACCCTGGCAGATGGTGAAAACCAGAAGTGAAAGCACGCAGATGTTTCCATGTTTCACAGTCAGCACTTTAACATGAGACAGACAGACAGACAACAACTGGACGTCTTCATCCCGCCTGAATTTCTCACTTAAAGCAGTAACAAGGAACTTTAATTTAATGTTCATTGTGGTGCCCCGTGTGGACAAAGGCGGTAGTGCTTCGATGGCCTTGTTTCATTGATTTTAAGAGGAACCCGGTGGCAGACATTAATAATAAATACAGGTTTAGAGGCATCAGTATTAAACTGAGACTGTTTATAACCAGTTAAAACTCCTCGTAGTACAATTCAATTGTCATTTAGACAGACAGGAGCTGTTTTTGGAATTCAAACTTACATACTGTCCTATAGCGAACTTCTTGTGCCAAGTCAAGATAAGATAAAATAATCCTTTATTATCCCACAACAGGGAAATATATATTTTTAAGTACTATAAGAGTAAAACAGTACATATTGCAGATATTGATTGCAATTGTAAACGTCTGTGACAATGCTGATTGTAGACAGCAGACCTGTGGTACCTCTCTTTGGCCCAACGTGGGTGCAGCAGCCAGGCACTGACAGAGCTGCACAGGGACGGGACGTGTTCTCCATCATGGAGAGGGAACACCCAGGTACTCACAATGTTCATCCTCTTTTATTGTGATTTACTTTGATCATTAAGTATAAATTTCAGTGTCCATCAAAATATACCTTCTGATGCCTTTAAGTACAGTTTGTTCTGGGTTAGACTCCTACTGTCAGCCTGTTGAATCCCTGTAGTCACCTGACCCGACCCGCTGCAGGACTGACAGTAAATGCTTTAAATACATAACTGCAACAGCACTTTTAGCATCAACTGACTCCACATTTTTTTTCTTGGAAAACATGTAAAAATATTGCAGCAACAGAGAAAAGTCTGAGCAGAAATCAGCAGTCAGCATGTCTGCACTGTGTTGTTGGCTGTGTTTACACTGAATGGCTGCAGTCTATTTAAAGCGGCTCGGTGTATTTATGTCAGATGTATACAGCGTGGAGGAGACGGCGGGGCTCGCTCTGCCGCTGTGGTTCACTCTGGGTCATTTTGGGCTCCAGGAGTTTGTAAAAAATGCAAAAATAAAAATAAAAAGCAGGTTGTGTTGTTGTCATCTGACGTCTGGGTCGACTCGGGCCACGGCAGCTCGTCTGCAGAGGAGCAATCCGGAAATATATTAACTGCTGTCAGTACTGCAGTAAAACACCAACCAGATCCTCCAACGTAAAGACTTTTGACTGTTTTCAGACTGAAGAATTGGTGGTAATGTGGTAGATAAAACAAACCCTCTCTGCGATGCTAACCTCAAACCCCAAATTCTACCATGGCCGATGGAACCGATCTAGACAATGCTCGGGATTCAACCAGAAGTATTTCAGGTTTAGTACAGGTGGTCCATTCCACGTCTCATGAAACGCTTTATCACAGTATCACAGCATAGTTTATCCTTCCAACAGCAATCTGAGTGAGAGGACACATTACAGTTAACATTTTCAGGACAACATAGATTATCTCCAAGATATTTGGTCAATTTAATCAATTTCCAGGCTGGAACACTAATTTTCAGTAAAGTGACTAAATTGTTGAGTTAATTATTTATTGTTATTATTATATATTTACACGCCGTGTATTCATCCGCTGTTGAAAATAGTCTCTGTTTGTTTAAACTCCTGCTACTTTTTAAACATGAAACTATATATTTGTGATGTAAAGTCTTCAGTAGGAATCAATGAGCTACAGACAGGAAGTCAGACAGCATTAAGAGACGGACGGACATGAGTTCCTGATCTTTGAAGATGTTAATGGATTTTTTATTAGCCATCATTAAGTCCAAGTTGTCAGTGTTTTCTTTCTCCGGTACCATTATCAGATATTTATTCAATTCAATTCAATTCAATTCAATTCAATTTTATTTGTATAGCGCCAATTCATAACAGAAGTTATCTCAGGACACTTTTCAAATAGAGCAGGTCTAAACCGAACTCTTTAAAACAATATTTACAGAGACCCAACAGTACCACCATGAGCAAGCACTTGGCGACAAGGGCAAGGAAAAACTGCCTGTTAAAAGGCAGAAACCTAGGACAGATCCTTCGGCTCTAGGTAGGTGGTCGTCTGTCTCGACCAGTTGGGGTGAGAGAGAGAGAGAGAGAGAGAGAGAGAGAGAAGAGAGAGAGAGAGCGAGAGACAGACAGAGAGACAGACAGGTGCACAGCAACAACAGTATTGGCCATGGCAATCTAGCAGGACCATGGCAGGAGGCTCCACCAGGATCGACAAGAACCTGCGAGACGAGAAAGCACAAGAACTCCGGGGAAGAAGTGAAGTTAGTAACATGCATTAATGGAACATGAATGAGTGCAGAAAGAGAGAGGAAGGGAGGAGCTCAGTGCACCATGGGAAATCCCCCGATAGTCTAGGCCTATAGCAGCATAACTAAGGGATGGTTCAGGACTCACCTGATCCAGCCCTAACTATAAGCTTTGTCAAAGAGGAATGTCTTAAGCCTACTCTTGAATGTGGTGAGGGTGTCTGCCTCCCGAACCACAACTGGAAGCTGGTTCCACAGGAGAGGAGCTTGGTAACTGAAGGCTCTGGCTCCTGTTCTACTTTTAGAGACTATAGGAACCACAAGTAGCCCAGCATTCAGAGAACGTAGTGTTCTAGAGGGGTAATAGGGTACTATGAGCTCTTTAAGATATGAAGGGGCCTGACCATGAAGAGCTTTATAGGTGAGGAGGAGGATTTTAAATTCTATTCTACATTTTACAGGGAGCCAATGCAGAGAAGCTAGTACAGGAGAGATGTGATCTCTTTTTCTAGTTCCTGTCAGTACTCGTGCTGCAGCGTTCTGAATTAATCGGAGCGTTTTAATGGACTTACTGGGGCAACCTGATAATAAAGAGTTTTTGTAATATTACGTAAATGAAAGAAGGCAGTCATAGAGGTCTGCTTTATGTGGGAGTTAAATGACAAATCCTAATCAAAGATAACTCCAAGATTCCTGATAGTGGTGCTAGAGGCCAAGTTAATGCCATCTAGAGTAACTATATCTTTAGACAGTGAGTCTCTAAGGTTTTTGGGGCCAAGAACAAGAATTTCGTTTTTTTCTGAGTTTAACATCAGAAAATTGCAGCTCATCCAGGATTTTATGTCCGTAAGACATGTTTGTAATTTAGATAATTGATTAATTTCATTGGGCTTGATTGATAGATATAACTGCGTATCATCTGCATAACAGTGAAAGTTAATGGAGTGATTCCTAATAATGTTGCCTAAAGGGAGCATATATAAAGTAAATAGTATTGGTCCAAGTACAGAACCTTGTGGAACTCCATGACTAACTGTAGTATTTATTGAAGATTCATTGTTAACATGTACAAACTGCGAGCGATCTGATAAATATGACTTAAACCAGCTTAGTGCGGTTCCTTTAATGCCAATTTGATGCTCAAGTCTCTGTAAAAGAATATTATGGTCAATGGTGTCAAATGCAGAACTAAGATCTAATAATACAAGTACAGAGACAAGTCCATTGTCAGAAGCAGTCAGAAGGTCATTATTAACTTTAACCAGAGCTGTCTCTATGCTGTGATGAACTCTAAATTCTGACTGAAAATCCTCAAATAAACTATTGTTATGTAGAAAGTCACACAACTCTTTGGCGACTACTTTCTCCAGAATCTTAGAGAGGAAGGGGAGGTTAGAGATCGGTCTATAGTTGGCTAAAACCCCTGGGTCAAGAGTGGGCTTTTTAAGAAGGGGTTTAATTACAGCTACTTTAAAGGACTGTGGTACATATCCTGATAATAAAGAAAGATTAATCATATCCAGTAAAGAAGTGCCAATTAAGGGAACAACTTCTTTAAGCAGCCTAGTTGGGATCAGGTCTAATAGACAGGTTGATGGCTTCGATGAAGAAATGATTGAAGTTAACTGATGAAGATCGATAGCAGAAAAACAGTCTAAATATATATCTAAGTTTACATTGGTAGAAGTCCCTGAACTTGGAGAGCCACTGATAACTGTTGATGGCAGTTGGTGATTAATTTTCTCTCTAATAGTAATAATTTTATTATAGAAGAAGCTCATGAAGTCATTGCTACTTAAGTTTATGGGGATATGTGGCTCAATAGAGCTGTGACTCTCTGTCAGCCTGGCTACAGTGCTGAAGAGGAACCTAGGGTTATTCTTATTTTCTTCTATTAGTGCTGAGTAATAGGCTCCTCTGGCATTACGGAGGGCCTTTCTATAAATTTTAAGATTATCTTGCCAAATTGAGCGATATTCTGATAATCTGGAAGAGCGCCATTTCCTTTCAGATTTCCTAGCTATTTGCTTTCACTGGCGGGTTTGGTGGTTATACCAAGGTGCTAGTCTCCTATGTTTTAATAATTTCCTTTTTATAGGAGCGATAGAGTCTAATGTTGATCGTAGTGAGCCTGTAGCACTATCAACAAGATTATCAATTTCAGAGGGACTAAAGTCGTTATAGGATTCTGTTAAATTCAGACATGGCATTGAATTAAACACTGAAGGAATCTCCTCCTTAAATTTAGCTACAGCATTGTCAGATAGACATCTGCTGTAGGAAGTTTTGCCTAATGGGTTATAATCTAATAGTATGAATTCGAAAGTTATTAAATAATGGTCAGATAGGAAAGGATTATGTGGGAAGACTGTTAAATGTTCAATATCAATGCCATATTTATGTTAACAATGATCCATATTAGCAGTTTGAATCCAACTAAAAGCTCCCTGCACCAAACTCCCTTTAAGAAATATCACATTTGAACAATTCCTAACGTGTTCGTAACAACACGTAACTCTAGAAACACGAGCTAAAGGCCGTCATATGTCCACAGTCTGACTGTCAATACAGGATCAATATGATCCATACAGATACAGTGTATACTGATCAATATCATCCATAAAGATACAGTGTCTACTGATCAATATCATCCATAAAGATACAGTGTATACTGATCAATATCATCCATGAAGATACAGTGTCTACTGATCAATATCATCCATAAAGATACAGTGTATACTGATCAATATCATCCATGAAGATACAGTGTCTACTGATCAATATCATCCATGAAGATACAGTGTCTACTGATCAATATCATCCATACAGATACAGTGTATACTGATCAATATGAACTGGTTTATCCTCCTGCTGGTTGGTGGATCAGGTATTGATCTCTCTGCTGCAGAGTGTGGGAAGGTCAGAGCTCTGTGGTCGTGTTATTTTGATGCGTGTTTGTTATACGTATTAATGTGCACACTCTGCAGACCGGACAGCCCGACCGCAGCCAATCACCTGCTTCCTTTCTTTACTTCCTCCTGCAGGCCCGCGCTCAGAGCCGAATGCAGCTTACATAAGAAAATAAAAGAACCATTGAGCTGTGTTTATTCCACACATCCTTCATACAGACTTTATATAACAGCTCAAAGGGCTGAGACGCAGACAGAGAGCCTGAGCGGGGTAAAGTCCAAACTGACCCGGTAAGCAGGATTTATCAGAGCAGACTTTAAACCGGTGGAGTTACTGATCAACCTGCAGCCTGAGGCCTGGGAACGCTGCACGGCTGCAGCTGCACGCTTCGGACCCAGCGCCGAGTGTTTCTTTAAACCAATCACAGTCCTGTTGGGCGGCGCTAAGGGCCAGGATGCAGCCGATGTGCCCCTGCAATAATGTCAGGGGACTTGTTTTGGTGGAACACGTGGGGAGCCGAGCCCCAGCAGAAAGTGGCCCATCAGCGGGTCTGCAGAACGCCAGCGGAGCGGTTGCAGTTTATTTGGCTAGTTTCAGGAAGATTGTTCGTGTTAAAAACTGTACATTAATCCAGGAAGTTTACAGAGGATAACAGCTGCTAGCCTGTTTATGTTTGTACCGTTAGGGACCATTGTTAAGGTATCATACCATTTTCAGAGTGTAGGTCACTAACTACAACAACTGCTAACTACAACAACTGCTAACTAACTACAACAACTACTAACTACAACAACTGCTAACTAACTACAACAACTACTAACTACAACGACTGCTACCTGCAGAGCAATTGCTAATAACAATAGTTAACTGCAAACAAGTGCTAACTCTGCGTTAATTAAGCAGAGTTAATACAGCTAGGTTGATGCTAAATGAAGACATTAGAGGTCCAGTCAGTCATTTATTCACCATGTTTAATTAAATGTGGTAATGGAACCTCTTTGTCTTTATATAATCAGTCTATATGTTCTATATGTGAGATGTTTACTTTGTGAAACTGAGGCCACATCAGAGTAATGAGTAATGATGATAACCTGCAGGTCAAACATAAACTGATCATCTTTGGACTTTAGTTAAGGTGAAACCAGACTGATGAACAGTCACATGATGACTGCAGAGGAACAGGAGGTCCACTTTAAAATAACATTGAATTTATTATCCTGTCAAACTCTGACAGGATGTTTGTCAATGTGTAAAGGTTCGTGTTGGTTTTCATCCTGAAACTATACGAACACACATACGTCTCTGCTGGAAGGAAACACAGAATCTCCACATTTAACGACTTCTGAAAAACAAACCAGCAACAAATTAAGTGACTTATTCAGACCATCAGGGAAAAAGTGAGAAATATATTTAAATATATATATATGTACATGTATATATATACACATCTGTGTGTATACATATATCTCATTCCCATGCATTCAGCTCAGAGTCTCTTCCTCTCCTCTTGGGATCTCTGGATCAGGATCCTCTAGCTTTAAATGTAAATAGTCAATAGATAAAAAACAGCTGCTTCATTTCCAACACTGGGACGGGACTACTTGTGTAAGTGGTGTTTCTCTTAAAATACAGAAAATAATCATTTAATATCCTCCGCTGGGATATAACCAAACCATCATTGTAACTTGTTAAATTAATCTCAATATTAGCTGTAATGTCTTATTAAGACAAAGATATATTTTATACTTTTTACAGAAAGTGGCTATATAATCTACATCAATCATTAGCTAGCTAGTTAGTTAGCATTTTGCTCCAGTGCAAACCACTAGCTAACTAGCAAGCTAAGTTACATCCATCGTCAGCTAGCAGGTATTAAAGACACAATTTCTTCAAACAGCAAAATAGGTGATTGTCTTAAATTAAGACACCAGAAGCATTTATCATTTTATTTTATCTGATTTTTATTTACTGTTTGAAGAAATTTAGTCTTATTATAAAATTGTTTTTGTTCTTAATTAATCTTAGATTAATTAAAGTTATCTTCATACAAATTCAGCTCAAAATTCAAAAATACTTATTTTAAGAATCTTAAATAAGAGTTTTCATTGCTTGTAATAAGCACAACTTTCTTACATTTCTGGAATTGTTTTCTAGTTTTAGGGCCCATTACAGTCTGTCAGTGGTTGATTTTATTGCTGGTTGTAAGAATTCTAGCCAAGAACAATTGGTTTACCCCACTGGCAGATTGTTTTGCTCAATACAAGAAAACTGGATCATATTTAAGAACATTTGGCCCGTTTCTCTTGCAGAGTGACACCGAGGGAGAAAGTTAATTTCTATGATAAAAACCATCAGAATAGAAAAGTGACAGAGATGTAAAGTGTTGTAATAGTCAGATTCCTGAGTGTGCTGAGGCAGTGTATGGGGCAGAGATTGGTCAGGCGTCACTTCCTGAGTAAATACATGATAACATTTATTGCACGAAAATATTCAAACTCAGTCATGGCCTGTTGAAGAGCACCATTTGCTTTCCTCTCAGAAATAGACATTTATTTATCCCCTGTGTTTACCCAGCGCGACCGCTAACCATACAGCACTTGAGGGCGAAGTTTTCAGAGCTGCAGAGGAGGCGGTAACGTGAGCCTGCGATGGGGGAGCGAGGGGGGACGTGGCGGGGAAACAGAGCGTGGACGTTTCTGGACCCCCTCCACACATTCAATCATTAACATTGTTCATACAGCGCATACCGCTGAAGTCTAACCAAGAAAAATACTCGCTGTTTGTCAGGTTTGCACGTCAGAGGGGTAGAAGTTTACCGCAGCCAAGGAGGGGTCGAAGGTCACCGAGAGCTGGACAGAAACCCGGTCCAGTTAAGGGTCTCTTTGTTCTACGGTTATAAAAGCAATGAGGGGTTTCAGAAAGCGTGAGCGAGTCCAGACTCCAGATCAGATTTTACGCTCGCTCTAAGCCAGTTTTAATGATCCACTTTGGGCTCTGAATGTGCACACAAACACAAAAACCAGAACAGATCCAGATCCTTCAGCCGCTGGAGGACGAGAACAGAACCTTGACCCTGTGTGGATCAGGTCAAAGGACAATGTTTAATACAGAAAGGTTCAGGAGGAAAAACAATATGTTCAGTTTCTTCTTATTAAAGTCAAACCATCTTAAAATGTGTTGAAGGAGACAGGAAGTGTGTGTATATCAGTGTGTGTATATCAGTGTGTGTGTGAATCAGTGTGTGTGTATCAGTGTGTGTATATCAGTGTGTGTGTGAATCAGTGTTTGTGTATCAGTGTGTGTGTGAGTGTATCAGTGTGTGTGTATCAGTGTGTGTGTATCAGTGTGTGTGTGTATATCAGTGTGTGTATCAATTCAATTCAATTTTATTTGTATAGCGTCAATTCATAACAGAAGTTATCTCAGGACACTTTTCAAATAGAGCAGGTCTAGACCGAACTCTTTAAAACATTATTTACAGAGACCCAACAGTACCACCATGAGCAAGACCTTGGAGACAAGGGCAAGGAAACACTGCCTGTTAAAAGGCAGAAACCTAGGACAGATCCTCCGGCTCTAGGTGGGTGGTCGTCTGTCTCGACCAGTTGGGGTGAGAGAGAGAGAGAGAGAGAGAGACAGACAGACAGACAGGTGCACAGCAACAACAGTATTGGCAATGGCAGTCAAGCAGGACCATGGCAGGAGGCTCCACCAGGATCGATGAGAACCTGCGAGACGAGAAAGCACAAGAACTCCGGGGGAAGAAGTGAAGTTAGTAACATGCATTAATGGGACATGAATGAGTGCAGAAAGAGAGAGGAAGGGAGGAGCTCAGTGCACCATGGGAAATCCCCCAATAGTCTAGGCCTATAGCAGCATAACTAAGGGATGGTTCAGGACTCACCCGATCCAGCCCTAACTATAAGCTTTATCAAAGAGGAATGTCTTAAGCCTACTCTTGAATGTGGAGAGGGTGTCTGCCTCCCGAACCACAACTGGAAGCTGGTTCCACAGGAGAGGAGCTTGGTAACTGAAGGCTCTGGCTCCTGTTCTACTTTTAGAGACTATAGGAACCACAAGTAGCCCAGCATTCAGAGAACGTAGTGTTCTAGAGGGGTAATAGGGTACTATGAGCTCTTTAAGATATGAAGGGGCCTGACCATGAAGAGCTTTATAGGTGAGGAGGAGGATTTTAAATTCTATTCTACATTTTACAGGGAGCCAATGCAGAGAAGCTAGTACAGGAGAGATGTGATCTCTTTTTCTAGTTCCTGTCAGTACTCGTGCTGCAGCGTTCTGAATTAATTGGAGCGTTTTAATGGACTTATTGGGGCAACCTGATAATAAAGAGTTGCAGTAATCCAGCCTTGAAGTAACAAATGCATGGATTAGTTTTTCTGCATCTGTCTGTGATAGTATGTGTCTAATTTTTGTAATATTACGTAAATGAAAGAAGGCAGTCCTAGAGGTCTGCTTTATGTGGGAGTTAAATGACAAATCCTGATCAAAGATAACTCCAAGATTCCCACAGAGTCCAAAGTCAAAGCTAACATTAATGCTAAGCTGTGCTGTTAGCTAGATAACGTTAGCTTGCTTGCTAACACGGAAGAATTGCTAGTTAGCTAACGTAGCAAAAATACTGTCAGCTAGCTTCATCCAAACTCCCGGCTTGTTGGCCGGCTCGCTCGCTCGCTAACATTATTGCCTGTAAAATATCTGATCTTTGTGCATTTAAATTGTGTTTTATTGAATTTCTGACGGTTTCTTCAGCAGCTAAAGAAATAAAAGAGTTAAACTCTCCTCCCCCAGGTTCAACTTCTTTTTCTCAGTTTTTAGAAACACCTTTCTTGTTCCCGGCAGTGGTGTGATGGAGGAAGTCCAGCAGGAGGGAGATGTTATCAGCGCCTGCAGACGGTGAGCAGGAAACCACAGCTCCAGCCGGGAGCAGAGACAAGGCGAGGAGGAAGAGTCGCTCTGTAACTGAAGGTCGGATGTGATGGTGGTTTTCACTCTCTGTCTGTCTGGGTTACGTAGCTGTTATCTCTCTTACATAAGGACGGCATTACCTCAACACACACACACACACACACACACACACACAGAGACACACAGACACACACACACACACACATCAGACACACAGACACACACACACACACTCACACACACACACACACACACTCACACACACACACACACACACACACACACACACACACACACACTCACACACACACACACACTATGGACCCGTTACCCGTATGATGAAGCTATAAAACCACCTCTTTACACTCATTTATACCAATGTGAGAAACTTTCTCTTATTTTAAGATAATTCATTTTTCCTCCTGAACCTTTCTGTATTAAACATTGTCGGATTATACGACCTTTGACCTGATCCACACGGGGTCAAGGTTCTGTTCTCGTCCTCCAGCGGCTGAAGGATCTGGATCTGTTCTGGTTTTTGTGTTTGTGTGCACATTCAGAGCCCAAAGTGGATCATTAAAACTGGCTTAGAGCGAGCGTAAAATCTGATCTGGAGTCTGGACTCGCTCACGCTTTCTGAAACCCCTCATTGCTTTTATAACCGTAGAACAAAGAGACCCTTAACTGGACCGGGTTTCTGTCCAGCTCTCGGTGACCTTTGATCATGTTCTTTATCTGAAAAGTGAGTGCAGGGAGGTAAAAGGAACATAAACTGTAAATACTTAAAGTTCTGCTTCGCCGCTCTCTGTAAAACCCCTCAGAGACCTGCAGAGGACGGGGACTGTAGGGGGCTCAGAGAGTCCGCTGGAGCTTTTACAGTCACTAGAAAGCTTCTGTGTGCTGCCTGTTTGTAGCTAAGCTAACGGCTACATTTGAAAATGCGTACAGCAGTTTCACGGACTCCCACTCAGAGCGGAGGCTGGAGGAGGTGGGCCGCCCTCCTCTGGTTACAGGGCGTTGATTCTGTTCTTATAGAACTGTCTCCGGGTGAGTTGAGTTATTTTTAATCCACAAAATGCAGATTTTCATAATTTTGGTAAAAGGGAACATTACCAGCAGCACTGGTGTGTTTGATCACAGTCCTCAGAGTCTCGGGCCTCTTTAGGGAAAAGTATATTGAAGTGTTCAGACTGACTCAGTGAACTGTCTGTAAAACCAAAATCATTAGCATGCATTAGCATGCATTAGCATGCATTAATAGGCTGCGGTTGTGTAGACACAGTGAATGTGTCTGTTCCAGTATTTACACTGACAAACCTTTTTCTATATTAACTCAATAACAATGAATCCTCCAACAATCTGCAGTCACTCATGAATGAAACCGACTCAGAGTTGTTGAAGCAGCTCAGTTGTTTTAGTGAACTTCAATATGTGCAGTATTTCAACCATATTAAGATTTGTTTGACCCCCAGTTTTAGAACCACTGCTTTAAAATACACTGTGAAGCCTCCAGTTTACCTGCGTGGCTTCTGTCCTGATCACCTGTCTGCAGTCAGCTCATCCACTGAGTCCGTAAACAACAACACGACCATAAAACCTTCACAACTGTTTGACACAGTTGATCCTGAACAGGAAAAGTCCCAATGAGGGTTTATTACAGTTTTTTCCAATTGCTGAAACACAATTTTGCAAACTAGGCTGGTTTCATCAAAATACTAAACACAATTAAAGGAGCATTTCACCCGTGGAAACATTAATATTTATTGAAAGTGGGTTATATATGTAGTCGAAATGTAACATACATTTTGAGTTTGGTGCCTATTTGACCGAGAAAAGACAGAAAGTGACTTTAGGGCGCATTTGTATTAAAGACAACAACTCCCACAATGCACAGCTCCGCAAGCCGCTCCCAGTAACACTATCAAAGACTACAACAACGTGAATGTAAACCATTTATTTACAGAAATATATCAACAACAACAACAATAAATATGTAAACAATGACAGTTGTAGTTCCTCCTGAGCGTCCTCAACGTCTCGGTGCCGCAGTACTGGCCATCTGGAGCTGGATACTGTCGGAGAGCCTGCACCACATCAGCGGGTAAAACAGCGCCTCGACCCAATCTCTCGCCTTGCAGGACCCATTGCAGAAAGGCTGTTAGGCGATATTGTCTACAAGACATTGAGCACACAGTTAGAGATACATGGTCTTTGTGTTCAGCGTGCCACAGTAGCTAAACAACTGCAAGCTGTTTGTGCAGTAAAGAAGCTAACGTTAGTTCAGTTGGCTGACGTTACGTATTAACCGGAATAACTTTGTGATAATACTTGAACAAATTGTGTACATACATGCCACGTTGTTATAAGACAGAAGCACTTTACAGTCAGACGTCCGTGTGTCCGTAGGCGCACAGCGAGAGCACAGGCACCAGCAGTCCGCCCCAGCTCGAGCCAGTCCGGGCTCCTCGTCCGCGACAGGCAGGTCCTCTGCCTCGGCTGCAGCAGCCTCAGACGCTGCTCGCTATATATCGGCTCATAAAGGTAGCCACGAACATCTGATTCCACCATCACACTTTTGAAATGTCTTCCATATTACATTGATTACCACAGTCGTAACGTCTGGCTCCACAGTGCCTCCGCTTAGCTTCCAAACAAGATGGCGGTTATATTTTTTAGTCCCACCCACTGATCTGTAATAGGTCTGTAGCGTGAGTGAAACAA
Source organism: Dicentrarchus labrax (assembly GCF_905237075.1). Taxonomy (NCBI): domain Eukaryota; kingdom Metazoa; phylum Chordata; class Actinopteri; family Moronidae; genus Dicentrarchus; species Dicentrarchus labrax. Next base: position 2,383,929 of record NW_026136719.1, read on the forward strand.
AAATGAGGAAGTAGTGTTTGTAGTCTCACCCCCTCTACAGAGATATCAGACTTCCTGCTTCCAATGACGTAGAATAACGATTTTTACATCATTGGAAGCAGGAAGTGACACACTAACATCCTTATTTCTCCCTCTCAGGGAAAGTGAGGGAATGATGCACGACCATTCAAAAATATGACTAATGATACAAAGCTTAATGCAAATGGGTGAAGTGTCCCTTTAACAAAACCACAAAATACCTCATATCTCCTGCAAAATGAGGCACTGCAACCAAAACTACATATAGCATTATATATAAATAATATAACTATATATTTATAATATAAATCTAATGACACACACTTCATTCATATCACCAGATTTATGTCTAACCCACTACACACTGTTGGCCATAATGAAAAGCACTCTCATCTTTAGTCTGCTTTCCCATAATACTAAAATAGTTCAAACTGTAGAAAATTCTTCAGATTGTTCACATGCACAGAAATATTTGCAGATACACACACACACACACACACACACACACACGCTGTTGAAACATTTATTTTTCACCAGTCAGTGCAACATATGCACAGCAAATATATTTATGTTGGAGTGAACAAAAATATTCTCACAAAAAACAGTAAACTGCTAAAAGAAAATTGCAAAAAAAATATATAGGAAAAAAAAGTGGCAAGAATAATAATTAGGCAGCATCTTGCTGCACAGCTGGGTCTGGCCACAACGCTTCGTCCACATCACAGGCTATATCTTCCCTTGCCAGACATCGAGGGAAGAAGCGCCTTGAGTGCCTTATCCATCCCTTAATTGCACCCACATCAATTTCATCATATGCCTCTTCCATAGCCTGCACAAGAGGCATGTGCACAAAGGGCTGCCGGTCGTATGCCTTCCACCGCCATGCCGAAAAAAACTCTTCTGTAGGGTTCAGAAATGGTGAGTATGGTGGGAGGTATTGCACGAGAAATGGTGGGTGGTCAGCAAACCAGTTTTGGACTGGGGCTGCATGATGAAAGCTCACATTGTCCCGTACTACAACGTACCGGTTTCTTTGATGGTCTGCATCATTCATACGCTCTGGTAGTATGAGAATGTTGTGGAGTCATTGTGTTGTATGGTCCAAGGTTGACATGACGGTGGAGGACACCATGCGTATTGAAGATGGCAGCGCACATTGTGATGTTCTCATGACGTTGGCCAGGAACATCTGTAATGGCTCTGTGGCCAATGACATCCTACCCTTCTTCTGGTCTTTGCTAGGTTGAACCCAGCCTCATCTTTAAAGAGGAACTCATGTGAGATTGCATGAGCATCCATATCCATTACAACCAGAAAACAAAGAACAAAAATCCGTCAATATAGTGTTATCCAGTACACTGGGAAACAGTGCTGCCTGTAGTGTACTGCAGTCAATATTGTACTTACATCCACATGTATGCTCATCTACTCATTTGTGAATTTCTTTCTTTGAGAGTTTCTCTCAAAAGGCACCTTATAAAGTTGTTTCATTCTGATTTGGTTTTGCTTGAGAATGCGAGCTGATGTGGACGGACTGACTTGTTGAATGTTGTTGACTATGGTGTTGTCTTGGATGATGTGGCTTTGAATTTCTCGTAATCTGATGTCATTATTTTCCAAAACCAAGTTTCCAATGGCAGCTTCCTGAACCCCGGTGAACATTTGGCCCCTCCCTCCACCATGGTCTCTCAGTCCTTATAGATATAAAATATAGGGCTTGGACAATGCAGCCTAAAGATATTTCCCCCACAGTAAACTGTACAGTCACTGTATGACATCAGCCATTCATGAAGTAAACAGGTGTCACCCAACTGATGCACTGTGACACAGGGTGTACTACATACCTGTACTCCAGTCTAAATGTGCGGATGACAGAGGCGACAGCACTCTCTGTCCAGCCTCTCACATTGTCAGCCCATGGTTGATCACATGATCAAAGGTTGCTCTGATTTCATTTGAAAGTTGTTATCTTCTTTGGCCATGAACTCCTCTACCAGCTCTACCCCTACCTCTCACTCTTCCTCCCCCTCTCATTCTCACCCTCCCTCTTCCTCTCTCTGCAACATCTTCCATTGTTGTTGTAAAAAAAAAGGTGCTCACCTGGTGTCTTTTTATAGTTCTTACTTACTGATTGAAGTGGTAACAATGAACCATTGAGGTGTTTGGCCAGGTGGATCATATATTGGCCAATCAGCTCATGTAGTGTCATTTTGAATGGCAGAGTTTTGAAATGTGAACATGTGACTTTATGTCAGATTGTTGTTATGCAGAGAACCATCAGTGCATTTAAAAATGTGTGTAAAGCAGAAAATGTGTTTAAAGTTTTGGAGACTTGAGAAGAGGTTTTGCTCTCTGTGTGTCACTTTATATTATTGTGCTGTGTCATTTTAGTGTGTTAGCAACTGGAAAAAACTTACTGTCTCACACACACACACACACACACTCACAGACTTACACACACACACACACACACTCACAGACTCACACACACACACACACACACACACACACACACACACACACACACTCACACACACACACACACACTCACACACTGTAAAGAATTGCCCCTCCAGCAGTGGCAGCAGGGCAGCAGCAGCCTCAGTTCCACCCTCAGTGCAGCACTGATGCCCGTCCAGTTATTTTTTGTCTGTGGCAGCCGGGTGGCTCCACGCTCTGACAGTGAGGGATGTGTGTGTGAAACCTGTGTGTGTGTGTGTGTGTGTGCATTTCCTGCATGATTTTTTTTCTATATTCTCGTTTCACAAAAACCAAAATGAAGGAGGCGGCGGAGCCAGAACAGACCCGGAGGAATTCCTGAGGCTGAAATGGTGTGTGACAGCTCCGCAGCCAGCAGCCTCATTGTTCCTCCGGAGTCCAGAAAGAACGAGCTGATGGAATAATGTTTGCTGTTCCAGCGGGGAGACGACAGGAAAGGCCTAAACAAACCCGCAGTTGCTTCACACGCCACAAAAGCCTCGCCTGGCTCTCGCCGAGGCCCGAGGCTTCGGATTTACAAAGCCGCAGCTTTAAGGCGGTTAGCGTCGGTAGCCGGGCGGACGGCACCATGCCACCGCCACAAAAGACTGTGATTGTCCCCGAGGCTTTAGGGGATGCCACAGAGCGTTATCTGTGTCTGGAAGGTGTGTGCCGCTGTGTGGCCGGCATCGCACATGAGTCATGTTGGAGGGATTAGTGGTGAGTCTGGAGCAGGAGGAGCCGGTGTTAGCGTCTTAGCTTCTGTCACACTGATACTGTGTGAAGTGATGGAGGGATCAGCTGGAACACGCCTCCCGTCCAGCAGTCACATCATCTGTCTCATAAAAATGTCCCGAAACAAGCAGAAAACACAAATTATTACTTGTGTTAATGATTAATGTGCAGATTAGGTTTTCCTACAGTCTCACACTGAATGTAACCAAATCTAAAGTTTCAGCAAGAAGCCCAATTTTATCCCAAAGAGATAAACCTTAAAAAGTTCAGATTGCTGCTCCAGTGTTACTTCAGTTATTCACACAATCACTTCATTGAAATTACAGATATGAGCTCGACCACACTGAAGTATTATATGTTACATATTATTATTACATATACAGGTGAGAAGTTACATCACGAAACATTCAGAAGATTAAAAATGACTTCATACCTGATTTAAAACTGCAAATAAAACTACATTTAATTCATCCTCAATAATCCCAAACCCCCTATATCATCGATATAGCTGGTTATTAATGCTAATGACGCTAGGTTAGCATCAGTCAGTGTAACCGGAGACCCCGACTGAATGTTTCTAACATTAAACTCTGTACTCAGCAGTTCTGGTTCATAATGAGGAAATATTGTCTGTAAATAGATTTGAGGAGTCTTTCATCAGCTGGAAACCCAGGACGCTTCCCTGAGGGACTCCACCAGTTACTAACAGACAGAATTGACTCTATAACTTCCTCTGTAAGTCTATATGCTAAGCTAGGCTAACACTAACAGACGTGTCCTTTAATCTGTTCCTTGGTGTTGCTGCATCAGTTCAGCTCACTGACTGTTTGTGCTCCGTTGGTTTCGCTGTGGACGCTCACTGATCGCCCTCAGCCTGCATTGCCGCCCTAAAGCTGTGCTGGTTTTATCTTATTGTGAAAATCTCAGGCTTATTTTGGGTGGATGTGTTGAACTTGGCTGCGTTTACCTGCTGATTGTTAAATCTGTGCTGGGAGTCTGTAGGGGAGAGCGGGGTGAGAGGAACCAGAGGACTGTCAGTGTTACTGTAGGTCAGTGGTTCCCAACCAGGAGGCGGGCTTTCTTACTTTATACTTACTGTTTTGATGAATATTTCCTCATTATGAACCAGTTTCCTCTTAGAACTGTTCAGTCTGGGTCTCCAGCTGTTACACTGACTGATGCTAACCTGCATATTTTGGACAGTTAGCATCATTAGCACTAATAATCAGCTATATGGACGATATCTCAGCAGCTGATTGGGACAATAAAGGAGGTTTTTGAGGTAACTGAAGTCCCGCCCTTAAAGGAGAGTGACTGAGATGTCAATCAAACAGTCTGAACACACCCACTAAGTCCTGAGTGTAACCAGCAAGAACAATGGAAACACCTGCACAGGTAAAGCACGTTAAATAATGACACTTATTTAATGTTTTTTACTGTTTTATTTCTGTTTATATTCTGTGTGTGTGTGTGTGTAAAATCTGATTCTGGATCAGCTTTAAACTGCAACAGCAGATCAAACATTCACAGGAGGGAGCGACCTTTGATCCCGATCAGCCTTTAACTCACAGGCTGAACTCGTCCTCCAACCTGCTCTTCTTTGACTCCTCTCTGACTCCTCTCTGACTCCTCTCTGACTCCTGACTGACTCCTCTCTGACTCCTCTCTGACTCCTGACTGACTCCTCTCTGACTCCTGACTGACTCCTGACTGACTCCTCTCTGACTCCTCTCTGACTCCTGACTGACTCCTGACTCTCTCTCTCTCTCTCTCTCTCTCTCTCTCTCTCTCTCTCTCTTCTCTCACCCCAACTGGTCGAGACAGACGACCACCCACCTAGAGCCGGAGGATCTGTCCTAGGTTTCTGCCTTTTAACAGGCAGTTTTTCCTTGCCCTTGTCGCCAAGTGCTTGCTCATGGTGGTACTGTTGGGTCTCTGTAATTAATGTTAAAGAGTTCGGTCTAGACCTGCTCTATTTGAAAAGTGTCCTGAGATAACTTCTGTTATGAATTGGCGCTATACAAATAAAATTGAATTGAATTGAATTGAATTGACTCACTCCTCTCTGACTCCTCTCTGACTCCTGACTGACTCCTGACTGACTCCTCTCTGACTCCTCTCTGACTCCTGACTGACTCCTGACTGACTCCTCTCTGACTCCTGACTGACTCCTGACTGACTCCTCTCTGACTCCTGACTGACTCCTGACTGACTCCTCTCTGACTCCTGACTGACTCCTGACTGACTCCTCTCTGACTCCTGACTGACTCCTCTCTGACTCCTCTCTGACTCCTGACTGACTCCTGACTGACTCCTCTCTGACTCCTGACTGACTCCTGACTGACTCCTCTCTGACTCCTGACTGACTCCTCTCTGACTCCTCTCTGACTCCTGACTGACTCCTGACTGACTCCTGACTGACTCCTCTCTGACTCCTCTCTGACTCCTGACTGACTCCTGACTGACTCCTCTCTGACTCCTGACTGACTCCTGACTGACTCCTCTCTGACTCCTGACTGACTCCTCTCTGACTCCTGACTGACTCCTGACTGACTCCTGACTGACTCCTCTCTGACTCCTGACTGACTCCTCTCTGACTCCTGACTGACTCCTGACTGACTCCTCTCTGACTCCTGACTGACTCCTGACTGACTCCTCTCTGACTCCTGACTGACTCCTCTCTGACTCCTCTCTGACTCCTGACTGACTCCTGGCCGTCTCTCATTAGTGTTATTATTGCTGATATGCTGATATGAAATATAAGCCAGTTAGTTCCTCTTTGGCCATTTAATGTATTGATTTCTCTCAGGCTGTGTTCAGTGTGATATTATATTATTATATATATATACAGTATATCTATAGAATCAGCTCCAGAATGATTTTATTGTATTTATTTCTATATGTGATGATCAGAAGGAGGTCTGTGTGTGAGTGCAGACAGGGAGAATCTGAAAATGTCAATGTGTTGGAGCTCCTGCTGCTGCACACACACACCAACTGATTCACGTTACACTTCCTGAGCTTTCACACGCTGATGCATTTCTTCTCGCCGCGGGGACGCTCACCTGAACGAAGCAGAGAGGAGAGGTTGGAGAGAGTTCTGTAGGAACGAGTCCTAAAACCAGGACCAAGACTACGGGTCAGAATCTCTGTAAACGACCTCGGTACTGTAACGTTATTCCCTGCTGTGTTCGATCCCGGTCCGCCTGCTGAGCCCAGTTCTGTTGCCTGCTAACAGCAGATACAGTTAGCAGCAGTTGATTAGCAGTAAGCTACTTTAGCTAAAGCTATCTGTCCATCAGGAGACTCTGTGAATCACAGAGAGTTGAAGCTGAGCAGCCGGAGGACGTCTGATCCAGTTTCACCAGAATGATTTAAGAATGAATTAATAATTTAAGAAAGTAATTTAATAATCGAAATCTGAATAAAAATCTGATCCAGGACTGCTGCAGGACTCTTTCTCTTCCTATAAACTTTATTTACCTTTCCTCCACCTGTCTCCTCCCTTTGTTCCTCTTTTCCTCTACTCTTCCACTTATTCTCCTCTATCTTCTAACATCACTTCCTCTCCTCCCCTTTTCTCCTCCTCCTCCTCAGAGGACGATGAAGATGAAGAAGAAGAGTGATCATCTGCGTCCAAAGAAAAGAAACTTTAGCTGCAGTCCCTCTGCTCTCTGTCAGCAGGAGAGATGTAATTATTGTTGTATCACAGGAGGAGGAGGAGGATGAGGAGCAGGAGAGAGTCTGCAGCCAAGAGGAGGAGGAGGAGGAGGAGGAGGAGGAGAGAGTCTGCAGCCAAGAGGAGGAGGAGGAGGAGGAGCAGGAGAGAGTCTGCAGCCAAGAGGAGGAGGAGGAGGAGGAGGAGGAGGAGAGAGTCTGCAGCCAAGAGGAGGAGGAGGAGGAGGAGAGAGTCTGCAGCCAAGAGGAGGAGGAGGAGGAGGAGGAGGAGGAGGAGAGAGTCTGCAGCCAAGAGGAGGAGGAGGATGAGGAGGAGGAGAGAGTCTGCAGCCAAGAGGAGGAGGAGGAGGAGGAGAGTCTGCAGCCAAGAGGAGGAGGAGGAGAGAGTCTGCAGCCAAGAGGAGGAGGAGGAGGAGGAGGAGGAGGAGGAGAGAGTCTGCAGCCAAGAGGAGGAGGAGGAGGAGTTTCCCACGCTCCTCACCAGTCTGCTCCTCTTTTCATGTTTCCTCTTTAACTCTTTAAATCTTCTTTTTCTTTAAATGAGACAAACTTTATAAATATTATATATAAATAAAACAAATACACTTAAATACTGTATCATATATTATAAAAATATATCAATCACTAATATAATAGTGATATAAATATTTATTTCACTAATATCTTTTTTTTCTCTCTCGCTCATCTTTACAGTTTTTTCCAGTTGCTAACACACTAAAATGACACAGCACAATAATTTAAAGTGACACACAGAGAGCAAAACCTCTTCTCAAGTCTCCAAAACTCTTTTTTTTGTTGTTCACTCCAATGTAAATATATCTGCTGTGCATATGTTGCACTGACTTGTTTGGTGAAAAATCAATGTTTCAACAGACAGTGTGTGTGTGTGTGTGTGTGTGTGTGTGTGTGTGTGTGTGTGTGTGTGTGTGTGATCTGCAAATATTTCTGTGCATGTGAACAATCTGAAGAATTTTCTACAGTTTGAACTATTTTAGTATTATGGGAAAGCAGACTAAAGATGAGAGTGCTTTTCATTATGGCCAACAGTGTGTAGTGGGTTAGACATAAATCTGGTGATATGAATGAAGTGTGTGTCATTAGATAGTTATATTATTTATATATAATGCTATATGTAGTTTTGGTTGCAGTGCCTCATTTTGCAGGAGATATGAGGTATTTTGTGGTTTTGTGAATTGTGTTTAGTATTTTGATAAAACCAGCCTAGTTTGTAAAATTGTGTTTCAGCAATTGGAAAAAACTGTAAATTGCAAAACATGAAGAATTCCTTCCAGCTGCCAAAGTACCTCAAATAAGTAAAACATTAATATTCCCTTCAGGCCTTTAATCCCGGGATTATCATAGGAACACTCCTATTCATCATCTTATCTCCTCCTCTCCCTCCTCCTCCTCCTCATCTCTGCAGACTCTCTCCTCCTCCTCCTCCTTTTATCAGCATTATCAGATCGGCCTGTTAGTGAGAACAACAACCAAATAAATATATTTATCATTGTACAACACAATGAAAACGATCATTCAATTCAAAGTATAACATAAAATAAACTATTATATGCAGTTATATGTTGTAATTTATACACAGGTAGAGCATGAAAGAGTATTATTAATGTATTGTATTAGTACTCAGTAATAAAGTTATTAAAAATAATTACAGACGTGAAGAAATATAAAAGAATTATGAATACAAATTAACTTTCTTTAATCATATTTTGTTTGTAAAATGTTATCGTTAATCTATTTCATTTCACACTATTGATTGTCATATCTATTAAATCTATTTTATTGTTTTTTATTGAGGTCAGTGCTGTAGATACAGGTCAAAGGTCAGTGCTGTAGATTCAGGTCAGAGGTCTGAAATGTATTTGATTAATATAATAGTAATAATAAGAATATTATTCATATTCCAATCATTTAAAGTCCAATAATTTGACATTAATTGTAACGACATTGTTACCGTCACTCTTTATTTTGCGTATTATTATTGTAATTATACGTTTTTTGGAGCGATATTTCTTAAACACAGTATTATATGAATTATACATTATATTATATAATTATTGTGTGAGGGATCTTCAGATCTTCTTTCAGAAACCTACGATCAGCAGCAATCACTCACTTTTCTTCAGGAAATATAAATGTTTAGTTTGAATTCCTCTCTGTGTTCACTTTGAAGCACTTTGAGCTGCTCCACAGATAAACCTTAATTGATTATTGAATGTGTAAATTCCTCTTTTAGACATAACAACAGAGCCGAGAGTCACTGCTGCTGCTGGTGTTTCTGTTATTGTTTCCACCCCCCAGCATCTGACCTCTGACCTGCAGTAAAGTTGTTGGACTTGATTTTGAACAGGAAGCAGTCAGACGACCCGTCACGCAGCATTGTTGAGACGATACGATCTGCAGCGAGCACACAAAGAGCTCGACAGGTGAAGACAGACAGAGGCAGAGAGAGAGAGACAGAGAGAAACAGACAGACAAACACAGAGACAAGCAGTCAGACAGACAGACAGTCAGACGGACAGACATAGAGAGAGAGAGACAGGCAGTCAGAGAGATGAATATTTGTTTTTGTTCGTCAATAAAGACCAAAATTATTCTGAAAACAAAACTTTTACTGTGAAAGATACGTTACTTTAGATTCACAGTGGAGGAGTGACCAGGTGTGACCAGGTGTGTGTGGGAGGAGCAGCCAGGTAAACATCAGCTGTCTCGTGATGATGCAACACAACGACAACAGGATGTTCTTCAGAAACAGTAAACAATGACGCAACAGAAAAAACAACAAAACTGTTTTATTGCTTCAGTAAAGTTCTGCAATATAATCACAATCATTATGTGTCTTTTACCTTTTTGACTGTAATATATATTAAATATATAATATATTATTATTATTATATATAATATATATTAATTATAACCCAGCAGCCTGTATATATTATATTATATTATATTATATTATATTACTATATCATTATATAGCATCAGACACAGTGAGCTGTTTCAGTGGACACTGTAAATAAAGACAGGAGGAGGAAGCTCCATCAGTTCTTTCATTGATTATTATCGATCGGGCTGATTGGAGCTGATCAGCTGACTCACTCACTTCCTGGGCAACAGGAAACAGTTGTGGCTCTGTCACTGGGTGATAAGAACAACATGGCTGCTGCGTCCTGATAGCTCACTGCTAGAGCCGGCGTCCCATGAGTCCTTGCAGCGGCTGTGGGTTGGAATCTGACCTGTGACCCTTTGCTGTCTGTCTGTCTCTTTCTGTCTGTCTGTTTGTAGTATATTTTATTATTGATCTGGAGCATCTTCAGCTCATTTCCTTGAGGCCACGCCCACCTTCACAGTCACCTGTGCAGTGACCTGTGGTAGGGGCGGGGCTAACGCTGAAAGGTGAGACTGCAATGTGTCAACAAACTGTTGGCCAACACTCTTCTTCTTCTTCTGCCCTCAGAGGAAGATGCTGCAAGCGGTGAAACACTTTCCCAACGAATAACGGCCAACCACACTCACACTCACACACACACACACACACACACTCACACACACACTCACACACACACACACACACACACACAGACTCACACACACACACACACACACCTCACACACACACACACACACACACACACACACACACACACACACAGACACACACATGCTGTAACACACACACTGTAACACACACATAAACACTGTAACACACACACACACACACACACACACACACTGTAACACACACATAAACACTGTAACACACACACACACACACACACACACACACTGTAACACACACATACACACTGTAACACACACATACACACTGTAACACACACACACACACTCTGTAACACACACACTGTAACACACTCACACACGCACACACACTGTAACACACACACACTCACACACGCACACAAACACACACACACACTGTAACACACACACTGTAACACACACACACACTGTAACACACACACTGTAACACACACATACACACTGTAACACACACACACACACACACCTGTAACACACACACACACACACACACACACACACACACACACACACTGTAACACACACACTGTAACACACACACACACTGTAACACACACACTGTAACACACACATACACACTGTAACACACACACACACACACACACTGTAACACACACATACACACTGTAACACACACACACACACACACTCTGTAACACACACACTGTAACACACACACTGTAACACACACACACACACTCACACACGCACACACACACACACAAACACTGTAACACACACACACTCACACACGCACACAAATACACACACACACACTGTAACACACACACACACACACAAACACTGTTACACACACACACACATAAAGGTCACAACCTTTGACCCTCAACCCTACATAAAGACACTCAGTCCACAGACAGCAGAGGGACAAAGCTACACTACAACCTGTTCACTCTCTGCTCACACACACTGATACACACACACACACACTGACACACACAGACTGATACACACACACACACACACACACACACAGATACACACACTGACACACTGACACACACACACACACACACACACACACACACACACACACACCGATACACAGACACACACACTGATACACACACTGATACACACACACACTGACACATCCACACACACACACACACACACACACTGATACACACACACACTGATACACACACACACTGCTCACACACACACTGATACACACACTGATACACACACACACACACACACACACACACACACACATACACACTGACACACACACACACACACACACACACACAGTATTAATAACCTGCAGTCGGACAGCGGTATGTGTGTGTGTGTGTGTGTGTCTGTGTGTATCAGTGTCTGTGTGTGTGTGTGTGTATCAGTGTGTGTGTGTGTGTGTGTGTGTGTGTGTGTGTGTGTTCACTGTGTTGTTGTTGATCGGAGCTGAAGGCAGATGGGCTCACAGATTAGATCTGACCTCAGATCAGAGCCGCCGCTGTTATTTAAGCTGCGGTGGGCCGCGGCTGCACGCTGGTGTAACAGCCACCAGAGGACCGCAGGGTGGGGGGGGGGTTACTGCAGGAGCTGATAGGAGCCGAGGATGATGAGAACCACAGACACCCCCCCACCACCCTGTCCTCCCCCGTGGCGTGGACGGCCACAGGAAGTGTGTGCACCCTGCAGGAGCTGAACAACAGCACAACACACTTCCTCTTTTCAGTGGTCACACACACACACACTGATACACACACTGATACACACACACACACACACACACTGATACACACACACACACACACTTACATAAAAACTTCATAATAAGTTCTGCATGTTGTTTTGTTTTTATAAACTAACTAAAGTTAAAAAAAAAAACTAAATTTCTTTGTGTTTTTATATCTGTAACACAAACTGATCAGATATTCACCCGTCAATCAATCTGCCACTGTTAGCCACACAACTTTATTAACACTGTACAAACACAACTTTATTAACACTGTACAAACACAACTTTATTAACACTGTACAAACACAACTTTATTATCACTGTACAAACACAACTTTATTAACACTGTACAAACACAACTTTATTAACACTGTACAAACACACAACTTTATTAACACTGTACAAACACAACTTTATTATCACTGTACAAACACACAACTTTATTATCACTGTACAAACACACAACTTTATTAACACTGTACAAACACACAACTTTATTATCACTGTACAAACACACAACTTTATTATCACTGTACAAACACACAACTTTATTATCACTGTACAAACACACAACTTTATTAACACTGTACAAAAACAGAAACTTATCAGTGATTTTGGGTGAAACTGGTTCATATTTTATGGTTCAGAATCTGCTCTGGTTTCAGGTTTCGTTCTCTTCGTGTTGTGAGTGATGAGTCACTGAGAAAAACGATGACTGAGTTCAAAACACTCAACAGTCATTGGAGAAATGATGAGTTCAGCAGAAAACCCAACAGACCGCCAACAAACAGCAAACCTAAAGGTCAGAGGTCACAGCTCAGTGACCTGCACTGGTACTTCAGGAGGGAAGAAATGTGTTCGACTGCAGCATCTGATAGAGTCAAATGCAGCTTGTTGTAACAGTGGATTCATTAAAGCTTCTCTATGTGACGTTCATTAAACTGCAACTAACAGCGCCACCAGTGGCCGTTCAGTGAACTGCATCCTGGATGTCGGCCAACAGTGACAAACACTGAACGCTGTAAAATAACTGACAATCGTATTTAGAATATCTGCAATGTTCCTATATTTTATTTGGACCATTATCTCCATGCTGCTAACTAGCCTGCCATTTACAAATCAGCCATCAGCCAACACCAGACCCACACCGCATCAAATAAGCTAAGGTCAGCTACAAGCTAACATTAGCTTGCTGACTGCAACCCAGCCATGCTGAATAATGTTATCCAGCGTCTAAATGAAGCTACTTGACAGTATTTTGTTAGCTAGCTAGCAATTTGACTATATGTTCCACTAGCTTTGCAGTAATGTTAGCTTTGACTTTGGACTCTGTGTTGTGGACTCTGTGTTGGACTCTGTGTTGTGGACTCTGTGTTGGACTCTGTGTTGGACTCTGTGTTGGACTCTGTGTTGTGGACTCTGTGTTGGACTCTGTGTTGGACTCTGTGTTGTGGACTCTGTGTTGGACTCTGTGTTGTGGACTGTGTTGTGACTCTGTGT
>NW_026136719.1:2412621-2420121 GCF_905237075.1 Dicentrarchus labrax
TGCTAGCTCGGTGAATAATTATATTCAACCTTTATTTAACAAGTAAAAAATCAGTTGAGATCAAATTTCTTGTTCGACCTTGTCATGGGGATGCCCCGTGACCTGTAACTGAAATAAGACACAACATAGAGTGCTTGTCCACCTCAGCCACTTTTTACATACCATCTAGCCGGCAGGTGTCTGGGGTTTGGTAGTTTGTACGGATGTTGGGTTGAAACATGGTAAAGGGAATTGTATTATGTTTATGTTTGAGTTACATTAGATCTGGAAGGAAGCCTAAGGAAAAATTTGAGTTTTAACTTTTTCCATTTGATTAATTTGTGTTTCTCACCTCTCCTCTAGATTGCACTTGGCCATCTTCTGATTTGGACCCAGGAACTGGCAAACCAGTACCCGCCCAGGTGGACTCCTTTTATGGTCAGGTTCCTGGGGGGGGGATGTGCCAAGTGTAGGATAGATGAGGGGGAGATTTAGGAGGCGTTTGGGAGATTTGTTGTCTAGTTTACTCTTTTGATATGTGTAGTGAGGTTTTTCTACTGTTGACTTATAAAAGTTATCTATTGGATATTAGATAAATGAAAGTTAATTGTTTTCTTAATTGTTGCTTCCTGTGGTGGGAGGAGCTACAGCACATATAAGCAGGAGTTGAGGGTTCTCCAGGGGAGAATACTTTTGTTGGTGAGCAGGCCACACGGTTTGTTGGCTGCCAGGGGCCCAAACTTAAAAGGGGCAAAGCCCAGAGCAGAGTGGAGGTTTTCATTTTGATACCTCTAGTTTCCCATTTGTTTTCTTTTTTATTTAGTTTGTTATTTTCTTCGGTTTGGGCCAAGCTGACCCTCACTATAAATAAGCTGCACTGATCCACTGCTTGGAAAAAAGAGATATAAAGAAATTTGGACTGACTGAACAGTTTCAAGGTTCCTTCCTTCCTGCCTTCGCCGCTCGAGCAATCTTACCTGGCTGCCAATCATATACAAAATATTACAGATAATTTCCAACCACAGGGGTTGAATGAGCACAGAAATGAATGAACAAAATGAATGATTCATTATTTCATGTTTAAGCGCTCAGCTGCGAGTGCCCCAGCCCCCCCTACACACATGCACACACTGTTACTATCACCCAGCGATGGTCAACGACTACAGCTGCACAAACTGCCTTTAAACTGTTTATTCAGCCTGAAACTTGTTAAACTCTCTGAGACAATCGGTTTTTAATGAACTCACAAACTGTTAGGGGACTTTTACACTCTGACTCTGCTCATATCAGCAGCCTGCAGTTCCTCTAAGGGCCACTAGAGGCTCCAGCAGTGAGTCTCCATAAGGCCCCATATTTAACTGTCCAAGAGCAGAAATAAACATGTTTACAGCCTGTTGGTCTCTAGAGATAATTTCCCCGTTCAGGACAACTGTACAACTCACCAAGTTGTCAACAACCCACTAATTAAGGGCGTGGCCGCGGTGAGTGACAGGTGGGTGCACTGCAGCTAATTTGAAACTGTAAAATCGTCTTATTTGTACAATAAACTGAAGAGATTGGCTCTTTCAACGGTCTCGTCAACATCATCGTTTTGACCGTACTCCTTATAACATTGTTTACAGAGACCCAACAGTACCACCATGAGAAAGACCTTGGTAACGGCAGCAAGGAAAAACTTCCTTTTAAGAGGCTGAAACCTCGGACAGACCCCGACTCTAGGTGGATGGCCGTCTGCCTCGACCGGTTGGGGTTTACAGTATTTTGCTACATGAGCTAGCTAGAGATTTGTCTGTTTGTCCACAAGCTTAGCAGTAATGTTAGCTTTGACTTTGGACTCTGTGTTGGACTCTGTGTTGTGGACTCTGTGTTGTTGGACTCTGTGTTGGACTCTGTGTTGTGGACTCTGTGTTGTGGACTCTGTGTTGTGGACTCTGTGTTGGACTCTGTGTTGTGGACTCTGTGTTGGACTCTGTGTTGTGGACTCTGTGTTGGACTCTGTGTTGTGGACTCTGTGTTGGACTCTGTGTTGTGGACTCTGTGTTGGACTCTGTGTTGTGTTGACTCTGTGTTGTGGACTCTGTGTTGGACTCTGTGTTGTGGACTCTGTGTTGTGGACTCTGTGTTGTGGACTCTGTGTTGGACTCTGTGTTTGGACTCTGTGTTGGACTCTGTGTTGTGGACTCTGTGTTGGACTCTGTGTTGTGGACTCTGTGTTGGACTCTGTGTTGGACTCTGTGTTGTGGACTCTGTGTTGGACTCTGTGTTGGACTCTGTGTTGTGGACTCTGTGTTGGACTCTGTGTTGTGGACTCTGTGTTGTGGACTCTGTGTTGGACTCTGTGTTGTGGACTCTGTGTTGGACTCTGTGTTGTGGACTCTGTGTTGGACTCTGTGTTGGACTCTCTGTGGTGGACTCTGTGTTGTGGACTCTGTGTTGCCAACTGTTGGCACTCGGGAGCATAAAGGTCACAACCTTTGACCCTCATCCTACATAGAGACACATAGAGATCAGTCCACAGACAGCAGAGGGACAAAGCTCCACTACAACCTGTTCACTCTCTGCTCACACACACTGATACACACACACTGATTCACACACACACACACACACACACACACACACAGACACTGATACACACACACTGATTCACACACTGCTCACACACACACACACACACACACACACACACACTGATACACACACACACACACACACACAGACACTGATACACACACACTGATTCACACACACACACACACACACACACACACACACACACACACACACACACACACACACACACAGACACTGATACACACACACTGATTCACACACTGCTCACACACACACTGATTCACACACTGCTCACACACACACACACACACACACACACACACACACACAGACACTGATACACACACACACTGCTCACACACACACACACACACACACACACAGACACTGATACACACACACACACTGCTAACACACACACACACACACTGCTCACACACACACACACACACACTGATCAATAATAAATAAGTAAATTCCTATTCTTCTGTGGTTTTGTCCTCAACAAGAGGCTCTTTTAATTGCAGATATCTCCTTTCTAATATGCTTCAATCTTGTCATTTGAAGGAATGTGTTCGTTCTGTTTGTCTGACATGAATTCTTCCACCTGGTTGTCCCGGAGCAGAACGGCCTGATGGGAAACAGGCGCTGACATCATGGTGGTTTTTGTTGATCAGAGAGAAACCGCAGAATCCCACAGATCGTTAGTCAGCGAGGAGCCTGGACTTCATTCCCAGCCTCCCTCCCTGTTCCCGCTGACGCTCATCAGCTTTAATAATCCGACGTCTGATTGGCCGGGAGGCGACGTGAGTGTCAGCTGCCGATCATGGCAGCCATATTTGTGGTTTGTGGAGGAGAGAAGTGATGAGAGTGAAATGAGGGGAATTAATAAAAGAGCTGCTTGTCATTGTGTCACTTTGTCTCTGATGTTGTGATTCAATCTGAACCGCTTTAACTCATCCAGCTGCTTTTTTATCCTCATTAAAATAAAGTCTGTTGTCTCGGAGGACTTCACTGTGACACATTGTGAAACAATAAATGAAAACCACAAAGAATGAGAGTGACACAAAACAGATTTATATATAAAGGCTTTAATCAAACTTATCATAAAGTCATCCATCAAAAACAACGTGAAAACACGTCAAAAACAATGACTGCATCGACATTATTAGACTGAAAAAAGTTTTTTACATGATTCATAAATAAAAACAAATGTTTGACTATTTGTGAATAAATTATTCTCATCCTCAAACAAATACCACCCAACCTGAACACATGTGTGTATATTTAATTTACAAAAAGTAATTAATCTAATGATGTTGTATTTACAGATCAATTAAATGTACATTTTGAGACTTTTTTCACGTCACCTGATCCACAGATTCACATTGTAAACTCTATCTATGAAATTCTCGGACCACAACAACGAGACAGAAATGAAATAAAACTATTTCCAACTTTCCAACAATCACCAACTGTGATTCGGTGGAAATATAAAACATTAAGGATCAAACTGTATGTTTGGTTCCCGCTGTCACTTCCTGTCACACTGACCTCGCTGCCAGTCATGAGGTTGCGTGTGTGTGTGTGTAAGTGTGTGTGTGTTGATATCATCCAGTTGTAAAGGTCAGACAGTCCGTCAGACTGTTTCCATCACTTCTGTCTCCAAACACACAGTTCACATTTATTTTCTGCTGTTTCCAATCTGAATAGCTGCTCATTAACTGGAAGAGAAATCCTCTCTGACCTCTGACCTCTGACTTCTGACCGGGTCGGTGCACCTGCAGAGGTCAGAGGTTGAGCTGTTTAAATGGTTAAACTCTCCTTTGGACGGAGATTAGCTTCAGTGCAGTCCACTGGTGGAAGTTTAAACCTCCAACAGCTTCATGTGAACACTGACTAAAACCTGTTGCACTAATAAATACATACAATATTGTAGGTATATTAAGTGCTTTATAAATAAAGCTTACATTTACTTCTGAGGCACTCTTCTAGATTTTAGAATGAAATGTGCCTTTACTCAGATATATTCATCTTAATGTAATTTAATACAATTATGAATTACCTGTTTAAAATGTAGTCTGTATCCTTATTCCCCATACTATAGTCACTATATTAGAGTAATATTACAGTAGATTACTTTCTGTCATTTTCAGATTATCTCATCACCAAAAATTAAAATCAAGACAGGAGAAAATAACTTTTAGTTGTTTTATAAAACGACGATGTGACCTCTGCTCTGTGTTTTTAAAGAAAACCTCAGTGTGTCCTCATTGTACAGCGTCTGTCCGTGTGGAACGGACTCTAACATAAACTTTGGTACTCAACAGTTCTGGGCTCATGTTGCTGCAGGTCGAGTTTAGATCATATTCCCCTATTGGGTCCACTTTAATCAGTCTCATGAACTGTCTCAAGGACATAAAGTGTTGAATGGTTCAAAACTTTCTAAAACTGAATGAAAGTAATTCAGAAACTGTTTTATATGGCCCTGAAGCTATCCAACATGTCCACCCTGTTAAACCCCAGGTCAAAAACCTTCCTGTGAGATTTGATTTCACCTTTAAATTTAACAAGAAAATGTTGTAGTTGAAGACCATTGTCACAAGTCACACACAGATGTTATTCTCAGTGTCTGACAGCATTATGGAAAGGATCCCTCCAGAGACCTTTAGTTTAACCACAAACAGCCGTAATAAATGAGAAATATAACCGTTATTTGAATAAATGAATGAAGAGGCTCATTAGGACTCGAGCAGCTACCTCTCAATTATTCTACTTTACCACAATGAATGATAGTTTTGGTGCGATGTGCTTTAAAAGTTATGAAATACAGCACAAAATTCATCATCATCTACAAGCCAATATTCAGTCATACTCATAGCGCCACCTACTGGAAACAGGAAGTCAGCATTGTGTAATAATAATAATATTTATAGTGCAGTTAAAGGATCAGTCACAGAGTATGTTAAAGAAAGTGAGACATTAAATATTAAATTAAATGTTTAATTAAGTCATGTGAGCTGGTTCCACTTTCTGAAGGTAAGTGAACCTTGAGATGAATAAGTGAGTTCATGCTCTCTCTCCTCCAGCTCTGTCCTGCTCTGTCTTGTTGGTTTGATTATTTATTATTGGATGTATGTGCTTGGATGCACTGATGTAGCTTCACGGCTCTCAGCGATGCGTGTGAGCCGGGCTGTAAACACACTGCTTTATACAGCCGCTCCTCCCAGCTCTTCACTGGAAATCTGCATCCTGTAAAAACTCCTCCAGCCTGCCAGCTCCTCTGCAGGACTCTGCTCACCCCGACTGAGCTGAAACCTAAAACCAGTTTACAAACCGCAGCCTACAAACCAGACTGTAAGAGTCCAACTGTGTTCAGGGCAGCGGACAGAGAGCAGTTTGGATTACTAACTCTTGTTAACAGCACTGAGTGTTCATACAGCCACAGACACCAGTTATCTGCTGTAACAGCTCAAAGGGTACAGTCTAACCTGGGGGTGGCGCTCAGGGGTCGGCCTGTGGAGAGGAGGAAGGATCTGACCGGTGCATTTTTATATGTCTTATAGGTTTTATTTACCCTCCCACTAGATGTTGCATAAGAGCACCAGCAATTGGCGCTACTGCCCACCGGACAGCAGATAATCATCAAATACAATTAAGAGTGGACAAATAAAACTCACCAAAGCCATCTTTGTTAGTCTTTCCACTGTTCGAACCATCACCATTGCTGGTTTTGTGGAAATAAATCCTTAAATCCTTCAATGTAGATGTGAAAAAATTCATGGAAAGGGACGCTAATGTTAATCATGTCAGTAAGTCTGCCCACTAACAGTAGTTGTTGCTTGTTCCACTAACAGTAGTTGTTGTTTGTTCCACTAACAGTAGTTGTTGTTGTTTGTTCCACTAACAGTAGTTGTTTGTTCCACTAACAGTAGTTGTTTGTTCCACTAACAGTAGTTGTTGCTTGTTCCACTAACAGTAGTTGTTGTTGTTTGTTCCACTAACAGTAGTTGTTTGTTCCACTAACAGTAGTAGTTGTTGTTTGTTCCACTAACAGTAGTTGTTGTTGTTTGTTCCACTAACAGTAGTAGTTGTTGTTTGTTCCACTAACAGTAGTTGTTGTTTGTTCCACTAACAGTAGTAGTTGTTTGTTCCACTAACAGTTGTTGTTGTTTGTTCCACTAACATTAGTTGTTGCTTGTTCCACTAACAGTAGTTGTTGTTTGTTCCACTAACAGTAGTTGTTTGTTCCACTAACAGTAGTTGTTGTTTGTTCCACTAACAGTTGTTGTTGTGTGTTCCACTAACATTAGTTGTTGCTTGTTCCACTAACAGTAGTTGTTCTTTGTTCCACTAACAGTAGTTGTTGTTTGTTCCACTAACAGTTGTTGTTGTTTGTTCCACTAACAGTAGTTGTTGTTTGTTCCACTAACAGTAGTTGTTGTTTGTTCCACTAACAGTAGTTGTTCTTTGTTCCACTAACAGTAGTTGTTGTTTGTTCCACTAACAGTAGTTGTTTGTTCCACTAACAGTAGTTGTTGTTTGTTCCACTAACAGTAGTTGTTTCTGCCACTGACAGAAATCCCTACAGAGATAGACCTTTTGTTTAACCAGAAACACTAATTTTATCTTCAGATCAGCGTAACTTAATACAACGTGAACAGAAACAAAATAAAACTCATTAAAACCATCCCTGTAAACCATGAAGATGAGTCTGGGAGATGTGATTATCTACAGTAGATATGAGGACAGGCACTAATTGTTCAGATATCTTGTTCCAAACACGGATTATGACAGAAAACAACTAAAATCAATGGCAGGATAAATGAAAGGAAATCAATATAAAAACTGTATCAGAAAATTATCAGAAACATGTAAAACTGAACTGAACACCGAAACACACGACTTCATTGAGCCCCAGTGCACTCTGGGGGATTTCTGAAAGGG
>NW_026136719.1:2425121-2427621 GCF_905237075.1 Dicentrarchus labrax
TACCATTTTTATATTCAGCATTAATCTTCAGCTGTTGAATATGAAGAAGGATGTTGATGAACTGATCTGTGAGCTGAATGTTTGTGAGATGAATTTGGTTCCGTGCCAGCGTGACGCCTCACTGACAGTAAATACAGTCAAACAACACAGAAGACGTTTCCTTGAAAGCCTTAACCTGACCCGGAGGCAGCAGGAAGTGATGTCATCCTCCCACTGATAGAAGTACTCAAAGATCCCGTCCAATCATCAGCAGGAAAATGTAAACACATACAGGTAACCTGCTGCCTGCTCCTCCTACTTCCTGTCAGCAGGGCCGCAGCTGTACAGAGGGGGCGGGGCCAATTCCTGCACCCCACCTTAATCCTCTGGCTGTGAACGTGGGCGGATAAAAGAGTTCTCACAGTCACTGAGGATGATTCAGACATTAATGCGGGTTCTCAGTAAGACGCCTGAAAGGCATCAGCAGCAAACTGCCCACTCCACCAGCCAGAAACTAAATCACTCTCAGCACACGCTGTCACCTGCGGAAAATGACAGGCGTGACTCCGTTTATTCAGGAATACAGTTACTGACATCAGCCCAATAATCAATAATCAATGAGTCCATCAATCAATCAATAATTCCCTCTGAAACCAACACATTTACAGCAGTTAATTTCTCAACCGTGTTCAAGCTTCTGTAACAGTAACAGTGACACCTGTGGCCGTTAACGGAACTGCAGTCAGCTTCCTGTTATAAATATAACTTTACTAACACTGTACAAACACACAACTTTATTAACACTGTACAAACACACAACTTTATTAACACTGTACAAACACACAACTTTATTAACACTGTACAAACACACAACTTTATTATCACTGTACAAACACAACTTTATTAACACTGTACAAACACACAACTTTATTATCACTGTACAAACACACAACTTTATTAACACTGTACAAACACACAACTTTATTAACACTGTACAAACACACAACTTTATTAACACTGAAGACAACAACTTTATTAACACTGTACAAACACACAACTTTATTATCACTGTACAAACACACAACTTTATTAACACTGTACAAACACACAACTTTATTATCACTGTACAAACACACAACTTTATTAACACTGTACAAACACACAACTTTATTATCACTGTACAAACACACAACTTTATTATCACTGTACAAACACAACTTTATTAACACTGTACAAACACAACTTTATTATCACTGTACAAACACACAACTTTATTAACACTGTACAAACACACAACTTTATTAACACTGTACAAACACACAACTTTATTAACACTGTACAAACACACAACTTTATTAACACTGTACAAACACACAACTTTATTAACACTGTACAAACACAACTTTATTAACACTGTACAAACACACAACTTATTAACACGACAACTACACCACACTTTACCTCACAACTTATCAAACACACATAACACCAGACACACAACTTTATTAACACGACAAAACAACTTTATTACACGTACAAACACAACTTATTAACACTGTACAAACACACAACTTATTACACGACAAACACACAACTATAACACCGTACAAACACACAACTTATTAACACTGTACAAACACACAACTTTATTAACACTGTACAAACACACAACTTTATTAACACTGTACAGACACACAACTTTATTAACACTGTACAAACACACAACTTTATTAACACTGTACAAACACAACTTTATTAACACTGTACAAACACACAACTTTATTAACACTGTACAAACACACAACTTTATTAACACTGTACAAACACACAACTTTATTAACACTGTACAAACACACAACTTTATTAACACTGTACAAACACACAACTTTATTAACACTGTACAAACACAACTTTATTAACACTGTACAAACACACAACTTTATTAACACTGTACAAACACACAACTTTATTAACACTGTACAAACACACAACTTTATTATCACTGTACAAACACACAACTTTATTAACACTGTACAAACACAACTTTATTAACACTGTACAAACACACAACTTTATTAACACTGTACAAACACACAACTTTATTAACACTGTACAAACACACAACTTTATTAACACTGTACAAACACACAACTTTATTAACACTGTACAAACACACAACTTTATTAACACTGTACAAATACACAA
This sequence comes from Dicentrarchus labrax, assembly GCF_905237075.1. Classification (NCBI taxonomy): domain Eukaryota; kingdom Metazoa; phylum Chordata; class Actinopteri; family Moronidae; genus Dicentrarchus; species Dicentrarchus labrax. The sequence continues at coordinate 2,427,306 of NW_026136719.1, forward strand.
CTTTATTAACACTGTACAAACACAACTTTATTAACACTGTAAAAACACACAACTTTATTAACACTGTACAAACACACAACTTTATTAACACTGTACAAACACACAACTTTATTAACACTGTACAAACACACAACTTTATTAACACTGTACAAACACACAACTTTATTATCACTGTACAAACACACAACTTTATTATCACTGTACAAACACAACTTTATTAACACTGTACAAACACAACTTTATTATCACTGTACAAACACACAACTTTATTAACACTGTACAAACACACAACTTTATTAACACTGTACAAACACAC
>NW_026136719.1:2432621-2435121 GCF_905237075.1 Dicentrarchus labrax
CGGTGGATCCAACAGGACCAGGACTGCAACCTGCCCTCCATTCAGGACCTGTACTGGTCCAGAGTCAGGAAACATCCCTGCAGATCCATCTGACCCTGGACACAACCTGTTCCAGCTCCTCCCCTCTGGTAGGCGCTGCACACCAAAACCAACCTACCCACAAACCATCACTGTGACCAGCAGCTAACCGCCCTGTGCAGTAACCCTCGGACTCTAACGTCCACTGGACCTGGACCTGGACCTGAACCTGGACCTGAACCTGGACCTGGACCTGAACCTGGACCTGGACCTGGACCTGGACCTGGACCTGAACCTGGACCTGGACCTGAACCTGGACCTGAACCTGGACCTGAACCTGGACCTGGACCTGGAGCCTGTTTATTATTATTATTGTTTCTGTTTCTGTTTCTGTTGTTCAGATTCTCATCGAACAACCATTCAGCTGATCAATAACATTGATTCACAGCCCACTTCCTCCTGATCAATAACTGATTCTGATTGATTTTAATACAAAACTAACAGAACAGTCTTAGCTCCCCCCCCAGGTCTCTGTTTGTTTTCCAGGTTACATAACGTCTGTTTACTGTAAGTAAACACAGTTTTACTTTAATTCAGCTGTTTATCTGAAAGTCTTTAAAACGTTAAAGTCAGGAAAACAAACGCACCCTCAACAAAACACACAACACACACACAACACACACACACACACACACACACACACAGAAACACACACACACACACACACACACACACACACACACACACACACACACACGGTTTGTGAGTGTTTCTGTCTGTGTGTGTGTGTGTGTGTGTTTCTCTCTGTGTGTGTGTGTGTGTGTGTGTGTGTGTGTTTCTGTGTGTGAGTGTGTGTGTTGTTGTTATTTCATAAAACTTCAAATTAAAAGCATGCCCGACGCTCCAGTCAGCAGGTGGTTGTAACATTTTTCAGCAGAAACTTCGGGCGTTCCTCGAACGTGACGTCAGCGGACGTCTGTGAGCCAATCAGGAGACAGTATTTACCTCAGGAGTGTGATGTCACTTCTTTTCTGTGGTAAACAGATTGACTTTGTTTTTATATATTTATATGTTTAACCCTTTATTCAGGATGAGAACTGTGTACGGAGGACAAAGAGTGACTTTAATATATAAAATAAAAATAAATGAAATGTAAACTAGAATATGGCCACAAGGTGGCGCTATCGCCGCCATGCTTCAATAAATCATGAATAAATAAATCAGGTGTGTTGACAGCGTTCTGATTGAAATATAGCCGATTAATAATCAATCAGGGACACTGTAGAAAGTGACTTGTAAAAATGTTTTATCACAAACACATGCCTGTGAATATGATGTTACAGTAACGGAGCTTTAGAGGATGATGGCGGTCTGAGGTCAGCGTGTCAGACGGCAGATGGACGTCAGTCATCATCCGACCACGAGGATCTGGTGTTTCCTCTCCTGTGACTCTCAGTCACTGCCCTGCTGACTGCAGCACTGACAGCTAAAATTAACCTCCTGCTGCCGCACGGCGTCCGGTGACCACCTGCATGACGTCACCACGCTGACGTCACCTCTCTGAGCCTCGCCGCGGCGCCCTGCTGGCTGTCAGCTAACATCCAGCTGTGGTCATCTACCATCTCCTGTTACTAACTACTAACAGTTAGCAGTTAGCCACAGTCCCAGCTAACAGTTAGCAGTTAGCAGTTAGCCACAGTCCCAGCTAACAGTTAGCAGTTAGCAGTTAACAGTTAGCCACAGTCCCAGCTAACAGTTAACAGTTAGCAGTCCCAGCTAACAGTTAGCAGTTAGCAGTTAGCCACAGTCCCAGCTAACAGTTAGCAGTTAGCAAGTCCCAGCTAACAGTTAGCAGTTAGCAGTCCCAGCTAACAGTTAGCAGTTAGCAGCTAGCAGTCCCAGCTAACAGTTAGCAGTTAGCAGTCCCAGCTAACAGTTAGCAGTTAGCAGTTAGCAGTCCCAGCTAACAGTTAGCAGTTAGCAGTCCCAGCTAACAGTTAGCAGTTAGCAGTTAGCAGTCCCAGCTAACAGTTAACAGTTAGCAGTTAGCAGTTAGCAGTCCCAGCTAACAGTTAACAGTTAGCAGTTAGCAGTTAGCAGTCCCAGTTAACAGTTAGCAGTTAGCAGCTAGCAGTCCCAGCTAACAGTTAGCAGTTAGCAGTCCCAGCTAACAGTTAGCAGTTAGCAGTTAGCAGTTAGCAGTCCCAGCTAACAGTTAACAGTTAGCAGTTAGCAGTTAGCAGTCCCAGTTAACAGTTAACAGTTAGCAGTTAGCAGCTAGCAGTCCCAGCTAACAGTTAGCAGTTAGCAGTCCCAGCTAACAGTTAGCAGTTAGCAGTTAGCAGTCCCAGCTAACAGTTAGCAGTTAGCAGTTAGCAGTCCCAGTTAACAGTTAGCAGTTAGCAGTTAACAGTTAGCAGTCCCAGCTAACAGTTAGCCACAGTCCCAGCTAACAGTTAGCAGTTAGCAGTTAGCAGTCCCA
>NW_026136719.1:2440121-2450121 GCF_905237075.1 Dicentrarchus labrax
TGTTCTGTTATATTTTAATGTGTGCTTTATAAATACAATTATTATTATTAATAGTACAGGTGTGCACTGAGATCAGATCATTCAGGTCTGATATAAACACATTTAGCAGTGTGTCTGCAGTGCATTCTGGGACATACTGAAGAGCCGCCCATGTTTGGGCCCTTACCTGCCGAGATAAGCAGCAGGTGTTTGAACCAGACTCCCTTTAAAAATCACGCAATTTTAAGAGTTAATAAGTGAAGAGAAACTTTATAAAGTTTGTGTAACGCCGTCTCCGACAGGTTCTTCATTATCTGAGCTTTGATTAAACGTTCCACATGAATTAACGTCCGTTTGTCCCAGCCTGTGATGTCTCTGTGGTTTGGAGCAGGACACTTTTACTTTCTCTGGCATTAATGCCTTTCTTCCTCATCTGCGATGTGAAAGCGTCAGATTTCCACACAGTCGCAGAAAGTGGAAGTCAGTTATAAAATTCCACAAAGATTCAAATACCAGGTGTGAACAGGGCCCAATAGCAAAAACCACCGGTTGGCAACAGATCAATCTGTCCATCAGGAAACTCGGAGGCTGTGTTCGATCCCGGCTGCTGAGCCCAGTTCTGTAACCCGCTAACGGCAGATACAGTTAGCAGCAGCTAATTAGGCCTTACACCCCGAGTGCAGGATGAGTCATCACATACTGTTATTGATTATCAGGAAACTGGAAAATACCGTTAAGAACAGCTGAAGACACCTGAACCAGACTTCCTGTCCCTGTTGGACAGACACTGTTGGACAGGAGACGTATAAAGACAGAGGAGATCAAAATAAATGTTTCTCTTTCTTTAGCAGAAATCACAAACATATTATCTATAACTTCCTCCTGTGGCCCCTCTGGCTCTCCGTAGCTCCCTGCTGGAGGTCAAACTCTAAACTCTAACAGGACGCCGTTGTGTCGTCATTAATCCCTGCGAGCGTCGTCATGATTGAATTAGAAACTCAGTTAATCCTCCAGTCTGCTCCACAGGAACCCTTTCAGTAGTAAACCCAGTGAGGAGGGACAGTGATCCCTGTTTACTCTCTCTCTCTCTCTCTCTCAGTGTTTTCATGCTCTTGTCATCCGCTGTATCTGCTGCTCTGCGGTTCGCCGCCGTCCTGTCACATTACCAGAGTTTCTGTGCAGCCCGGAGCTGTAATTGTGGTGCAGAAACAATCTGTGGAAAACAAATAAACTGCTGTGTGCGAGCTCCTCTCCGCCCTCTCTGAAGAGCTCTTTAATCTGCTGGATGATTGAATCAATCACAACCAGTAATTACGTTGTCATAACGCTGAGGCTTCCTGTTTGATGGATGGCGAGCTAATAGCACTGCCACCGCACTTTAATTAAGGGCAGGGCCGACAGCCAATCAGGAGGGAGGCTGCGCGCTCGGACTCGCCATTGGACGCGTGGGAGGTGTGATGTCACGGTGGTGTCACTGGTGTGCTGCCTGCACAGGTGTACGCGGCGGCGTGGCTGATGTGGGGCGTAACCACGGCAACAGATTAATGTGGCATCATTATGGGCTCAGGGAGGTAATTGCGTCGTGTCACAGCACAGACGGCGAGACGATGTAATCCAACAACACCTTACCTGAGAGTCTGTCTGAGGTGTGTTTGTGTTCACAGGTCCTTCACAATAAAATACAGGTCAAAGGTCAAAGTCTAAATATAGATCAATGTTTGAACACAATAAATGGGTTTTATTTAACAATAAGATAATGATTATAATGATTAATGATCATTGGACGAAGAGGTGGACGAAAGTGATGACAACAGGACCGAGGTCATGTAAAGCTGTTTATTGATCTCTATAATTATAATGTGAAAGCAAAATGAAATGCAAGCAAATGTGTAGAATGTGACAAAAACATGGTTCAGACTACTTTATACCACCAGTGTGACCAGAAACACCAGAAACAGAACTGAGACTGAAACTAATGAAAACCACGGTGAGAACGACCAAAACCAAACTGAAAATAAAAGAATGAAATATTCAGTTTTCATCGATTAAACTAACAGCAGTGAATTAAAAACTGAGGTTACACATCGACTCCTTTAACTTTTATTAAGACGAGTGCCAGCTGCGAGTTCAACGTTGATTTCTAGTTGAAAAGATGAGACAGACTTTATTGATCCGTCACTGGGGAACTTACTGACTACAGCAGCTCCAGATACAGCGGATCAGAAAACACACATTGAACAGGAGAAATAAGAAGAAGAGTAGAGTTATATGGACACACAGCAGTTTATATACAGATACTGATGATACTGATGACGGTCTATATGAAGTGAGTTATAGTGATATGAAGATTTGAGTCAGACTCCTTTATGAGGCTGGTATATATATTTATTTTGGCTTTAAAGTGACGACGGGCTATATATTACTCATTGAAGAGGAAGGAGAACTATTGTAAAACCAGGTGAAATCTGGTCTAAATGTTCACTTTTCAACTGAAGGACAACACGAAGGACAACAGAGAGAGGATGTAGAAGACGACACAGAGAGACATCTAACAGATGATTTATAAGTTGAATAAATATAATAAAGCTCACAGTTCAACTGCGTCTGTCCTGTAATGATTTCCGTTCACATCATTCTTCAGCGAAAGCAGCTGCTGAAACGTTAAACCCATCGGCCTGCTGGGAGGACGCTGGGCTCTAATCCCTCCGATCACTCACACAAGCACCAATCTGACCGTTAGCGCCGACATATTTCTCTCAGTGGAAGTCAGTCCCGTTATACGCTATCGCAGCGATTTATGTGACAGCGCTATCATTAACCTTCCTGTTCCCAGGCATCAGCACTCCTGTACGGAGGGGTGTAGAGGTCAGAGGTCGTCCTGACAGATAATGTAGAAATTAAGCAATGTGCATTAAACGTCCTTCCTTATCTGAGCAGTAGATTGACTGCAGACGCCAACGTGAAGCTGCTGCTTCTCAACATCCACTGAGAAACTTCAAACTGCTGCCACAGAAATATGTTCATGTCTGTGTCTCATTCCGCATACTTCCGTCAGTACACTGCTCATGTGCACTGTAGTGCCACTGTCGATGGTTAGTATTGTCCCAAAATGAACACTTATGTTAGAACACTTACCGGAAATGACGAGCGGGATGAGCGTGACGAACGCGACAAACGCAACACACGTGAACGCGATTTTCCAGCCCACCAAAAATATATGCCGACTTTTGTTTACAAACATTTTTCTGCACGTTCATTTACCGCTCAGTTCACAGCACGTGGAAACTACGTCGCCTCCGACGCCAACGCAGGTTAGGGTAGCGAGGTAGCGTCAGTGAGGACATGTAAGTAATGCATTAGACGACAGTAAAACGTCTCGTATTACTGCTATTACATTTATACGATAGAGTTCACATTTATAACGTGCTCGTCCCAATGGTCCCTCCCCTTCCGCTTTGTAGTCAAGATGGCGTCCGTTCAGTGCGAGTAGGGTCCATCATTACGCACTGAATTGTTTGACCGTTTTTAGGGGGTCATCCGGGTACTTTCAGTGCACTGACTTTTTGTGTTATCTACACTATATACTTAAAACTAAGTGTTTGAAGTGTGCAAGTAGGCTGAATGAGACCATTCTACAGCAGCCCAGAAGGGACAAACACTGGAACACGCTTGGAAGAGGAGGGTGAAAATGTTTGTTGCTCTGGTGATGTCGTATTTACAAAAAATATATGAAATAAAATGATTAGGTGTATTTTATTTTATGTAATTTATTAATTGTTAATGTTTTGTTGTTGGACCTGCTGACTGTTCTCATCAGTCTGTATTATATGACTAAAGACTAGAATGATAAAGACAATGTGACCACAGTCACTGACCTCTGCACAGACTGCTGTAGGATTTACTGATGTAGAACTGAAGCCATTATATTATCTGTGCCACTGGTTCCCAGCCTTCTTTAATAAACTGACTTAGTGACATATTTTATAGATATTTCATATATTGAAAACTGTACAATGAACCCAAACAGTGAACTCAGTAACTACAGGAAGTTAAAAACCAGAGATTTGGATGAATTATGAGCAGATTATTTCCTGTTAAGTGAACTTTACAATTCTGTCTGTTTTATGTATTTCCTTGTCTTCACAGCAATGAACCAAATACTAAAATATAGACCTACTGTGTATATTTTTTATACATTAAAAACATTATAATTTTTTTTGTATAGTTTTCTTAAATCCCTTCAAAAACCTTGAAGGCCTTGTGACCCCTGTGTGAAACTTGGGCGACCCCTAGTGGGGGTCCTGACCCTCAGAGTGGGAACCATCTACGCTCTCTTCAAAGCCACAACAACATTTTTACCTCCTGAATATGGGAGTTTATATGGAAGCCCATTTCTGCCAATGTGACCGACAAAAAAGATTATGTAAGTTCTTTATAATAGGAAACTTGAGTCAAATACTGAGACAAAATATCAAGAAACGTACTCATCATTAAACTTACAGAATCTTTTTCCATCACATTGGCAGTGATCGTCTTCCATTAGTTGCCTCCATTAGTCTGTTTGTGTGACTTTGCTGTTTTAACGTATGAAAACATTTTAACAGATTGGATCCCTGGGATTATTATTCAAGCCTTACATTGTAATTTATTAAAACAAACAACCAGTGAGCTGGGTTTATTTAACAAATTCAAAATTCAAATCAACCAATATTTAACGTTGTGTTTTATTCTTTATTCGTTGTACAGCAGTGAACCGACGGAGGTTATAAACGCTCAGTAAGAGAGAGACTGCTGTATTTCACTGTTGTTGGAAACTGTGAGCAGCAGTGAATCAGCACAAACACTCAACTCTCCAGAAGAAAGAAGTGGTTTCACTGAGTTCCTCTTTCAGGTTTACAGGAGAAGAGAGTGAGACACATGATGGACCGGAGGGGTGGGGGTGAGGGGGATGCTGTCTGTCTGAAGACCAGAACACAACAACAACAAACCTCCTGCAGAGTTCGGACCCGGACGCAGAATCCTCTTAAAGACCATGTGGCTGCTGGTCATCGCTGCACAATAACACACTGATCTGAGTACAGTCAGTTATATAAGAGTCCGTATACTGTAAACAGCTTAAAAAGCTCCAGTCAGCGTGAGAAGCAGGTAGAACAAAGACTGCCTGATTCAGACATATAAATCAATAATCTACAGTTAGTTTGGGCCGAAGCCTCCGACCCTGCACACATAAAGTCCTGACGTCACTGATCCAGACGCTCAGTGACACAGAACGTCAGATTAAACAACCTGAAACACACAATTCATCATCTTCATACAGTCTAATGAGGAGAAACTCTTGTAGTTTAATACTGTGGTTTAATGCTGTAGTTTAATACTGTAGTTTAATGCTGTAGTTTGATACTGTGGTTTAATGCTGTAGTTGAATGCTGTAGTTTAACACTGTAGTTTAATACTGTAGTTTAATGCTGTAGTCTGATACTGTGGTTTAATGCTGTAGTTGAATGCTGTAGTTTAACACTGTAGTTTAATACTGTAGTTTAATGCTGTAGTCTGATACTGTGGTTTAATGCTGTAGTTGAAGGCTGTAGTTGAACACTGTAGTTTAATACTGTAGTTTAATGCTGTAGTTTGATACTGTGGTTTAATGCTGTAGTTTAATATTATAGTTTAATGCTGTAGTTCAACACTGTAGTTTAATACTGTAGTTTAATACCGCAGTTTAACGCTGTGGTTTAATACTGTAGTTTAATACTGCAGTTTAACGCTGTAGTTTAATACTGCAGTTTAACGCCGTAGTTTAACACTGTAGTTTAATACTGTAGTTTAATACTGTAGTTTAATACTGCAGTTTAACGCTGTACTTTAATACTGCAGTTTAACGCTGTAGTTTAATACTGTAGTTTAACGCTTTAGTTTAATACTGTTGTTTAATACTGCAGTTTAACGCTGTAGTTTAATACTTTAGTTTAAGGCTGTAGTTTAACGCTGTAGTTTAATAGTGTAGTTTAATACTGTAGTTTAATACTGTAGTTTAATACTGTAGTTTAATTCTGCAGTTTAATGCTGTAGTTTAATACTGCAGTTTAACGCTGTAGTTTAATACTGTAGTTTAACGCTGTAGTTTAATACTGTAGTTTAATACTGCAGTTTAACGCTGTAGTTTAATAATGTAGTTTAATACTGCAGTTTAACGCTGTAGTTTAATACTTTAGTTTAACGCTGTAGTTTAACGCTGTAGTTTAATACTGTAGTTTAATACTGCAGTTTAACGCTGTAGTTTAATACTTTAGTTTAACGCTGTAGTTTAACGCTGTAGTTTAATACTGTAGTTTAATACTGCAGTTTAACGCTGTAGTTTAATAATGTAGTTTAATACTGCAGTTTAACGCTGTAGTTTAATACTTTAGTTTAACGCTGTAGTTTAACGCTGTAGTTTAACGCTGTAGTTTAATACTGTAGTTTAATACTTTAGTTTAACGCTGTAGTTTAATACTTTAGTTTAACGCTGTAGTTTAACGCTGTAGTTTAATACTGTAGTTTAATACTGCAGTTTAGTGCAGGGACCAGATTGTTTTTATGATTAATAATTTCGTTGTTTAAAGCTCAATTCACACCTCATGAGACCTCCTGGGATCTTAATCCTGTGAACCTGACCGGTTTGTAGTAACGATGAAACATTTACAGATAAAGACAAACCGAGACGTTGGAGTGCAACTGTCAGACCCTCAGAAATAATTACTGTTCCTGAGTTTGTGTGTAAATAAAAAGGTCTGAGTGGCTCAGTGGGAAACAAAGTAAGATACAGGAAGTACAATATGATTCATTTATTAGTCTTGTTGCTTAATTACTGCGATATGAGGAAGTTCACACCCTCCTTCTGTTTGGATCCATCTGACCTTTGAATTTCCTGACTTAACGTCCACTCGCTCGGGAACGCCCCAGACTCCTGTCCCCGTTGTCATGACGACGAGCTAACCATCACCGGTGGGTGTGCGGGGTCTGACCTATGACACCAGAGCTGGTGCTAACTTAAAGCTGTGGGTGTGACCTTCAATGACAACCAGACATTATAAATGATCTCTGCTTCTTCTTTGTCCTGTTTCTTTCTTTCTTCTCCTGCTTTGTTCCTTTTCTTCAGTTTTGTTTCCTTCTGCGTGCATTGATGGATCCTATATTTAGCCCTTCTTCATTTTTATGTAAATGATGTAACAACAGCCCACAAGCACACAGTGCTTTGTGTAGAAAGGTCACAGGCTGAGAAAGGTTGACCACATATAAACATAAATATTAGAAGTTATATCATGATGACACCATCATCAAATAACACATTACAGCAAACCTCTTACTCCTGTCGCAGTAGCTAATAGCGCTGTGTGCTACGTCCCCCCCCCAGTCCAGCAGCTGTAGTGGATCCATTAGCGGACTCTGTTGGACTGGGAGCTCCCAGTGAACAGCAGGTCCAGACCGGGACTGAATGCAGTGTCTGATGCTGACGGAGGACAGTTTGACTGCAGGGAATAAAGGACTGATTGTGGTTTTTACCAGGTTCAGCTCCTTCCACCGGTCGCTGTTGTTAGCTGCACAAACCAACATTAACGTTAGCAGCAGTTAGCTTCTTTTAGCAACAAGCTGCTGAGCCCGATTCCGTTGCACGCCAACAGTTAAAGTTGTGTGTTTGTACAGTGATAATAAAGTTGTGTGTTTGTACAGTGATAATAAAGTTGTGTGTTTGTACAGTGTTAATAAAGTTGTGTGTTTGTACAGTGATAATAAAGTTGTGTGTTTGTACAGTGTTAATAAAGTTGTGTGTTTGTACAGTGATAATAAAGTTGTGTTTGTACAGTGTTAATAAAGTTGTGTTTGTACAGTGTTAATAAAGTTGTGTGTTTGTACAGTGTTAATAAAGTTGTGTGTTTGTACAGTGTTAATAAAGTTGTGTGTTTGTACAGTGTTAATAAAGTTGTGTTTGTACAGTGTTAATAAAGTTGTGTTTGTACAGTGTTAATAAAGTTGTGTGTACGGTGTTAATAAAGTTGTGTGTTTGTACAGTGTTAATAAAGTTGTGTGTTTGTACAGTGTTAATAAAGTTGTGTGTTTGTACAGTGTTAATAAAGTTGGAAAAAATGATCAGATTTGAATATAAAGTAGAAATAATCTGGCGTGTGCTTGGCGTGCGTTACCGTTGGCGGTACAGTGTGAGGATGTGCTGTTGAGGGTTAAACTGGCGCTCTGTGTCGATGCTGTTCTGTTCCAGCTGGTTTGTGTTGTGAACAATAAACAGGCGCTGGGTTCAACAGCCTGCAGTTTAACGCTCTTCATTAGACAGAGGAATCAAACTATCAGGTCTCAGTCGAACACACTGGAACCTTTTGTCCCGTGTTTGTTGACTTCCTGTTGTGTGGCGGCGGCGGCGGCAGACTGTCAGGAGTCTCCGTCGGCTCGAGGTCGTCGGCCCGGTTTGAATCTGCGGTTTGAAGAATAAAAACAAAAGAAAAGAGAAATATCTGCTGCTGGAGCTCGAACGCTTCCTCTTCCTTCGTCTCCTTAGTTCCTTCACTTCCTCCGCTTTTCCTCCTCATGAGGTTTGGAAGGAAAGTTAGTGAGATAATCCTCCAGACCTCAGTGTTGGATTCCTGTCTGTCTGTCTGTCTGTCTGTCTGTCTGTGATTATCTATAAAGATTGAACAGGTCTCTTTAAGAGTTTTCATATATTTCACGAGGTTAAATTCAGCTCCAAATGAGCTGATATTTGTTTGAATGATGATAAAGTGAAAGAAAATCAGAAGAGAAACATGTCTTCCTGTGATGGACGACATATTTCCAACTGAAAGGTTTGTTGAGACGATGGTGGAGGTTGTTGTTGGTGCCTGACTTTGGTCCGGCCCTTCGGGGGGGCCACAGGGTCAGATTTACTCGCTCTTTCCTCCAGCGCTGGGCACATTCTCCCATATGAAGCCTGTAAGAGCAGCCCTGATCTGTCATAAGCCCCTCCGCCATCTTAATCTGCAGTAAAAGTGACGGAAATGAGCATGTGATTGCAGGGGCTGATGGGAGAGCCACAGTGGCGTGTTTGTTTAGGTGACATTTACACAGCTCCAGTCTAAGCATATGACTACAGGAGTCAGCTGAAAGGTAATACACAGTTAGTGATTTCTTAGAAATCTACCTTAACTCGGGGCCGAGGTCCCACAGGGGTCAACTGGTTTGGGATCTGTAAGCGTAAGCAGATTGGACCTCATGCTAGCCGGCTAATACGAGCGGTGGTGTGAGATAAGTCACGGCTTTACCTTGACCAGCTTTCTGATTTTAAGGCACAGATTTTACTGAAACAGGGGTCAACTTAGAGGTCAAACAGAGGTCAGAGAGAGTTCAACACAAAGCTGTGATCTGGGGTTAAAGGTCAAATACCAAACCACCAGGAAGTGAACTCCCAATCGATGCAGCAGGATCAGTATCCAGGTAGTGTTATCGATCCACCGGCTCCACCACTTCCACCAGTACCGGCTCGGTTCCTGGGTCGGTTCCCGCGTCGCACCCTGCCCGGTGGAGTGACAAAGATAAACGTGCCGTATCTGAGGTTGTAACGGCTTTAGGCGAGGTGGATTCTCCAACCACCGACCTAAGTCTCGTCTGAATGTCGATTCAGAGACAGAAAAGACACGTGTGTGCTGTGCTCAGAAGAATAACTGTGACCCTCACATGGTCAGTGAGGTCATCCTGATGAAGGAGGGCATTGGTCGTGCTCCAGCTGCTTCTGCTGGACGTCATACAGAGAAATCTGTCAGAGCCACAGGGGCCAACTGGATAGGGGCCGCAGGCTTCACCTTCATCCTCTCTACGCCAGATATTGGCCCCTAAGATATTATTTATACAGTCTCTACATTCATCCTCTGTCAAACTCAACCAAAGCAACAAAATCACATCACATTCATGTTTGGATGACACAACTTCTGATACATGAAGATGATCAAATAAAGGTGAAGAATGAGGATCCGGGAGGTCTCTGGTTCTCCTGCAGACA
>NW_026136719.1:2455121-2467621 GCF_905237075.1 Dicentrarchus labrax
TCGAGTTACAGCGAGCGGGGAGGTGTTGTGTTTTCTGTGGAGTCGAGGGGGTCTGAACAGAACCTGGGCTTTCTGCTGAGTCAGGCTTTTGGTTTGTGTGGAGCAGCGTGAGCTCTCGTAGCTCGCTGAGGGGATCCACAGATTTCAGGTTCAGAGCAAACAAATGATAAACTGCTGCTGGCTTTGGACGGACATCGGATAGTCGACACCTCCGCTCCTCTGAGGCTGCAGTCCACATTAAACAGCTCTTCTGCCTGTAGGTCTGTCTGTCTGTCTGTCTGTCTGCCTGCCTGCCTGCCTGCCTGCCTGCCTGTCTGTCTGTCTGTCTGTCTGTCTGTCTGTCTGTCTGCCTGCCTGCCTGCCTGCCTGTCTGTCTGCCTGCCTGCCTGCCTGCCTGCCTGCCTGTCTGTCTGTCTGTCTGTCTGTCTGCCTGCCTGCCTGCCTGCCTGCCTGCCTGTCTGTCTGTCTGTCTGTCTGTCTGTAAAATGTGTTTGCTGGTTCCTGAAAGTCAACAATAACAATATAAAAGTAATGTTATAAACACAGTAGGGATTTAAAATTCTTCTGAAGATATCGAACAGAAGTAATAAATGATTCGCTGTAACAGGTAACGTCTATCTATCTATCTATCTATCTATCTATCTATCTATCTATCTATCTATCTATCTATCTATCTATCTATCTATCTATCTATCAAATTCAAATTCAAATTCAAATTCAAAATGGGCTTTATTGGCATGAAAGTTTTTTTAAAACAATATTTGGAACCAACAACTTAAATAAATGTTTCTATATTACCAAAGCATTTAGAGAACATCTCAAATACAACTAAATCAAAGATATAACCACATTATGTTTTTTTTTTTTTTTTTTTTTTTTTTTTTTTTTTTTTTTTTTTGGTTTTTTTTTTTTTTTGGTGTTTTTTTTTTTTATTTGTTTTTTTTTTTTTTTTTTTTCTTTGAAAGGAGGGAGATTTTCTCCTCTTTTATAATCTCTTTTAAGGGCAAGATAACATTCCAATCTATTTTAGTTACCACTATACTCTGTGTGTGTGTGTGTGTGTGTGTGTGTGTTGTGTGTGTCTGAGGGGGGGGGTTGGCTTAATTACAAATTGAAAAGGGGGCTTTTTTTTGGGGTCAGCTCTTTGGTTTTGGGGGGTTTTGAGTGGAGGGTGTGTCTGGGGCTGGATTGGTGGTAAGAAGTTGTGCTCTCTTCTGAATGTCAATTTCTAGCTGATCTTTTTTTTTTTTTTTTTTTTTTTTTTTTTTTTTTTTTTTTTTTTTTTTTTTTTTTTTTTTTTTTTTTTTTTTTTTTTTTTTTTTTTTTTTTTTTTTTTTTTTTTTTTTTTTTTTTTTTTTTTTTTTTTTTTTTTTTTTTTTTTTTTTTTTTTTTTTTTTTTTTTTTTTTTTTTTTTTTTTTTTTTTTTTTTTTTTTTTTTTTTTTTTTTTTTTTTTTTTTTTTTTTTTTTTTTTTTTTTTTTTTTTTTTTTTTTTTTTTTTTTTTTTTTTTTTTTTTTTTTTTTTTTTTTTTTTTTTTTTTTTTTTTTTTTTTTTTTTTTTTTTTTTTTTTTTTTTTTTTTTTTTTTTTTTTTTTTTTTTTTTTTTTTTTTTTTTTTTTTTTTTTTTTTTTTTTTTTTTTTTTTTTTTTTTTTTTTTTTTATTTTTTTTTTTTTTTATAAAAATTTTTTTTAATTCCAAAACTTTTTTTTTAATTTTAAAATTTTTTTTTTTTTTAAATTGTTTTTTTTTTTTTTTAAAATTTTTTTTTTTTTTTATTAATTTTTTTTTTTTTTAAAATAATTTTTCCCCGTTTTTTTTTAAAAAATTTTTAAATTGTTTTTTTCCGTTCTCATTATGACAGTTTACTCTGTAAATGTTTTCCAATGCAAAAAAATCAGATCTTGGTGACACTACCTGAAAATAACTGAAAGTAACTGAGTACAAGACACTGAATATGTATGCTTCACATTTTTACTGCATATGCTCTTTGCAATTCTAATTTGTTCACAGCATTGTGCAAAAGAAAAAATACACCCTTATTTACAACAAACATAAACTCCCTTTGGGTAGAGCTGTGCATAACTGTAAACAATATTGCAGTACATATTGGAACTGAACATACAACATACATAGTACTGTAAATCATTCATGCACATCCAGACGTTCCTCTCTGTCTGGCCACATAGTGTCATCTACATCACGGCGAATATCATCTCTTGCAATGCAGCGAGGAAAGTATCTCCTCGAGTGGCGAATCCACCCTCTGCAGGACTCTGCTGTGATGTCATTACATGCTGCATCCATGGCCACTAGCAGGGCCATTTGGGTATGTGGATGCCGGTCATATACCTTCCACCTCCAGGAAGAGAAAAATTCCTCTATTGGATTTAGGAATGGTGAGTAGGGAGGGAGATATTCCACCAGCATCCTATCGTGTGCTGCAAACCACTGATGACATCTGAGTGGTGAAAACTCACATTATCCCAAACAACAACATGCTTATTCAGATGGTCTCCAGTTAGACCCCTCTCATTCTCAGGGATTATGTCCCTGTAAAGAGTGTCTAAAAAAGTCAGCAGATGTTGAGTGTTGTATGGACCAAGCCGGGGGATATGGGTGAAGACGCCGTTTTCTGAGACGGCTGCACACATAGTAATATTCCCTCCTCGTTGGCCTGGGACATCAATGGTTGCTCTCTGTCCAATGCGATTCCTTCCACGTCTTCTATCTTTTGCCAGACTGAAACCCGCCTCATCAAGGTATATGAATGTGTGCAGCGGTTCCCTGGCCTCCAGCTCCAGTACACGCTTTATTACAGAAGAGGGAGCGAGAAAAACTATAACAACTTTTCCTGTGTAACATAATGCATTTTGGACAACATATTGTACAGTATGCACTGTGAATACACTGTATAGAACTGTCATGTAAGTGTAGTGCATTTACACAAAGTAAACAGTTAACAGCACTGAACATTAGAGTATGCATAGAACACATACATGTTTTACCTGTACATACTGGTGACGGATCTCCTTCACTCTGTCGCTGTTCCGTGTAAATGGCACATTGTACAATTGTTTCATGCGCATTTCATTTCTCCTGAGCACTCTGTCAACTGTAGCGATTGAAACAGATTCAATATTCCCAAAGATGTTGTCATCCTCTATAACAGCACTTTGTATCTCTCTCAGCCTTATGGCATTGTTTGCAATCACCATTGCACAAATGGCTTCCTCTTGTTGCGGAGTAAAAAGGGGCCCTCTTCCACCTCTGCAAGGTTGCAATACACTAAATCTGTGATGCACTAAAGCTGTAAGTCTAAATGTAAAATGTAAAAAGTGACAAGTTCTTGTCCCACTGCAAGCTTCATGTATGACACAATGACAGTAGCACAGTGCAGATTGTTTGGTGCTGAATTACTGTCCGTTTATACACACCTGTTCTCCCGACGAAATGTTTGAATCATTGAATTTACAGTGGTTCTCCCAACATTTGGCTGCACCCTTCGACCAACCTCAGCCATTGTGAGGCCGTGATTAACAACGTGATCCACAATTGTAGCCCTGATTTCATTAGGAATCCGCATATGTACTTGGCCTCTTCTTCCTCTTCCCCTGTTTTGTCCCCTTCCCCTTCCTCCCCGCACCCTCACCTCTCTTCCACGAGGCTGACCTTCCATTTCTGTGTCACAGTATTGTAGAAATGGTACACACTATGTCCTGCTTGGTTCGTATATGCTTGTGAAGTGGGGGTTTATGGGACTCAGCTCTGAATGATTGTAGAGAAGTGACTTATCATTGGTTGCAACTAATGCTTCACACACCCCTTCTCATCAGTGAAAGCTGAGGTTCACCTGAGAGAATTTTTCATTGTTGTTGACTATTCAGCATTCACAAGTATAGTTAATTTTGACTGACATGACATAAGCAAATGATAATGTTATAAAACAGCAGAGAGTTGTCTGAAAGCAATTGATGCATGTTCAAAAGCATTTGCAGTTTATTGGAAGGAATGAGAAACTGCTACTACGATGTGCACAAAAGACTAAATGTTGTGGAGGTTGAACTAACTGTTGTGCAAATGTTAATAGTGATGTGAGAAATGCACCAAAGCGACTGAGAAAAACTGTAAGACTATATTTCTGATATTTCCTTACTCCTGTTTATTAATTCAATTCAATTCAGTTTTATTTGTATAGCGCCAATTCATAACAGAAGTTATCTCAGGACACTTTTCAAATAGAGCAGGTCTAGACCGAACTCTTTAACATTATTTACAGAGACCCAACAGTACCACCATGAGCAAGACCTTGGAGACAAGGGCAAGGAAAACACTGCCTGTTAAAAGGCAGAAACCTAGGACAGATCCTCCGGCTCTAGGTGGGTGATCGTCTGTCTCGACCAGTTGGGGTGAGAGAGAGAGAGGCAGAGAGAGAGAGAGAGACAGACAGACAGACAGACAGACAGGAAGCTGGTTCCACAGGAGAGGAGGTAACTGAAGGCTCTGGCTCCTGTTCTACTGTATTCAGGGATTTAACTTATTGCTTATATATATATATTTGTATTAATATTATTATTATTATTATAGATGTAATAACATTGATTTAAATTAAATTTTAAAAACGAATAGATAAATAAATCCTGAGGTTAAGAAGTGTTCAGCCGCTACGTTTGTCCCTCTGCGCCTCCCGTAGTTATAGTACAAACATGGCGTCCGACAGTGACAGCGACGAGGACTTTGTGAGTTACGGGACTCCGCTGGAGCCTCTGGAGGAAGGTAGAGTTGGTGAAACCCCCTCATTAATCTGTCCGGTAGCACTTTAACACTTCCCGGTGGTTTCATTTGAGCCACGAAGCTTCCCGCGGGAACTTTAGCCCGCTAAGCTAACGAGCAGCTAGCTCCAGCTAGCTCCCCGCGTTGTACACCAGACTCCATTCAAATATCGGCCCGTTTTATAACGTCGTGTTACCGGCTGAGTGAACGGACTCTGTGAATGTCAGTTAATATATTTTATAAATCATAACCGTCCGTTTGTTGGTTCGGCTGATAATGATTCTCAAACCAGCAAATAATTTAATTCAAAAGTTCAAACTTTCTAAAAAAATCTGCTTCTTAACCTTTAACTTTATTTATGTGTTTTTTAGTGTCAGTTTTCTGTAGTAAAGTAAAGTTGTGGATGAAGACGGAGGCAGTAACACTTTCTGTTGTAGTAGATGTGCTATATATATATATAATAATATATATAATATAATAATATATTCGTATATAATCCTGATTACCTCAACCTCTGCCAGTAAACGAGGGAACTAAATATGTAAGATTTCTGTATTGAGTTTGGTTGCGTGGAAATGTTCTTTATCCACTTGTTTACAGTGTCTGTTTCAGCTGTGGTGTGTTTGAGGTCTGTAGAAAGGAGGATCAGAAGTACTTTTACTTCTGCTGCGTTTATCTGACGGATATAGATTTAAATTTTCAGCCGGTATAATCAATAATTAGCTGATACGATCATTGATAATGTCACATTGTTGTGTTTAAACAATCAGTTAATAACCTGTAGTTGTTACACACTGTATGCTAATAAAGGCTCAGATATAGTGAAGAAATATGGATGATTTAATAATCAGTAACTCTGTTCTATTGTGTTTACACAACAACAACAACAACAACAACAGTAAACAGTTCTGACTCTTAAAATGTTAATTTATTGTTTCTAATAAAGTTAATCCAAACTTCACAAACTGGTTTGTGTGTGTGTGTGTGTGTGTGTGTGTGTGTGTGTGTGTGTGTGTGTGTGTGTGTGTGTGTTGCAGACGAGCCGCTGAAGAAGCCCGTCCCGCTCCACGAGCAGACGGTGAAGGACGAGAAGGGACGATATCAGAGGTTCCACGGAGCGTTCACCGGAGGGTTTTCAGCCGGTTATTTCAACACAGTCGGGACTAAAGAAGGTCAGTGCTGCTGCAAAGGGGACCGGGGGTCCAGGATCCGGATCAGTGGTGGTCCAACCCTTGGATTAATTCAGTGTTTATTCAGACTGCGACTCCTGGAAAGTTACACATTAGAGCATCTCAGACCAAAATAATGGGGACTACAGCCAACCACACTCCATAGACTAATACAGTCATTTTACCTCACAGAATATCATAAAACACATCTCAAAGTGGACAGAAACTAAATAAAACTCACCAAACTGACCAACTCGGTTTGGTTGAAATAAATCCTTAATTCACTGAGTTAGATGAGAAGATAGACGCCACACTATGGCTGTAGCTATGGATGGATCTCCACCAGACTCCATAGATAAAACACTAATTTTACCTCACAGGTCATTGTAACATCATAACTTCATTCAAAGGGGACAGAAGCAAAATCACATTTATTTACCGATGCAAAAAGTCAGTTTGTTGTTTCTTGTGTTGTTGTGATTTTAGGCTGGGCGCCGTCAACCTTTGTGTCGTCACGGCAACAGAAAGCTGAGAAACATCATGTCAGACCCGAAGATTTCATGGACGAGGAGGTAGAAACCAAACTGCTGAAATGAATCGTGGATGGATGTGTTGTTTTTGTTATTATTGTTGATGTTATTGTTGTTTTTGTGTGTCAGGACTTTGGCGAGCACGGCATCGCTCCCAAAGAGATCACCACCAGTCAGGAGTTCTCGTCCGGGCGCAGAGACGAGATCAGAGAGAAGGCGAGAGCCGTCAACGCTCAGGCGGCGCTGATCCCCGGAGACACTCTGCTGGAGGAGCTGATTGCACCTGCCAGGTAACAGCCCGGTAACATCCCGCCAACAGCTCGCCAATAACCCGCCAACAGCTCGCCAACAACCCGTCAATAACCCGCCAACAACCCGTCAATAACCCGCCAACAACCCATTAATAACCCAACAACCCGCCAACAACCCATTAATAACCCGCCAACAACCCATTAATAACCGACAATAACCCGCCAACAACCCATTAATAACCCGCCAACAACCCATTAATAACCCGCCAACAACCCATTAATAACCGACAATAACCCGCCAACAACCCATTAATAACCCGCCAACAACCCATTAATAACCCGCCAACAACCCATTAATAACCGACAATAACCCGCCAACAACCCATTAATAACCCGCCAACAACCCATTAATAACCGACAACAACCCGCCAACAACCCATTAATAACCCGCCAACAACCCGCCAACGGCTTGCTAACAGCCCACCAACAGACACTGTTATCTCAGGAGGGTGAGTTTGTTCTGAGGTGTGCTGGTTTTGTCTCTCAGGTTGTCCATCGGGGTGGAGCTGCTGAGGAGGATGGGCTGGAAGGAGGGCCAGGGTGTCGGACCTCGTGTGAAGAGGAAAGCTCGCCGACAGCAGACCGGTACGATGGTCTCTGTTAGTTTTAATGGTGGAATAAAATCTGTATCATCAAAATACAACAAAACATGACTCTGACTCAGTCCGTTCAGCTTTATTATGAAGTAAAAATTATGATTTGTTGTCATTTATTGATGCTAATTTGGTGTTCTGCTGTCTCCTCTCTGTATGTAAACTTCATGCTGTGTCCTGTCATTCTGCTTTATGGCCTCGTCTTTGTCCTCCTCACAGATGGAGGTAGCAGAGTTTACGGCTGTGTGCTGCCCCCTGCTGGATCAGAGGACTCAGAGGTGAGTGAGACTACAGTTACTTGGGAACATGGGAAATAAGGTCCAGGTTGAAAAGTATGACATTTCCCTTTAAGCTGTGATACAGAGCTGTAACTAATCATTAATTATTATTATTACTATATTCAGATATTTGGTTTGTCTAAAAATAGGATAAAATGTTCCTCACAGTTAAACTGCCGACTAACATCCTCAAACCCAAAGATATTCAGGTTACTGTGATATCGACGAGAGACAAACAGGAGGTGTACCCAGAGGTTTGATGTGTGTTTTTGTGATCAGCTGATATTCTGTCGTTCTACGTTCAGAATGAATAAAAGTAAAATCCAACGTTTGTACAAACACACAATAAAACTTTAAAGCTGCTCCAGCATTAATGTTCGTGTCCCTTCCTCTCTCTGACCGACAGGATCAGGATGATGATGAAGAGTTTGCCCCAGAGGACGTGACCTTCGCCCCGAAGGACGAGACTCCGGTGGACTTCACCCCGAAGGTGGGGGTTCAGGGTCTGGGGTACCGCGGTCTGGACCCGGGAATGGCGCTGCTGGGCCGAGGAGCTCCAGAACACATCGACCTGTTCAGGCCGCAGTCCGAGGCGAGGAGTCGACTGTTCGGAGGCGCTCAGCGAGGCTCGCGGAGAGGAGGCGTGGCCGGACAGGTGGGACCGCTACAGTCTGGATCGTCTAATTAATACACTGAAAGCTCCACGTTGTAACTGTACCGGTGACCTTTGACCTGCAGGCGTTCGGGGTGGGGGCGATGGAGGATGATGATGATGAAGAGGTTTACCACAGAGACTCCATGTCCAGATACGACACTGTGCTGGGAGGAGAGGAGCCCGGAGACGGTCTGTACGGCTGGACGGCTCCGCAGCAGTACACCAAGAAGAGAGGTAGCGTCCATAATCCAGCCCAACAGCGCCTCCAGTGGCCCGTCAGCGAACTGTAGCCAGAGTCCGTAGGCTCTCGGAGATAAAGTTAGCCAGCTAACCTGTGAAGACTAGAACACGTCGTAGTAACGTAACTCAAACACAGCACACAGCACACTGAGTGTAACTGCAACCTCAGCTAATGTTAGCCAGCCAGATCAGCCCTGTGAGTCTAAAGGAAGCTAAAACAGAACACATCAAACATCCAGAACCTTTAATGTCTGTTTCCTGTTCACAGACAAAAGCAGAGATGCTTCGTATCTCGGTAAAATCCTGGAGGGATTCACTCTGGCCCAAAAACCAGCGGATGAAAAAACAGTAAGACTCTTCAAACGGCTTCAACCTCCGACTGTGTGAAACTCTTCATCATCTTCATCATCTTCATCTTCTGTCTGCCTGTAGATCTTCCCTCCTCCCGATCTGCCCAGAGACTATCGTCCGGTCCATCATTTCCGTCCGTCGGTGGATGTTTCGGTTCTCTCCGGGGTCAGTCCCGCGCTGGCCGAGGCTCTGAGGGCCTCCAGGGGCCACATGGTCAAAGAGGAGGAGCCACAACAAGGAGGACGCCACCAGCTGGACTCCGGCCGGAGGAGGACACTGCTGGGAGAGGACGCCCTGCAAGGTGGAGTGCAGGGGGGTCGTCAGATATCTATACTGATCAATCACATTGATCAGATATCGATCTATCAGATATCAGTCAGATATCTATCAGATATCGATCTATCAGATATCGATCTATCAGATATCGATCAGTCAGATATCAATCAGTCAGATATCAATTAGTCAGATATCAATCAATCAGATATCTATCAGATATCGATCAATCAGATATCAATCAGATATCAATCAATCAGATATCAATCAGTCAGATATCGATCTATCAGATATCGATCAGTCAGATATCGATCAGTCAGATATCAATCAGTCAGATTAGGGGTGGGCGATATGGGCAAAAAATAATATCTCAATATTTTTTGGGATTTTGGCGATAACGATAATCAGTCGATATCCTTTAAAATGTGATTAGAATTGTCTGAGCTGGACTTGTGTCCACCAAACGCGTTTACAGCGCTGAGAGAGCTCATAAACTCATTATCCGAGCGCCCAGCGGTGTTAAAAGTTGAACAGACTTCAACTTGAAGCGATCTGAGCGCTGCGCTAAAAAAAAAAACCATCTCCGCTGACATCTTTTTACCGCTGAAGGCGCTTAGCGCTCTGAACGCTGAAGCCCATAGGACCCACGTCTCGGCACTGAATCATCTGAAGTACCGGGAGCTTCAGGGACTGGAGGTGTTTGCATTTTCTCTCTACCATCACAACGCGCTGCTAAACTGTTGCAAGGAGGATGCTAGCGAGAGGTCACGTGATCACGTCATGTGATCACGTAGGCCCACTAGTTGTGTGACTGAATCCTGCCATGCTGTAGAGAGCGCTGCTGCTCCGTGTATTAATGGATGGGAGGAGTTTCCGCGGGCGTTTCATTGTTTTTGTCGAAGTAATTTAAATACTCGATAATGGAAATTTGCACATCGTCAAAACAACAATGACGATATTATCGCAAACGATATATATCGCCCACCTCTAAGTCAGATATCGATCAATCAGATATCAACCAGTCAGATATCGATCTATCAGATATCAATCAGTCAGATATCAATCAGTCAGATATCAATTAGTCAGATATCAATCAATCAGATATCTATCAGATATCGATCAATCAGATTTCAATCAGATATCAATCAATCAGATATCAATCAGTCAGATATCGATCAGTCAGATATTGATCTATCAGATATCGATCAGTCAGATATCGATCAATCAGATATCGATCAGTCAGATATCGATCAATTAGATATCGATCAGTCAGATATCGATCAATCAGATATCGATCAGTCAGATATCGATCAATTAGATATCGATCAGTCAGATATCGATCAGTCAGATATCAATCAGATATCGATCAGTCAGATATCGATCAATCAGATATCTATCAGATATCGATCAATCAGATATCAATCAGTCAGATATCGATCAGTCAGATATCAATCAGTCAGATATCGATCAGTCAGATATCGATCTATCAGATATCAATCAGTCAGATATCAATCAGTCAGATATCAATTAGTCAGATATCGATCTATCAGATATCGATCAGTCAGATATCGATCAATTAGATATCGATCAGTCAGATATCTATCAGATATCGATCAGTCAGATATCGATCAGATATCGATCAGTCAGATATCGATCAGTCAGATATCGATCAATCAGATATCGATCAGTCAGATATCGATCAGTCAGATATCAATCAATCAGATACTGACAGATTTCTTTCTGTTCCTCCTTCCTGTTTTGGTCCTGGATCTGGATCAGGTCCCAGTTCAGTGATGGAGCTGTTGAGACCAGAAGACAGACAGCGACTGCTCAACCTCCGCGGCTCCTCCAACGTGCCCTCCACCAAAACCACCTTCTTGGTCTCCCACGATGCCTTGCAGCCGGCGGGGAGGTCTGCCGTGGGCGGTTCGGCGTCCTGCGGCCTCCAGCAGGATGCGCTGGCGGCGTGGAAAGGCGTGCAGACTTCCTCACAGACCTTCAGACCGTTTGAGAAGAACCCGAGCAAACAGGCGCGCTATGAGCTGTACCTGAACCGCCTGAAGCAGGGAGACAAAGGTAGGACTACATGTCCCAGCATGCACTGCAGTCTGTCCGCTGTCGGTGTCAGACGTAAATCTCCTCCCTGTGTGTGTCAGACGCCCTGGAGCAGAGTCTGGACCCGGCGGTGACGGAGTGGGAGCGCAGCAGGGAGAGGGACGAGTTTGTCCGAGCGTCCATCCTGTACAGACCCTCGTCCTCCTCGCTCTCCTCCCGCTTCACCAGCGCGAGACAGCAGGAGGACGAGGACAGCGTGGAGGTCAGCCGCGACCAGGAGGTAGGACGTCCCTCTGGACCCTCAGCTGGTCTCAGTTAACCTAAATGTTTGTGTTTGTTGTGTTTGTTGTACAGTTTTCAATCTGAGTCACTGTTTGTTGTTGGTTGTTGTTTGGTTGTCAGGGCGACGTGGACGACAAACAGGCCGCTGTAAATATGAAGATGTTTGGAAAACTGACCAGAGAAACGTTTGAATGGCATCCTGACAAACTGCTCTGCAAGAGGTTCAACATCCCCGTCCCCTACCCCGGGTACCACACACACACACAGACACACACACAGACAGACACACACACACACACACACACAGACACACACACAGACAGACAGACACACACACACACACACAGACACACAGACACACACACAGACAGACAGACAGACAGACAGACACACACACACACACACACAGACACACACACACAGACAGACAGACAGGCACACACACAGACACACACACACACAGACACACACACACAGACACACAGACAGACACACACACACACACACAGACACACACACAGACACACACAACAGACATACACACAGACACAGACACACACACACACTGATTATTATAGAGACAGAACATCATTCACAATCTCACATAATGCTTTAAGTTCTTGAGTCTATAATGGTTCTGGTTCTGGTTCTGGTCCAACAGGTCCGGTGTTGTTGGTCTGCCGAAGGTGAAGAGAGACAAGTTCTCAGTGTTTAACTTCCTGACTGTGACTGAGAGCAGAGACTCATCAGGTACGCTCACAGAGTACCCTCCTGGTTTCAATGATTCCTGTGGACATATGTTCTAGTCTGCATATTCATTCAGCTCTGTGCTCACTGCTCCTCCTCCTCCTCCTCCTCCTCCTCCTCCTCCTCCTCAGCTCCTCCAAACCCTCCAGAGCCTGGGAAGAGGTCTCGCTGGGACGTTTCAGACCAGAAGAAGAGGGAGGAGGAGGCGAAGAAGAACGACCCGCTGAGCGAGCTACTCAGCGCTGCC
>NW_026136719.1:2475121-2492621 GCF_905237075.1 Dicentrarchus labrax
TATATTTCTTTTTTTTTTTTTAACTCTCCCACAGACTCAGGAGGAAGTGGCTGCACACAACTTCAGTCAGCAACACGTTCTCACTCCCAACTCGTCAAGTAATGCCGCCTGGTCAGTGGCTCTACACTGTATATATCCCTCTAGCATCCTTTCTATGGATACACCAAGCTCAGCAATACTAATTACACAACCTTGGGTTAGACTTTCACAATAAAAGCCTAGTAGGAAACATTGCAATCAGGTTTAGGAACAAAAACTACTTGTTTAGGTTTCGGAAGTAGTTAGTAGTTTGGGTTCAGATAAGTATGTTAGGTAACATTAGTTACTTTATGTACATACGTAATGGAATGTAAGTAAAAAAGAAGTTAACGCTCACTAGTCTCACATACAGTGCTCTCCAGTGCAGAAAAGGACAATCACATATTTCCAAAGGTGTTGGAGGAACAAGTTCAGTTCATAGAACTGCAGGTGCCCAGTCAGCCAGGCGAGGTCACTACGATGTGACAAGACTGATGAGTTTAATCAGCTCTTTCTCTATTAATCCAAACTAAGTCAGCTGTTACAACCTTGTTGGGACAATTAGTCAGAAAGCACAGCCGGAACTTGTACACAGGATGTACAACTGCACTATGAACATGTGGCTCTACTGCATGTACCACCCTTTATCAATTATTCTAATACCACAAACACTCTTATATGAATGCTGTACATATGTTTTATTAACACACAACAATAAATGTGATCTCACCTTTTCATTAAAGGAATTTGGAGACTTGGTTCCTGTGTGGATCATTTTGATCATTGTAGCCCTTGTTTTTGATCCAGTCAGTTATGTTGGCAAGATGTTTCTCTGTCATGGCGCCCTTGGGCTGAAGCTTGTTGTACCAGAGATTAACCATCTCTGTACTGTGTTGCTGAAAACTTTTTTCAAAAATCTCAAGCCTGGTTTTACTGTTCTTGTTCTGAAAGTCATTTAAGTTCTTCCTGCTATCCAACCTGAATCTGGGCATTGAGCCAAGGATAGTCTCTTTTAAGGCGCCCACAGCATCATTATTGCTTATGGTTTGAGCTAAGTGTCTTCTAAAAACTTCTGATTTTGTACTGAGAAAGTCAAGATGTATTTCTTTAGGCACATTAACAGCTGGAAGTTCACGGCCATGATTGTCTTTCACTTTCTGAATCAAGTTGTTATCCGGATTAGATGAGTTAGTTCCCACTTCAATCATGACTTTTGCTAGTACGCTGTCCTTGTTCAGATCTAAAGCATCCAATATACTCTGCACTGGTGGCTGGTGATCTGCATGGATGAATTGTCCAAGTCCTGGATTTTGATTTCTATATTTTATCAAGTCTTTGTATAATCCTATTTTTCCAACCTCTTCCTCGAGTGCCTTTATGGATTCTTTTATCTTCTCTTTTCTTGCTGCTCCCTGTCCCATGTACCAGTCCCCTCCTCTGATTTCTTCCGTCCAGACTTTGCGTTTGACAAAAGGTTCCCATCGGCCTGGTTCACTGAGGAGAGTGTCGGCCACCACAGATCGGAAACGGTTTACTTCCATAGCAATCTCAACTTTACTGGCCTCTGGTTTCATGCCTCGTGCCAAAGCGTGAAACAGGCATCCCTTGTCGCTATTTTCTATGCTCACTGTCTGGTTATTGATCTGCACATCATAATGGCCTTCTGGTTTTTGGTCACTCTTTGGTCTGTAGATCAGTGTCACAGTTTGACTGGCGGGTTCAGTGCCAGGGCTCAGCTCCTGCATTTTGGTAAGTGTACCATGGCTATCCTCTGTTAGGATGACAACCTTGGTGCCGGTGGTTTCTGACAGGACTCTGATATCAAGGATGGTACCAGCAGTCTTTGGGTCCTTGATCTTTTCAGCATGTGACTGTGAGTGTTCACCTGTCTGTCTTTCAAGGTTATGTTTAGCTTTTGGCATGTATGCGATGTATCTGTTGTTCTGTCCAGCTCTGAGTTTTTCTTCTGTTCTGTCACTATTTAAGCCAGATCTTACATCATTGTGAATGAAGCCATTTATTTGGCTTTGAACACGAGAAACAATGTGACTGGAGAACTTCTGGTGGAACACCTCTACCAGTGCATCAGCCAATAAAGCACTGATGATGTCGGCTAAATCCTGTTTGGATTCTTTCAGTAGCTCTTTGTCTGAAGCAGAGAGCTCATTTATCTTCACTTTCTCTGAAAAACCTTTTCCTCTTTGAAATTCACTCAGTTGTTCATGAAGGTTGGAAAAAAACTTGCTTGAGAGGCTCAGAGCTGCACTGATCGCGTCTAATGCCAGTGCCTCCATGTGGTACATTTGGATCAATGTTAGAATTTCATGTGTTGTTCCCCCAGCGTTGGCTTTAGCACTGTCCAACACTGTGGAGAAGGATGAGTTCAGCTTGTTCTGCCAGCTCAGGTTTGCATAGAAAGGCTGTATTGCAGCGTTACTTAACTTTCTGAAAATGTTCAGCAGTTCATTCTTTCTGTTCTTGTCCTCTAGGAGATCATGAAGTTGCTTTTTATCCTCAAGGTGTGAGAGGATAATGAGGTCTACTAATGTAATCAGGGACTCTTTTTTCATGTTGGATTCCACTTCCTGAACCATTCTCTCTTGCACCCCATTTTTGATGCTGTTTAGTATGTCAGTCAGTATTTTATTTTCTACCTTCCCAACTCCATACATAACGACTTCCTCAACTATTTTTTTTGCAGTGAGTTTAAATGCATTCTTCATATTTGTCTTTGCAACAACACTTAAACCGCCTTTAACCTGGTTGGAGAGAAACTTTGGCATCAACTTCAGCTGTTTACCAAATGCCATAACTGACCTTTTACAAGCTTTGAAGCCCTTTGCAATCAGCTTTCCAACTCCAGACGCAATGAGAGACACACCAATAGAAGTTGCTTTTTGTGTAGCCCATGATTTCCAGCTGAATTCTCCTGTCACCATGGCCTCTATGCCACTGATACAGTCTGATATTCCTTCACTGATGAGTCCCATGCCGACTTGAGCAAAGGTACCAAATGTAAAAGCAGTGAGCAATGTTCCTCCAATAATCTGTAAAACTCCAAGACAGAACACCAGCAGACCTCCCCATGAGAAACGAGGCTTCACTTCCACAGAAAATACATATTCCAGTCCTCCACTGTACAGGTTGCAGGCTTCCACTTGGAGATCTTCATCAGCACTCGACACCAGAGAGAAAATTGATGATTCAACGGCCACTGCATCCCTGTCTTTTTCTTTTATTTCATCCAGCTTTTGGATGGCCTCACTAATGTTTTTGTCAATGTAACCTAACATTGTGCACTTGGTTGTGAACTGTTTGTCTAGGCTGGTAGGGTTACTGTTGGCTGAGTCTGCAGAGGACATTTTTACAAGCTGCAGACAGATCATGGATTCCTCACTGAGATACTTCAGAGACTCCTGTGCCTTTGTTAGATCATCTCTGGCCTGAGTGAGGTAATCTCCATTCCTCTGCTTTATGGTGCAGTATGCATGATTGTAGAAAGCTATAGCTGCCCAACTTCCATCTTGTTTCATGGCTTTTTCAAAGAGCCTTCTGCTGATGTCCCACTGTTTTTCACACAGTGCGATATTTCCAAACTTGATGTAGTGATAAATGCTGGAACACGGTGAAGTCTGATTCTGAGATTGACTTTTTGCCAATGACAAATCATCTTTCAAACTCTTCTGCAATTCTTCTCTCTTCAACTGTTCAATTTCTTCTGATTTAATTTGCAGCCAAATCCCCCAGAAGTCATTCATGGTGGCAACAACAGCTCTTCTGTCATCTCCATCTGTGTTCTCGTGAATATCTTGAAGAGTTTTGCAGTACTCTGAGAACAGGTCCTCCCGAAGTCTCAACTCAGTTACATCATTCATCATGTTATTTGTCTTTTCTGCTGCAAGTCTATCCCTCATGCTCTTAGCTTCTTCCAGAGAAGACACTGTCCTGAAAGACTGCTGCAGGTATTCAGTGGACATAATTATCTGAGCAGATCCAGGTTTACCTTTGCGTGCAGTTCGACCAAAAGCCTGAAGTTCCACTCTTGTGTTCTCAGAAAGGAAGGAGAGGATCACAAATAATCCTCCATTGTTGTTCACCTGTTTGGACACTTTTATGTCTGTGCCACGCCCTGCAAGGTTTGTGGCAACAATGACATCACCAGGAAAAAGTTCCTTACTTATTTTGCTCAGACTGTCATTGTCACTGTGGCAGTAGAGAATGATTTCAACTGGGATGCTGCTTTTCAGCTCTTCATGGATCTCTTTGGCTTTGCTTTTCAGCTCTTCGTAGATCTCTTTGGCTTTGTTGATAGTCTCGCAGATCACCAGGGCTGCTCTTCCATCTCTGTATGAATTTGGGGAAATCTGAGCCATAACTACCTGTTTTATTTCAGATTTCCACTCTTCAGCTGAGGTCTTCAGTGTACCTTTGACCTCAAACAACTTCTTTCTGTTGAATGTTGACATTTTGCAGACAGAGAGATTTGGATATAGCTTCTGTAAAAACTGAATGTCTGTTTTGCTGCCAAGTGTCCCAGTTGTTCCGTATATCTTCCCATTATACTTTTCAAAAAAGGAGATGTTTGAAATGTAGTTGGTCACTACTGAAATTGTGCTCAGTTTAATTTGATGTTTAATTTCAATAAACTGCTGCAGACCATCACCCCATTTCTTATTGAGCTCTACAATGCCAGTGGATCTGAAATCCACAGGACAGACATTGTCGTTTTCTACAACATATTCCCGTCCCTCCGTCAGTTGCATTGCCAGAAAGGCATTCTGAACCCACACTGACACTTTCTTCTCCACCAGATTCTTCAAGAATCCAGGAATGCTGATCTTGTCTTTATTGTTTGCACATGGGGTGTACTGAAGCCTCTCTGAGATTAATTCTGCAATGGGCTTGATGAGAGTTTCTTCTGAATCATAGAGAGGACAGCACAGTCCTTCCTCCAGGACAAGAAATGTGAGTTCTTGAATGTCCTGGTTGTTGTATGGGCTGTGCTTTCTAAGACTGAGCAATCCCTCGTCATCTAGAGTGTAAACAGTAAAACCATAGGGGACATACTGCTCAATGTCTTTGAAAAAATCTACCACAGCATCCTGACTCACAGTTTTAAGTTTCTTGAGAAGTTCATCCTTTTCACTTTGGTAGAAGTCCTCTGTAAATCCTTTTGGCACTGTGTTGCATTCTTCAGCGATGAGTAAAATGCCCTGTGGATCATTAATTTCAGTTTCTTCTGTGTCTATTGAGTCAAAAATGGCCTTGAAGAATGAAGCAGGAGGACCCTGAACAAATGTCTGGCGTCCTGTAGACAGGAAGCCATACTGGCTGACGTGGCCCCAGATCATGGCCAGAATAACGTTCAGGTGCTGCATTGAGACCATGGGGCTGGACAGGTAGGTCAGCTGCACTCCCTGATCCAGCAGCAGTGAGTCCACTTCATCGATTAAGATGCACTGATAGCTGCGATCAGGCCTGACATCCTTCATCTCAAATATCTGGCGAAGATGATCTGCAGCAAAGGCCTCGATAGTTCCATAGACCACGTCCTTCTGGTAGCATTCCTTACGATCATTATCTTCAGTTTTGTTTGTGTTTGTGTCAGCTGTTATGTCAAAGAACTTGTAGAAGTTGGTCCATTCTTTTGCATCTCTTTGACACAACACAAAAGAGCTGGACACCACATCTACCTTTTCACCCCTAAGCACACGCAGCACTGCAAACATTGCTATGACACACGACTTTCCTTCTCCAGTGCCCATCTCCAGGAGCTTCCCAGTGTCAGACAAGGCCAAAAGGCACCAGCTTATCATTTGATTGTTCCTGGGCCACCACTTCCCTTCAGCCATCTGCAGGTGTACAGCATTGCATAAGACTGCCAGGACTTCCTGAAGGTCTTCTGTGTCAGTGCTGTGACTCAGATCCCTAGCTCGCTGTACATCTGTGTGCTTTTTGATTTCACCGGTTTTGATCAGGTTTGTTACATGAGTTACTACACTGTATGATTTACTCAGGGTTTGTTCATCAATGTCTTTCATCCGCCGTATTTCATCAAAAAGAGTCTCAATGCTTTTTGCTTTCTCATCTCTAAGGCTCTCTTCTAAATGCTTGATCAGAGTTTCAGTTCTAGAAGACTCTAAGAGCTGAAGGAGAGATTTGTTGTTCTCATCTGTCCACTTGGTAGAAACCTGATATGTTTCCATTAAATGTAAAATCTTCATGATGGAGATACAGTCTTGATCATGATGGTGGTCAGTTAATGCTCCAAGGAGGTTTAAGGCCTCTGCTGGTGAGCAAAGTCCTTGTGCTTCGATATTCAAAACTATCTGGAAGAGTTCTTTTGTAGTTGTTGATGCTTGGAAATTATCCACACAGTCAAATAATATCTCCAGACACCATCTGCCTGCAGGAGATGTTCTGTTTTTCTCACTTTCTGTTTCTTCAGTGACCACTTTAAGGAGATTCTCCAGGAAGGTCAGAATGAAGACTTCATTAGAAGGCAGTCCCTGTCCAGATATTTTCTTTAAGATGGTGATGATTTTATTGTCAGTGTTTGTGTCTTTGCTGAGGTTGGTGTGCAGCACCTGAAAAAGAGCTTTAATAAACTTCTGTTTCAGTTCGATATCTTCACTGTGAAATCTACCCATGAGGTTTTGCAGGACCTCTGCAGCAAACACCAGGGAATCATTGTCCTTGAGCCTTGAAAGTTCCAGATTATGGGAAGAACTCAGACTTTGTTCTTCAATGATAAATCCACGACTAAGCAGCGGGTTCCCTGCCTCCATCACCTCTGCACCGTATTGGAGGTAATCAGAGACAAAGTCATTGATGGTACCGTACACAATGTCCACTTCATAGACATCCCTGTGTGATTCATTCCTCTTCTTCATGTTTGTGTTGAGAGAAATTCCAAGGTTCTTGTAGAAGTCAGACCAGTCCTCAGTTCGCTCCTCTGAGTGAGCATCAGAGCTCAGCACGATGTTCACTTTGTTTCCCGTGCAGACTCGTGTGGCTGCAAACATGGCTGTGACACACGGGTCCTCTTCCACACCAACCAGCTGTAGAGCTCCACTCTTTTGAGTCAGCACCAACGCACACCACTGCAGCATCTGCCTCACTGTGGGCCACCAGCCTTTTGTGTCAAACACTGCTTTACAGAGCTGAGACAGGGACTTCTGTATGTGGTCTGCATTGAATGTTACACATTTAAAGGAATCTTTCATTAATGGGGCGTCTTTTGGTGCATTTTCTGAATATTGCAGGACACCAGTGGTGATGTTTTTTATCATATCAATCACTGAATCTTCAAAATCCCATGTTATTTTTAATTCTTCTAGAGCTACAACTAGACTGCTCTCAGCTGTCTTTCTCAAAGTCTTTTGGAAATCCTGATGGAATCTTTCAGGGCCAGCAAAGTCAAGAGCCTGGATGAGAGAGTGCCCGGACTCATCCATCCACTGTGGTGATAAGTCATGCACTTGTACCAATGTAAGGACTTCAGTTATTAAAACATCGTCTGCATATTTCTGTGACAGGGCTCTAAGCAGGGTTAATGCCTCCATTGGGGTCCATTGGTTTGTTTGCACAAGTCTGAGGAGCATCTGAATGGACTCTGAGTGGGCTTCCTTTCCGTTCAGATGAGTGAGTGTGGATAAGAGGAGCTTCAAGCACTCGATCTCTATCTTCAAAATGAACACAGAATCAACAACACTCTGCAGCGATGATGTGAGAGTGCTCAGGAACTGTATAAAAAAGAGGTTCTCAGTGGAAAGTTCGTCTTCAGCCCAGTGTTTGGCTATGAGGACTGCATCAGTATCAGGACTGCCATAATCCTTGAGACAGTGCACAAGGTTGAGATACAGGGCTTGAGTCAGCAGGAAACTCTCAGAAAAATTACATGCTGACTGGCTGATGGACTCCACCAGGGACTGCACACCATTGGAGATGTTTTGTAGTGAAACTTCCTGGGATGTGTCCAGAGACAGGACACACAGCTCGGTGATGAAGACCTGAGTGTGCTGCAGAGTGCTGATGGACGGTGGAGCACGGATCCATTCATCAAACAGGAGCTGGTCCAGGACTGAGAGGATCTTCCCCAGCTGATCATCTGTCAGCTGAGTGAGACTGAGATCTGGAACTGGGAACTGGCATTTCAAAGAGAGGATTTGTAGAAGCTCGTCGCTGTCTGAGTCACAGTTATCCTCAAACTCATCCTGATGTCTGATTAGAACAAATGGCTTGGACTCACGTTCCTCTGAAATGTGTCTCAGTTGATTCTGGTGCTGCTCTTTGGCTCGTTGGAGCGATTCTTGTAGTCTTTGATTCAGTTCTTCTTCTCTCTGCTTCTCTTCAGCCTCTCTCCTCTGTTGTTCCTCCTCTCTCTTCCTTTCCTCCTCTCTCCTCTTTCTCTCCTCCTCTCTCTTCTTTCTCTCCTCTTCTCTTCTCCTCTCCTCCTCTCTCCTCATTTCCTCTTGATCCCTGGTGGGCTTATGAAAGCAACCTTCACATTCAAAAAAACGCAAGGGGAATGGTAATAATAATATCGTATAATGTATTTCGCTGTAGTATTCACCTCCATTGTATACCAATACGTTCCGTCCATGGACAGTACTTCGGTGACGATCTCTGATTGGAGGAAGGACTTTATCACATTTGCAGCATCTCCACCTGAACACTGGTTCTGGATGAAGGTTCCCCATTTTTGATGATTTATATGACTCATTCAGCAGTTGATTCAGCAGTTAAGTGATGATCCTGTGCAACCTGTGTTTCCCTGAAAGAAAAAAATATATATCAATTTGAATTACTTAATAACATAACAACTCATAACAGGAACTCCTGCTGCTTTGATTTTTTTTATGAGAAAGAGAGTAGTTCACTAAAAAATAAGACACCCTTGTAAAAATGTAATTCAATAAAAGATTGCATATTTATATATACATACTGTAATTTTAACAGAAGTAAAAAAAAAACTCTGCTCAGGCCCCACAAATGTTAAATTTTTTTAAATATACACTACAACATAGCATCTGATGTCAACCGAGGACAGTTTGACGACAGGGAAATTCCTTACAGAGGTGGGGTTTTTGTCTGGTTTGGCTCCTTAGCCCCATGAGCTAACTAGCTAATGGCAGTTAACATTACCATTAGCAACAGTTAGCAACTTTTAGTAATCCATCAGGAAATGCATTAAATCACTTCGGTACCACTGTCTTCAAACTGTCTCTGTTTGTCTTGGAGGTTGAGTTTCATCCCGGTCCGTCAGTGTCCACAAAGAGGCTGTTGATCCTCGTTTGGTAAGCTACAGTAGCAGTTAACTAACAGCAACTATGGCAGCAGTTAGCGGAGTTGAGTCAGAGCAGCCGGAGGACGTCAAAGGGAAAACCAGAGAGTATGTATCTATTCGGCACATCCGGTTGTGTTCAGACTTTCACAGTATAAACATTGTTGATGTGAGTTCAGTGAATGTTCTATTAAATTCAATTCAATTCAATTTTATTTGTATAGCGCCAATTCATAACAGAAGTTATCTCAGGACACTTTTCAAATAGAGCAGGTCTAGACCGAACTCCTTATAACATTATTTACAGAGACCCAACAGTACCACCATGAGCAAGACCTTGGAGACAAGGGCAAGGAAAAACTGCCTGTTAAAAGAGAGAAACCTCAGAGGTGGGTGGCTAAGAGAGGGGGTTACGGGGGTAGAGGGCTAGGGCAGGATGATTGAGTATGATCTAGTTTCACCCAAATCACTGATAAAGTTGTATTTTTGTACAGTAATAAGTGTTATTTTTATCTGTCAAATGACAAATAAATGCTGGTGTCTGATGGGAAATATCCACAGACAGGAAACTAGCACAAATTGTTTACTAGTTATGTAAGCTATTTGCTTTCTCCAATGGAGAGGGTTAAACTGTTTTAGCTCGCTGACAGTATGCATATTTTTTTTTAACAAAAAACAGGTGTGGTGATGTCAGCCTATGGTAAATGGACCTGTACTTGTATAGCGCCTTTCTAGTCTTCCGACCACTCAAAGCGCTTTTACACTACGTGCCACATTCACCCTTTCACACACATTCACTCAGTGATGGCAAAGTCCATCGAACAGAAACCAACATTCATACACATTCACACACCGATGCATGGCATCGGGAGCAATTTGGGGTTCAGTATCTTGCTCAAGGAGACTTCGACATGTGGCACCAGGGGCTGGGGATCGAACCCACAACCTTCCGATTTAGGAATGACCCGCTCTGCCTCTGAGCCACAGCCTATCCCCTGCTTTAAAGCAGGAGAGACTGGCATATACGTTGTTGGCATTTGGCCTCAGTGTGCCTCGAAGAGGGGTACGACCACATTATTGGCCAATAGTGTAGATGTCATAAAACTAAAGTCTGCAGAACACTACGTTCTCTGAATGCTGGGCTGCTTGTGGTTCCTATAGTCTCTAAAAGTAGAACAGGAGCCAGAGCCTTCAGTTACCAAGCTCCTCTCCTGTGGAACCAGCTTCCAGTTGTGGTTCGGGAGGCAGACACCCTCACCACATTCAAGAGTAGGCTTAAGACATTCCTCTTTGATCTTCCTATCTTAATGACGCCGTTACCGTTACTGCCAAACAATGCGGCGCGTTACTATAATTGAAGCTGTTTTTTTAATCAGACCAACTAGATCTCTGAGCCTAGAGGCAAAGACTTTTTTTTACTGTTCTTCCTTGGTTAGTGGGCAGTGCATGAGACAAACGCATAAATGCTGACGATTGGCTGAGGTTGAGTAAAATTCCATGGTCAGCCAATCAGAGGTAGAGTTGGGCGGGTGTTCGAGAGCACGCATAGTCGGACACACAACGAACAACACAATCGAGTCAGTCAACGAGAGACAGGTATGGCGAGTTGTGTTGCATCTTATTACATTTGCACTAAAAAGAGTGTATATATTGTCTGAATACGTTTTTGGTACATTGCTTGAAGAGCATCATTTAATTTAGATTTATTTGTTGGCTGGCTGCAGCCTCTTGAAGTGAGATTGTCAATGGCCAGAGAAAGAGATTTCTTTTTATGTATTACCTGTTTATATTTGGATTCCTTAGTTTTGCTATACATTGTACTTTTCAGTTAGATTGAAAGCACCTCATATTGTTACACTGTTCTACTTTTTCGAGTAGTAGCCTACAGTATATCTACAATTGTAGACAATTGTCTGAAGTTTTTTTTTGTTTTATTTGCACTACAAAGAGTGTATATATTTGTTATTTATTTTTGGGAGAGTGCTTAACAAGCATAATTGAATTTTGCCCAGTTGTGGCCTGTTGAGGGGCAATAAATATAAAAAGTTCCAAAACATCTATTGTGTTATTTGTATGGATCCACTATATAAACATAATATCTACATACATGGCATTTGATTGGAGGCTAGTCTCACTTTGTCCCACAGCAACATTAAAATAGTTTAGATTTGTGTACATTGTTTCTGTTAATAATGTATTAAGTGTCCATCTCATTATAATATTCAGATTTATCATAAATAATTGAACATGCACATGTATTTTAAGTTCCGTTAAAGAGGGGTGGAGGTGGGGTCACATTTAGCATTCATAAATTTACTTGAAAGTAAAGCAGTAGTTAGTGAAGTTACTTTTATAATTTGTAACTGAGTAACTAATTAAGTTACTTTTTGGAAGAAGTAACTAGTAACTGTAACTAATTACTTTTTTAAAGTAACTTGCCCAACACTGTTAATTATCTCCCATCTTCATGGATATCATCATCATCATTAGTCATTTCTATTAGTTAGTATAATAATGTATAGTATAGTTGTTGCTGTGCACCTACCCCCCCCCCTCTGTATTGTTGTACTTTCGTTTACCCAAATAATAAACCAAGGGTCTCAAAATGAATCAACAAAATATCATTATTAATCAAGGTGATGTGCTTCATAGAAATAAATATATAAAATATAGAAATAAAAAATGTAAATATAAGACTGCAGACTAAAATCTACAGGAATAATCAGTTAGAATAGAAACTGAAATATTGAATATTACACAGCAGGTTATTGATGTGTTCTCTGTAAACATTTAATCTATTAAATAAAAAGTTTTCATTATGTTTATTTTGGGTTTAAAGTTTTCTTACCTTCTGGGGCAGGGAGCAGTCTCTGGACTCTTCTGTTCTCTACACTGGACTGGACTCTCCTCTGCCCTTTTATAAACCACCAGTCTCAAAATGAAACTTGAATCTACTCTCACTTTCGATTGAAAATCGAATTCTCTGAAATCACATGACCACACACAGGCTTGTTCTTGGAATCTAATCTACTCTAAAAGCTATTGATTGATCTCAAAAAGTTAAATATCCCCATTGACCAAAAAGTAAACATCCATATTGACCGACCACCCCCCTGTATCTGCATGAAATGGTTTGGTCCTGCTTTAGAGCACTTATCAGTGACTGTGTTTATTGCAGTCAGTAGATGGGCCAGAACTACAGTGATCACAATGTTAACTAGTAAATCAACATCTGGTTTTCCATAAAGGAAAGAGAGAAAAGAGAGAGAGGAAAGACAAAGGAAAGGATGTCACTCTGTAACCCAGTGTTTCACCAAGAAAGGAGCCTATAGTCTGTGAGTGCTATTAACCTGTTGGCTTAATGTCCATAGTGAAATAAGATACAGCTACAGACTAGTGTCAGCCTACATTTAATCACCATTAATCAGTTCAGGGAAACGTTTAGCAACATATTCATATTAAATCATTGTCCCTGCCCCTTTTAGCAGACTTAACAACAGATGAGTCAGCAGCACCCCAGTCTCTGTACCCTCCCAGTCTCCCCATCACTGTACCCCTCCCAGTCTCCCCATCACTGTACCCTCCCTGTCCCCCCATCACTGTACCCCTCCCTGTCTCCCCATCACTGCACCCCTCCCTGTCCCCCCCATCACTGTACCCCTCCCTGTCTCCCCATCACTGTACCCCTCCCTGTCTCCCCATCACTGTACCCCTCCCTGTCCCCCATCCCTGTCCCCCTCCCTGTCCCCCATCACTGCACCCCCCCTGTACCCCTCCCAGTCTCCCCATCACTGTACCCTCCCAGTCCCCCCATCACTGTACCCTCCCTGTCCCCCCCATCACTGTACCCCTCCCTGTCTCCCCATCACTGTACCCCTCCCTGTCTCAGTGAAGGTGAGCAACATTGTGTTCAATGACAGGCCAGTTAGCATCATTGCAGGGAGTCTGTGGGGATTTCTCTGTCTCTCTTGCTCTTTTTACCATTACAAAAAGGAAAATGAAATATTTATTAATGACAGAAATTCAAACACATTAATAACAATTATTTTCTCACATAATGATCATTATGAAATAAAATAAAAGAACAACAACCTACTGTCTGTACTGGATGCTGGACAGTTGGAAACAGTGAGTAGCTTACCTGAGCCTGCATGATACAGACAATATTAAAATAATCCAGTTTGATACGTTCATTTAGATTGAATTATGGAATGACATCTATAGATACAGACTTTATTATAATAATAATTCATAATAATAATTCATAATTAATATCATTAAGATAATTTTCTATGTTGAAATGTTACAATAAAAATACAGTGAGACTGTAAAAGATGGCCTTTAGCACATTTTTATGGTTGCTTTTAATCTTTTATCAAATAGTGAACTGCATACTGTATGCAGACTGCATGCATGTACAAATCACCAGCAGTAAATATTGTGCTAGTACTAGTATTGAACTACAAGAAGCAAGACAGTTGCAAGCCTTTAATTAGAGTTATGTAAAGCTTTTGATGGGACAGTTAGGTCCTAGAGATGTGGTGACAACAGCTGCACACAGGGGGCCCAATTTGATTTTTTTGTCATGGGGCCCAAAATTCCTGGCGGTGCCCCTGAATGGAGCTAACAGAGCTAACCAGTAAATGGATTCCTATTTCTAATAAATTACGTGGTATCGGATCGGTGCCTGGACTCCAGTACTCACTGATACCGATGCCAGCATTTTCGGCAGTATCGGAGGCATTCCCGATACTGGTATTGGAATCGGAACAACTCTATACACAATCATAAAAATACCAGACCCAGACAGGATATAACAATACATTAAAAAGTAATGTTCAATTAGTGTCACGTCCAGTTAGTGGTCGCACTTGTGATTGGATTTGAGCCATTGTTTTAGTTGTCCTTTAAAAGAAGGGTATGCGGGGGCATTCCCTTATTGTGGGAATAGACAGCACAATAGACAGCACGTTCCTCCCATACGCGGTACGCCTGTGGGGAATCTCACAGTCTCCTCTATCACAAGCCCTGGTGCTCATACCTCCCAGAGTCCTTTTCTTTATGAAGTCAATCAGCGGTGGTGGGGCAGCACCTTGGAGACTTTTATATACAGAGCAGGCAAATCTAAAACCTTTAAAATTATGGAAATGTAAGGTAGTAGCCTAAATACTCCACAGGGTGACACTGTTGCGCCCTCCATTCTTCTGTGAATACTGCAAATGTTGAAGTTTGTCCCTTACGTGACACCGTAGTTGGCTTATTCATGCCATGCGGGACGCCATCTTGGTTAAATGTTTTCATTCATTGTCCAGTGACTAGCTTGTTAAAGGACAATTCCGGCTCAAAATGACCCTGGGGTTAATAACACGTGTACCGAGTTGGTCCGGTCTCTGGGATATGTTTTCATGCGAATCAACCGTGACCGGTTTTAGCACAAACCGCTAATTAGCTTATAACGCTAGTCAACAGGGCACCGAGTAACGTGAAGAGAAATCTATTTCTATTCCACAAACAAGACTCAAAATAGCACCACACTTACACGGTAGCATAATGAGGGCCCCTACCTGTAAACCAAAGCATTGAGAACTTTGTAAGTGTACAAACAGTTTATTAAAAAGATAGTTTAGAACAACAGTAGTTCTCGTATACAGGCGGGCGCCATCTTGGGAACAGTCAGGGGTTCGGTCATTCATGCAGATCAATGATAAAGACTTCCAGCTGGCGATGTGAACTAAAACAAATGTAATTTGCTCAATATATCAGAAATAATCGCACCGATGTAAAACACAACTCGTCTAGTTACTCAGTGGATAACTGTCCATCTGGTCCCTCCGGTATGACTCGCTGCCTCCAATTTATTTTCGGGACATGGAAAAAAGTTTCGAGTGCAGCTCTGTTAATCAGAGAGGGGAAATCTTCACACTGTACAAAACACTGCGTCTCTTGGGTGTCGCGACGCAACAGGTCCCACTCCGTGCAACACAGGCACTCCTCTTCGGTGGCCATATATTAGCTTCTAATAAACTGTACTTGACCGGAGAACGAGATGGTGGTTATGGGTGATGACTGGACCTGATGAGGGTGCCAATTTGTATGGCTTCAGTTTTAGAGCTGTTCAGCTGGAGGAAGTTGTGACTCATCCACGCCCTCATCTCCTCCAGGCAGTTGGAGAGGGCTAGAGATGATGGTGAAGAGGGAGCAGATGATGATGAAGGGACCGGGGTAGAGCATAGGTTGGGGTTGGTTCGCAGGTATAACTGAGTGTCATCAGCATAACAGTGAAAAGAGATGCCGTGTCGGCTGATGACACGACCCAGTGGCAGCATGTATAAGATGAAGAGCAGGGGTCCTAGGATAGATCCTTGGGGGTCACCACAAGAATGAACCATGAACATTGAAGGAATCCTAACTGGGAGAAGCTGACTGCAATTACTCAAGCTGGGTCCGATTGCAGCTCGGCGTGCCAAACATGCCTCCAGCTTGCTGTGAACAAAAGCCTATTACAGCACACCGTCTATGAGCCAAGAGCAGGCTGGCAGCGACAGAAAGCGTCATGTCTTCAGTCAGCCGGCCGGCTCCAAGAATCCAGTGTGCCGCATTTCTGAGAACTGCCCAAATACAGACTGTGACACGATCGGCTGTTTGTTTTGGTGCACATGTTATTTTCAGACCTCACAGAGTCACTGAGCCGGACTCTAGAGGCCAACGACTGAACTGCAGGTTATTCCGGATCCACCATCCGGTACTACCACGCTCTGTGCAACGTGCATTATGCTGGAGTCTTACTTTCGGTTTGCTGCCTGGTAATCTGATTAAACACAAACTAACTCTGTCTAATGTGTCTCTGTCTCAAACTAATGTGCAACAGCAAAAATGGACTGACTGTTGAAGATAATGGACACCTCGAAGGACATTATCAGTCTTATACCATCTAGACAGACAGACACACAGACAGACACACAGACAGACACACAGAGTCAGTCTCAGTCTTATACCATGGTCACTGATTACAGACTAATACAACATCATTTGTATGTCCACGTGTTCTTAATCAAAATCTAAAGTTTTCTAGACAGACAGACAGACAGACAGACAGATAGATAGATAGATAGATAGATAGATAGATAGATAGATAGATAGACAGACAGACAGACAGACAGACGGACAGAAAGACAGACAGACGGACAGAAAGACAGACAGATAGATAGACAGACAGACAGACAGATAGACAGAAAGACAGACAGATGGACAGAAAGACAGACAGATAGACAGACAGTTAGATAGACAGACAGACAGACAGACAGACAGACAGACAGATAGATAGATAGATAGATAGATAGATAGACAGACGGACAGAAAGACAGACAGATAGACAGACAGTTAGATAGATGGACAGAAAGACAGACAGACAGACAGACGGACAGAAAGACAGATAGATAGACAGAAGGACAGAAAGACAGACAGATAGATAGATAGATAGACAGACAGATAGACAGAGAGACAGACAGACAGATGGACAGAAAGACAGACAGACAGACAGACAGACGGACAGAAAGACAGATAGATAGACAGAAGGACAGAAAGACAGACAGATAGATAGATAGACAGACAGACAGACAGATAGACAGACAGACAGACAGACAGATATACTTTATTGATCCAGGGGGAAATATGTTCAGCATGTTAGTGTTGGCCTCCATCAGTGTTGCTGAGAAATGAAGGAGAAAAGAGGGGAAAGCTAAAATTAAAGCTTGTTTCACACTTTTAATTGTTTATTACATGTTTGTCTGACGTCCCACTGCTCCTGAAGGCACCATTGTTGCTATGGTAACTGCCGCGGCGGTAAAGCTAACAGCAGCTTTTAACCAACAGTTTCTAAGATGGCGTCTAAAACCCTCGACCCTTTATCGGTTGAGGAACCTCCGACAGGAGGAGGAGAGGAGGAGAGGAGAGGAGGAGGAGAGGAGGAGAGGAGAGGAGGAGGAGAGGAGGAGAGGACGGAGGAAGAGGAGAGAGGAACCGGAGCAGAGTGGAACCGGCTGACGAAGGTAAAACATACCGGAACTTAACGGTTAGCCCGGCCGAGGTGCGTTCACTGTCCGGTTGTCAGAAGTTTATCATACTGAGTTCCAAACTTTTAAAATTATTAACGTTACATTAATATATAACATAA
The DNA here is from genome assembly GCF_905237075.1 of Dicentrarchus labrax. NCBI lineage: Eukaryota > Metazoa > Chordata > Actinopteri > Moronidae > Dicentrarchus > Dicentrarchus labrax. The sequence continues at coordinate 2,492,599 of NW_026136719.1, forward strand.
CACAATATAACTTAATATATAAC
>NW_026136719.1:2500121-2517621 GCF_905237075.1 Dicentrarchus labrax
GAAGGTCAGACGCTTGCAGACGGCGCACTGCGTACCTCGAGCCTGACTGCGGCAGTGACAGCAGTACACGCCGAACTCTGCAGGAGACAACAGAGCGCAGAGGTCACTGGGCTTTAGAAAGCTACGAGCTAATGGAGCTAACAGAGAATTACTGCAGTCAACAAACTACGAAGGTTAGATTTTTAATGAACTACAAAAGTTTAATCGGCTTTGTAACTGAACATTAACGAACGAAGACGTGGTCGTCTTTCTCCAACATACATTAGCTTAGCATTACTGAGGCTTGCTCAACTGTGATTGGAGCACAGAGGAAAGGGGGCGGGGCTTTATTGTGAGTTAAACATTTATTTGACTTATTTGTGCAGTGCATGCTGGGAGAGCAACGTACCGATGCCTTTGTGGGGTTCAGGAGGACACGAGGCGAACTTCAGCACGTCGGCTCGTTTGTCCCTCAGACCCCAACGGTACAGGATCTCGCCGTAACACTTCTTAAAGTCATCAAACTGCAGCATGTTGGCGGGGTCCAGCAGTCTGTGGGGGGAGTGACATCAGAGTGACATCAGAGTGACATCAGAGTGACATCAGCGCTCTGTCAGTGACACACAAGCCAGTCGCACCAGTTCTCCCACCTCTTGTTCATGTCGTGCTGCTCTCGCTCCCGTTCCCGCGGGTCCGTGTAACCCTGGTTGCCGTAGCGATAGTCGTCAGGAGAGGATTCGCCCCACGGGTTGGCGTGCTCGGAGTCTCTACCTGCGAACAGGAACGAGACGTCTGATTGGCTGCAGAGGAACGGAGCATGTGGGCCTGCGGGTGGCGCCGTGGAGACTCACCTGTGTTCCAGGTGGTTGCGGTGATGGAGTCGGAGGTGCTGGAGCACGAGCCCGAGGTGACGGAGCTCGACGTGTAGCTGGGCTGAGACCGCAATGACATCACTGTCTTATAATAACTTTATTTAAACGTCCGTTAGATCAATAAACTGTAATGAACATATTTATTGTTTGTGTTTATATGTTGTTTATGCTACATGCTATTAGCTTTTTGGTCGATAAAATGTCTGTAAAAATGTAAATAAACAAAAAATAAATAAAAATGTCAGATGTCTTGCAGCAGTACATTAGACCGGCGAGGACTTACGTATCGGTAGTGGTGCGGCGGGAACACGGAGGAGCGTGGCGGGTGATGTCCGTACAGAGAGTAGCAGTCTGGGGGGGGCGGAGCCTGAGCTCTGAACACGCTGCACAGCATAGCCAGAGTCTGGACGTCGCTCATGTGACTGTAGTGATCCACACTGGAAGGTTTCACACACAAACACACACACTGTAGTTTGAACACTGTTCTGTCCCACTGCTCCTGAACACACCTCAAACACACAATGATTCATTGACCCAGAAGTTATTACCATAAAGAATAATGCTAATGCTAATTCCTTTCAAAGAACTTTTAATATATTCTGTCTGTTTACAGGCTTCAGATGTGGTCAGTGCGATCTGAAGACCAGCACCATGAAACAGTTAGTTATATATATATATTATATTATATTATATGTCGTATATCGGACCGTACATCGCAAATAAACTCACAGAGTCTCCAGCAGGTGGCGTCCAAACGGGTGTCTGGCCCAGGGGGTCTCTGTGTCCGGGTCCGAGTCTGGACTCAGGTCCTGACTGGTGGCTGCAGAAGCCAGAGCCCACACCTACACACACACACACACACACACACACACACACACACACACACACACACACACACACACACACACACACACACACACACACACACACACACACACACACACAGAGACACACACACACACACACACACACACACAGAGACACACACACACACACACACACACACACACACACACACACACACACACACACAGACACACACACACACACACACACACACACACACACACACACACAGACACACACACACACACACACACACACACACACACACACACACACACACACACACACACAGAGACACACACACACACACAGACACACACACACACACACACACACACACACACACACACACACACACAGACACACAGAGACACACACAGAGACACACACACACACACACACACACACACACACACACACACACACACACACACACACACACACACACACACACACACACACACACACACACACACACAGACACACACAGACACACACACACACACAGACACACACACACACACACACACACACACACAGACACACACACACACAGACACACACACACACACACACACACACACACACACACACAGACACACACACAGAGACACACACACACACAGACACACACACACACACACACACAGACAAGACACACACACAGACACACACACACACACACACACACACACACGACACACGGGATCAGGCCGCTGTGAGACGAATAAAAGAGGAATATAAACAGATCTTTACCTTCGCCACGTCTCTGCGTCCGACTGCGAGCGCCGCCGCCGCGTTCTTCTGACACGTTTCCTGAATGTCGTTCATGTTCAAACTGAGAAACATGAACACATAAATACTTTACCAGCAGTTTGATTCACTCACACAGTCTCAACACTTCACAGGGACCGACAGTTCACAGCTCTGCTTTCTGTCACTTATCATTCATTATCAATTCATCTTTTCTCAGTGAATCTTTAAAATGTTTCCATCTTCATCTTCTAACTTTCAATGTGCTCAAACATCCGGTGCTCGCTCTCTCACATGTAGCTCTCTCCCAGAGCTTTGTGGACGGGCAGCAGGCACGAGATCTCCTGGATGATCACCTTCCCGGCCAGTTTGATGGGACGGTTGCCGTAGTCCGTTCCCTCTCGCTTCGTCTTAAACCGACGGGATTTCTGACGGACAGACAGACAGACAGACAGACAGACAGACACAGACACAGACAGACAGACACACAGACAGGGGAGGAGGGAGACAGCAGGCCCGGAGGAGACAAAGCACCACCTGATTAAAAGTGGTCCGGACGACAAATTACAGCAAGAGTCCGTTCACACTGCGAGACGCCGACTGTCTGTGGACGTCCATAAAGACCACAGTTCCCCTGGTTGTCTCTTGTCTAACACTTCCTGTTTGTACTGGTTCGCGTTCCCGCTCTGAAGCTTTGGCGTCCGTCTGACTGGACTGGTCTCGCAGTGCGAACACATGGTTAGTGTTCGGTTTATTAACATTGGTAGCTTCAGCGGCCAAATTACCTGAGAAATCTCTAAATGAAATGAAATGGGAAACAAACTAAACAGAGTTGTGACAGGAACAGGAACAGGAACTTACCTGATGAGGTTAAATGTTAGTGAGCAGACAGGAAGTCAGGCAGCGTAGTTCACTGTCCTGAATTTGAATTTGAGCTAATGATGCTAATCGCTGTTGCTAACTCTTTTTAAGAACTAATTTTCTTCACATTTCAGGACATGTTGATTAATCCTCGCCGTAGATCAAACAAACTGATAATCAATAAACTCACTAATAACCAATAAACTCACTAATAACCAATAAACTCACTAATAATCAATAAACTAACTAATAACCAATAAACTCACTAATAACCAATAAACTCACTAATAATCAATAAACTCACTAATAATCAATAAACTAACTAATAACCAATAAACTCACTAATAACCAATAAACTCACTAATAATCAATAAACTCACTAATAACCAATAAACTAACTAATAACCAATAAACTAACTAATAATCAATAAACTCACTAATAACCAATAAACTCACTAATAACCAATAAACTCACTAATAACCAATAAACTAACTAATAACCAATAAACTCACTAATAATCAATAAACTCACTAATAACCAATAAACTCACTAATAACCAATAAACTCACTACTAATCAATAAACTCACTACTAATCAATAAACTCACTAATAATCAATAAACTAACTAATAACCAATAAACTAACTAATAACCAATAAACTCACTAATAATCAATAAACTAACTAATAATCAATAAACTCACTACTAATCAATAAACTCACTACTAATCAATAAACTCACTAATAACCAATAAACTCACTACTAATCAATAAACTCACTAATAATCAATAAACTAACTAATAACCAATAAACTAACTAATAACCAATAAACTCACTAATAATCAATAAACTAACTAATAATCAATAAACTCACTAATAACCAATAAACTCACTAATAATCAATAAACTAACTAATAACCAATAAACTCACTAATAATCAATAAACTCACTAATAACCAATAAACTCACTAATAATCAATAAACTCACTAATAACCAATAAACTCACTAATAACCAATAAACTAACTAATAATCAATAAAGTCCACAATCAAATTCAGAACAGCTGATGTGAGTTCACTCTGTTAGTGGAGGGACGTCAACCAATCAGTGACATGCAAAGAGAAAACAATGTTAGAGTCCCAGCCAGGAGGAAGAGGAGGAGGAGGAGGAGGAGGAAGAGGAGGAGGAGGAGGAGGAGGAGGAGGAGGAGGAAGAAGGAGGAAGAGGAGGAGGAGGAGGAGGAAGAGGAGGAGGAGGAAGAAGAGGAGGAGGAGGAGGAAGAAGAGGAAGAGGAGGAGGAAGAGGAGGAAGAGGAAGAAGAGGAGGAGGAGGAAGAAGAGGAGGAGGAGGAGGAGGAAGAGGAAGAGGAAGAGGAAGAGGAGGAAGAGGAGGAGGAGGAGGAGGAAGAGGAGGAGGAAGAAGAGGAAGAGGAAGAGGAGGAGGAGGAGGAGGAGAGGAAGGAGGGACAGAGCTCAGTACCGGCCAATCATGGAGGGTTTGGACAGACCAGCGGCGAGAGGCAGAGATTGGGAGCTTCTGATTGGAGGAGAATAGAAAGGAGGCGTGGCCCGCAGCAGCACGGGGGCAGGTGATTGGTCAGAGAAAAACAACACAAGAAAACAAAAAAAACAAAAAAACAAATAGAAGCTCATCAGGGAGACGGAGAGGACGTCTGCACCCAGAACCACCACCGTCTGTGAGACTCTACTGGACGGGGAAGGAGGACGCGTCGAGGTAACGAGAGGACCCCTCATTACTCTTCTGTACGTTAATTAATGACTAAACTATTGATGAGGACAAAACATATTGATCTTCTGCGACTCCACAGACGCTCGTATCTACGAGATTATTGTATCTGTGTGTTTGTTGTTGTAATACTCATTTCAGCCACAAGAGGATGTGGTGCATCACTACATGTTTGAAACAGGACTAAAAGCATTTGAAGGAGTTTTAATTTCTCTTTGTGCAGATTAAAATAAACGTCTTTTTACTTGTGTTTAGAGAGTGTGGAGGAATAGCCACAGCTAGCAGTGGAGAACCGACAGTGAAGGAAGAACTATGGTTGTAGGTTCTGCAGACTCATTGTGTGCTCTCACTGTTCGGTTTACTGACCCGTACACACAGTTTTTATTTATTAGTGGTTATCAAATAACAACAGAGACTCTTTAATATCTCTGTCAATCATTTTAAACTGAACTTCTACTTTAAGCTACTTTGATTCTTTGGTTTTGGTCTTTTAGTAGAAAAGACTAAATTATTGATTGATAATAAATAATACAAAATATAGTTTTTATTCACTGATCAGAGCTCAGATTTGTTTTGTGCTCACAGTAGTTTTGTCTTTAATGAACTTCCATACAGCAGAGAGTTAGTGTGTGTGTGTGTGTGTGTGTCTCACCCTCTCTTTGTAGTAGAAGGACGAGATGGAGACAGTGTCTTTGTCGGAGCGAGTCGGGCTGCCGCTGTACAACCGCAGAGTGCTCTGAGACTCTGAACGCATCTTCATCGGAGTCAGCACTCCGCTGTGATAGGCCGACAGAGCGGACAGCGACCTGAACACACACACACACACACACACACACACACACACACACACACACACACACACACACACACACACACACACACACACACACACACACACACGCACGCACACACGCACACACAAACACACACAAACACACGCACACACACGCACACACAAACACACACAAACACACACACACACACACACACACGTAAACACACCTCCAGTCTTATTGTTCCTATATTTAACAATGTATGATAAAAAGAACGCGGCTCAGCAGCCTCTCAGTGGACACAACCTCAGAGACAGACAGACAGACAGACAGACAGACAGACAGACATTTACTTGTTGCTAAAAGAAGCTAACTGTTGCTAACGGTAACGTTAGTCCAAAGTGTCCGACTGTCTTATGTGACAGTGAAGTTGACCTTGGATGACAGGAACCTTTATACTGAGCACTTCTGGTTCCATATGAAGATCCTGTTTCCTACCTGGGAGTGGGCTCGGTGGGCGGGGCAGAGCGGTGCATGGTGATTGGTCGGGTGAAGTAAACCAGACAGCCGGTGCCACAGAAACGGGCTCCGGAGGTCCGAGGGAACGGGATGTTGGCGTCCTGGAGAAAAGAGAGTGAGTGGAGCTCTTCCTCTGCTCGTACCGTCAGCCTACCTGCTTCCTGTCACACTGTTACCTGGTAGGAGCCGTACGTGTTGGTGACTCGAGGAAACGCCTGCAGGGCCGGAGTGACGGGGTTGGACAGGACGAAGGGACCGGAGGGCGGACCGTCCTCCTGCGTCTGAGGGAGGACACACATTATGTAAACTGTTGACCTTTGACCCTGCAGCGGTCGAGTGTCACAACTGCAGTTCATCACCGTGACTACGTACTGATACTGAAACTAAATATTACAGGAAATGTAAAACTTATTCTAAATTAATTTCAGATGATCTCACAGTTAAAGTATTTTCATTGGACACTTTGCAGCCGCGGTCCTGTGACACTGGCGGTTGAGCTCGTCTCACGCCACCCGCTGCCGGAGCTGAGCACAGAAACTTCTGACAACTACAATGGATGAGACTGATCCTCGCTGATCGTCTGAACTACAGGAGTGCAGGAAGGGATCGGGATGGAAATCTGCCTCATTACAATCTGACATTTCTCACCATGTCGGACTCCAGACAGGAAACCAGCTGCCGGACACACGGCTCCAGACAGTTCTGGTTCCTCTTCACCTTCTGAAGAGACGTGTCGGTCAGAATCTGAAAACACAAATTCAATTCAATTTTATTTGTATAGCGCCAATTCATAACAGAAGTTATCTCAGGACACTTTTCAAATAGAGCAGGTCTAGACCGAACTCTTTAAAACATTAATTACAGAGACCCAACAGTACCACCATGAGCAAGACCTTGGAGACAAGGGCAAGGAAACACTGCCTGTTAAAAGGCAGAAACCTAGGACAGATCCTCCGGCTCTAGGTGGGTGGGAGAGAGAGAGAGACACAGAGCGAGAGACAGAGAGAGAGAGAGAGACAGACAGACAGACAGACAGACAGACAGACAGACAGACAGACGCACAGCAACAACAGTAGCAACAACTACACTAATAGTAGTGACTGATGGCGATGACGACAACAACAACGATGGGGGACAATGAGCAGTGACAATAGTAATAATAATATTAATAATAGTTTCTGGATCTTTTCCTGTTTTCAGCATTTTTCTTTTTTTCTACAGCAACAAAACTAAATCTGTTTTTTATGTTTATTTTGTCAACCAATCAGAAGGCGAGCTGAGAACTGAATGAGGGTTTTGTTGTGGTGCGTTCAGGAGCGTGTGTACCTTCTGGATCTTGGTCTTCATGGCGGAGGGGATGGTCGTCGGGGAGACGAACTGGAAGGTGGGCGCGGCGTTGTTGGGATACTGGGCGGGAAACTTCACCACCAGGTGAACCTGATGGCTGCCGAAGTGAGCCGACACCACGCAGCTGCGGTTCACCGCGTCCATCTGCATGGCACAAAGCACGCAGTGTGACCTCACTTCCTGTTTGACTGTTTTCCATCTGCATATTGATTATGTTACTTATTATTATATTACTGACTTTAAGCTGTTTTATGTAAAACAGCTGCTTTTATTTGAGATGTGTAGAATGGACTGATTAAAACTGACGACCATATAATTAGACTCAATGATCTACGGCTGATAATAATCCCAGAAGGAGCAGAATAACATTTATTAAATATGATGAATGAAACATCCCAGAGGTCCTGTGAACGTCTCACCTCCACGTTGACGTTTCTGATCTGTAGGTTGACCAGAGAGAACTCCTGCTGCAGAGTCTGAGGGAGACCTGAACCCACCGCCGGGTCCTGACGACCTCCAGAGTCCTGGTCTGAGGCGACAGGAAGAGGACAGGTGAGACTCATAAGCCCCGCCCCCTTCTGCTCTGTGCTCCAATCACAGTTGAGCAAGCCTCAGTCAGAACTTCCTGTTCTTAGATATGCTATATGCTAAGCTAATCTACGTTGGAAAGACAACCACACTTTGAAGATGGTTAAAAGATAAAAGAGACATACAGTATATACAGTCACGTCTTAAATTAACTAATGTTAGCAACGACTGATAGTAAGGGACACAGCTGAAGTCTTTATGAGCATCATATTTAGTTTTATAGTTTTATAGTTTTAAATAAAGATTCATCAGCTGTTGTTATTAACACGTGTTCAGTGTTTGTTTACATTCAAACTCACCCTGCAGGTTTTCTGCAGCCGGACCGACGCCGTGCTGACTGTCGGGCCCCTGAGACGACAGAGACTTCTCCGACTCCACGGTGAGAGACATCCCCTCCATCAGGTCCTCCACCCCGTCACTGACACACAGCTACACCACAACAACAACATCAACAACAACAACAACATCAACAACAACAACAACATCAACAACGACACACAGACATCAGGAGGAGGCTGCACACTAACCTTCTGTAGCTGAGGATCCACCCTCCAAATCCTCAGAGTCTGGTCTCTGGACCACGTGACCAGCTGGTAGTCCTTAGAGCCTGAATAAACAACAACAAGAAAACACTGTAAACAACAACAAACACTTTAAAACTACTACAGAACCGATTCCAAACTGCACTTCCTGATAACTTTTAAGGGACGGCGTATTTGGTCCATTGTAGGTAGGGGGGGGGGGGGGGGGGGGGGGGGGGGGGGGGGGGGGGGGGGGGGGGGGGGGGGGGGGGGGGGGGGGAGGGGGGGGGGGAAATGGAGGAAGAAAATTTAAATAAAAAAAATATTTATTTTTTTTTAAGAGCTTCTATGAACATAATCAGAATCAGAAATACTTTAATAATCCCAGGGGGAAATTAATAACACTTGTTTTATGGGATTATTACTCCTCCCGTGGCTCTGTAATAATAATAATAATAACTTTTTACCAATGACGTGAACAAAATGAATATGACAATACTGTAATATAATACTGTATCAATATTTCAATCTAAAACAGACATCAAGGAAATACTGTAACAGACAGAAAAGCTGATTTTAGATAGAAATATTAAATTCATATGAAAACATGAGCTTGGTATCAGTGTCAGAAAGGAAAAAGTGATATTGAAATGTCTCTGTCAGATTTTAATTAAAATATTCAAAACAACATGTTAAAGCCACTGTTTAGCCTAGCTTAGCACAAAGACTGGAAGCAGGGGGAAACTGTTAGCGTCGCTACATCAAAAGATTAAAAACCCACTCGGAAATCTCTGATTGTCACCTTCTTTCTGCGGCCTCCACTGGAACTCGAGCACTACGTCATCGTGTCCGACGAAGGCGTGGACGGGACTGTTGAGGTCGAGCGTGCTCCACAGTAACAGACTGTTCTCCCTCCTCAGCTGAGGAACCATCACTGTGACCAGACCGTTAGAGAACGGCTGAGAACACACACACATTATTATTCCATCACAGATCATCAATCATCAATAAGTGAGTTAGTGAGTCAGTAAACTGGTCAGGGGGACGTTCTGTATGTAGCTTTTATCTGTACAAACATACTGTATGTTCTCAAATAACAGCCCGGGCTCTAATACAGGCCTGTTATATAATGTGTCTGCGTACATTTCCATCACTTTCATTTAGTGAAGGTGACAGTAGCTACATCTGAAGTGCTGTACGGTAACTGTTAGTCACTGAATCTTTTAGAGAAAGGTTCCTGCAAGTATTTCAAAATAAAAGCCTTGTTAGGAAATGAAGGGATTCTGTCCCCTGAAAACTCTTCTAGAACAATATTTAATTTAATTTTTGATACACAGATATTCTTAACTGTTACAATATAGATTCAGACAGAAAAATGATAATCTGTTGATTTGTATTGGTCCAGTTTTGCCATTGTGCAGACCTAAGAGACATTTTATAATGTGTTCCTTTTGGATGAAATAATAATTAATTATTTATTAACATTGTATGATACAGAACTATATCAAATGTTTGGTACCATTGGATTCAGTTTCAATGAAATGTGCTTTGATTCAGTGTAAATCTGATATTTGGCGTTATTTGAATGTTATGTTATTTTCGTATAAAGAAAATCAACTTTATCTGCTAATAACGGCATCATAGATATGTTGAAATCAAAAAACTAGATTTTGTCAAGTGTAGCCACAAGATTTTACAGTTTCCACAATAGATTTTGTGTTTCCATGTCCAAACATACTAACATATAAACATATCAACATATCAACATACTAACATACTAACATATCAACATATCAACATACTAACATATAACATACTAACATATCAACATACTAACATATCAACATACTAACATATCAACATATAAACATACTAACATACTAACATATCAACATATAAACATAATAACATACTAACATACTAACATATAAACATACTAACATATAAACATAGAAAATGCAGTCGTCAGCATAATGCAGTAACAAATACTTAGTGTATCAGAACAGAATAGAGCTTCATACTAAATATGACCAAATATATTTATCAAACAACAGGAATTAAAAATAAAGCCTGTCTCTAATAAAGGCCTGGGGGTAAATAAAGGCCCCGGCCACTATTTGAGACGTGAACAGTACGTGTTCAGTCTGATCTCAGGCGTTGACACTCACCGTGTACCTGGCCTTCCACACCGGCACCTGACAGGACAGGATGTTCAGGTACTTCCTGGGCTGTCGGTAATCCCAAAACTGAACACAGACAGACCACACGGGAGAAAATACACAAGTTATTGAAATCTGAGGAATCATTTTTGTGAGAAATGAATCACGTTTTTTTGCTGAATGTGCTCGAAAGCTCATGAAAGTGTCCCATCAGTTACAACTGATATGGGTCCCTCGCAGTGTGTTTCACCTACATGTACCAAAATCAGTTGGCACACGAATCACATCCAGGCGTACGAAAAAGCAGTTTTAATAACCCGACTGTGTGAGTGTCTGTTGTCCTCACCCTCACTGAGTTGTCCTGGCTCGACGTGGCGAGGATGAACTCGTTGTCTGGATGCCAGTCAAGGCCGTGGATCTTCGACAGGTGAGCCGCCACGTACTCCGCCGCTGTGTTCGGCTTCTGGTCGGAGAAAAATCACACGAACATTTAACACCGCTGGCGCTCACGTACAGCTCACTGTGCGGCTTAGATAACGCATCTACTCACTCTTTTATCCCAGATTCGCACGTCCCCGTCGTGACTGGACGCCAGCAGGTACTGGTTCTTCCTGTTCCACTTCACCTGAGACGCCCCGGCTGGAAACACGAGAGAGAGACAGGTGGGAGATCAATACGCAAACTGATGGACAGGAATAATACACAGTTTGGTCCTTTAAATACTCACCCACAGCGGACAGCGCCACCGTCGGTTTACGGGTGTCTCTGTGGAGTCAAACAGAAACTATATGAAGGGTTTACAAACTGAACGTCTTTATGTTTAATTAATGATACAAACCCGTACAAACAACCTGTAGATGACAGTTTTAGTTCCTGAAGTAAATATTTAAAGATTTGGACCAATGTGGATGAAGAAAATAACGTTTGTTACATATTTCATGTTTCAGGAGACAGAACGTCCTCAAACCACCTGATGAGTCACTGTTTCCTCTCACCTGGTGTCCCAGATGTAGATGTATGTGTCCACTGAGCTGGTGACCAGGAACTCCGGTTCAAACCAGGACCAGTCCAGATCACTGAGGACACAAACGCATCACAATGAGTCAACGAACGCATCGCAGTGAGTCCACGAACGCATCGCAGTGAGTCCACGAACGCATCGCAGTGAGTCCACAAACACAGCGCAGTGAGTCCAGAGAGGTGTGTTTGATTTGTTACCTGATGACTCTGGTGTGTCCCTGCAGAGAGGTGTGAACTTCTCCACAGCCGTCCCTCCACGAGTACAGATCCACACGCTGGTTACTCTGCGCACACACACACACACACACACACACACACACACACACACACACACACACACACACACAGAAACTGTTTTCTTTCTGTCTGTTTAGGATCAGATGTTGTTTAGGATCAGATGTTTAGGATCAGATGTTGTTTAGGATCAGATGTTGTTTAGGATCAGATGTTGTTTAGGATCAGATGTTGTTTAGGATCAGATGTTGTTTAGGATCAGATGTTGTTTAGGATCAGATGTTTAGGATCAGATGTTGTTTAGGATCAGATGTTCAGGACTCACCGAGGCAGCGAAGACGTGGGACTCAGACCGGTGCGGGTTCCACTGGACCGTCCCAACGTCCCACTTACTCTGTCGGCCGATCTTCCTCGGAGGTTCGGACGGAGCCTCCAGGTTCACCATGTACAGGAAACGCCGCCTTTCAAAACAAGAGAGCAGGAAACAGTTTGTTCTTTCAGTCTGTCAGAATAAAGGTCTGGTTTCATCTTCAATCTGCAGAACTACAACAAAGATCTTCTCCTGCACAGACGCTTCCTGTCCCAGCACCAACACACTGTCGGTCTTCAGCCAATCACTGCAGAGCTCACAGGCTAATTTGCATAAAGTTGAGATTGTTTAACTTTAAATTAGGTTTCTGTGTCACCTGGAATCCCACAATGCTTTGCAAATTGCACTGAAAATGTACAGTGGGAACTTCAGCAACTCCGTGCTGCGTTCACTGTCAGAGTGGTTGATTAAGTTTGTTACCGTGACTTTAACCTGCAGCTCTGAGTCAGTTTGAACTGCGGTGCGTTCAGGGGAACTGAACTTACCCGGAAAGCACGGCGTGCGAGCCCAGGCAGTCCACTGACATGGCGGTGGCCTGAAGAAAAAACAGAAGAAGAAGCGAAGGTGACGATCTGAAAGGAAGCAGACTGATATTGATTATGTTTAATTCTCTAGTGACACAAACTGATACGGAGAGATTTTAATATCAGTTTATATCTCAATAATAATAATAATAATAATAATAATATATATTTTTATATTCGTCATTAAATCATCATCACTCTGATTTTGGAACATTAGTTTTATTTACTCAGAACAAATGGCCTTTCATAAAGTTTCCAGTTATTGACGATAGTGATTATTATCAGTATCAATGAATCATTTTCTCTATTGATCGATCAGTTGTTTGATTCATTAAATGTGAGAAAAAAATGGTAAAAAATGTCGATCACAAGGAAACATTCAGTTTACTTTCATTAAAGAAACCAAAATATTCAATCTGAAATCAATAAATGACTCAAAACGATTGATCGATTAGGTTTTTGAACAGCTCCTGGAAACTGAGTTCTTTACCCAGAACTTACAGAACTTCAGACATACTTTAATTGATTTAAATTGATCTGCAACAACTTAAATAATCGATTATTAATTGACCTGATGTCTCATTCTCTGGTGCCTTCAGGGTTTCTCGGATTTTCTGCTTTTCTGTTTCATGTCATTGAAAAACTGAAAATATTCAGTGTGAAAGAAAACATTGAAATCTGTCTGGAGGTTTAACTGTAAAGGTCTGTCAGACTTCAATAATCAATAAATCAATAAAGTGATCAATACCGAGTCTGTAGAGTAAAAGCTGCAGGTAAAGAATTAGTTCTAATGTATTGATTATTGGTCCAGTAATCAATCACTCTATAATCTTGTTCCTTATGTTTCCTCGTCCTTCAACAACTTAAACGATTATTCGAACATTAGAATCGATTAACTGGCTGAAACCTCAAATTAAAGAGAGTATTGATTAGTATGGCGGTAGATCGGACTGTGTTTCAGTCTGTTAAACTCTCCTCCACCTGTCCACCTGTCCACCTGTCAGTCACTTCATTCAGGAGCTTTCGGGCAGAAATACCTGAGCATCCCGAAACTCCACCACCACATTCTCACTGCTCCAGCGGGCCGCCATCTTCCTCCTTCTTCTACCGTCAACAAAACGTCACGTGATCGTGATGGGATGTGACGTTCACTGTCCCCGGGAGAAACGGGACCGAGCGATGAAAGACGCGATTCTGTTAGAAATACCAAAGACTACAGATCCTTTAAAATTAATTTAACCTTTTAAAAAATATCTCAATGTGACAATACACAAAAATAATGTGTTTTAATGACAATACAGCTTAAAAATACAACGTAAATAAAGTAATTAATCTAATAAAATATAAATAAAGCACAAATATCAAACTTACAAACATGACAGCAACAGAGACGTCAAATATTTGAAATATTTAGACCACAAAAAGCGATATTAATATAATAAAATCACCTTTAAACGTTTTTAAAGGAAGAAATTAACCGTTAGTTTAAAATCTCCGACCAGAACGAGGCTTCGTTGAGTTCTCTACGTCACGAGCCTGCTTCCTCTCCTCTGATTGGTCGGTGCAGTCGCTGGTCATCACCCAACATGGCGCCGACGCTGGTAGAGCATGTTGTCGCAGACGCGGGAGCGTTTTTAAAGAAAGCTCATCTCCAGGTCGGACTTTACTCATCTTTATAATCTCTATTCATCTCTATCTCTAGTCATCTCTATCTCTATTAACGCGCTCATTAAAGGCAGGTCACCGACGGGAGCCGGTAGAGACCAGTGCTGTCAGAGGAACTGATGCTAAGCTAACTGTGGTGGAGGCCCGCAGCTGCGCACTTAAACGGAGACATTAATAATATTTATTAAGAGTTAATCACACTAATATCTAATCTAACTAATATTAAATACTGTTTATTAAGAGTTAATCACACTAATATCTAATCAGACTAATATTAAACACTGTTTATTAAGAGTTAATCACACTAATATCTAATCTAACTAATATTAAACACTGTTTATTAAGAGTTAATCACACTAATATCTAATCTAACTAATATTAAATAATATTTATTAAGAGTTAATCACACTAATATCTAATCAAACTAATATTAAATAATATTTATTAAGAGTTAATCACACTAATATCTAATCTAACTAATATTAAACACTGTTTATTAAGAGTTAATCACACTAATATCTAATCAGACTAATATTAAACACTGTTTATTAAGAGTTAATCACACTAATATCTAATCTAACTAATATTAAACACTGTTTATTAAGAGTTAATCACACTAATATCTAATCAGACTAATATTAAACACTGTTTATTAAGAGTTAATCACATTAATATCTAATCTAACTAATATTAAACAGTTTATTAAGAGTTAATCACACTAATATCTAATCTAACTAATATTAAATAATGTTTATTAAGAGTTAATCACACTAATATCTAATCTAACTAATATTAAATAATATTTATTAAGAGTTAATCACACTAATATCTAATCTAACTAATATTAAATACTGTTTATTAAGAGTTAATCACACTAATATCTTATCTAACTAATATTAAATAATATTTATTAAGAGTTAATCACACTAATATCTAATCTAACTAATATTAAACACTGTTTATTAAGAGTTAATCACACTAATATCTAATCAGACTAATATTAAACACTGTTTATTAAGAGTTAATCACATTAATATCTAATCTAACTAATATTAAACACTGTTTATTAAGAGTTAATCACACTAATATCTAATCAGACTAATATTAAACACTGTTTATTAAGAGTTAATCACATTAATATCTAATCTAACTAATATTAAACAGTTTATTAAGAGTTAATCACATTAATATCTAATCTAACTAATATTAAATAATATTTATTAAGAGTTAATCACATTAATATCTTATCTAACTAATATTAAATAATATTTATTAAGAGTTAATCACACTAATATCTAATCTAACTAATATTAAACACTGTTTATTAAGAGTTAATCACACTAATATCTAATCTAACTAATATTAAACACTGTTTATTAAGAGTTAATCACATTAATATCTAATCTAACTAATATTAAACACTGTTTATTAAGAGTTAATCACATTAATATCTTATCAAACTGACGACATATTATTATTGTTATAACATATAATATAAACCTCCTTTTATAATGACGGGCTTATTGTACTATAGTCTATTAATATATTTAATTAACTAACTAATGTTATTCCAAAATCATGTCATTTTAACTTCTGATTTAAAATCAATAACAATATTTAAATACTGAAATATCTTTAACACAGTTTAATCTTTAATCAATATCTGTGATAAAGTGCTGTAAGTAAATACAGTTTTTAGTCACATGTTCAGCTTTAATGTCGTATATTGTGGCTACTGTAAACACACAAATACTGTATTGATTTAAACAACAAACAAACAACATGCTGATAATCGATAATCGATCCTTAAAACTCTCCAAAAGAACAAAAAGGCGCCACAAGATAAGTTCACATTAAACATTATATAAAACAAAGTCATAACAAACCTTGTGCCGTTATCAGCTGGGTGCTACACAAATAAAATATCGATTATTGACGTCAGACAGAGCTACCGGACACCCTTTCAAAATAAAAGCTCCAACCTTAATATCAAAATAATAGGCCCGATGAAAACTTAACAATAACTCTAAAAGGATTAATACAAATAAAAAAATAGCAACTTCTTGAAACATGCTGGACCATATTAAAGGTAATTTACATTCACAGGTGAATGATGTTACTGATCAGGTCAGAGCTGTACACACGTATTTATCTGACTAATGAATGAATGAACGTCAATATAAAAACAAGAGGCGGAGCTAACAGACTCATTACTAATGACAGTGTACTGATACACACATTATACACCTGTAGGGACAGGTGAGCAGTGTGTTTAAAGAGGTCCACTGGTCTCCTGAGTCCTGAACTGTTGGTTGTGGGTTTGTGCTGCAGGACATCGGCAGGAACATCTACACACTGAAGGACGTGGTGGACGAGATCAGAGACAAACCCACCAGGAGGAGTCTGGCCTTCCTGCCGTACCAGCTGAACTTTAAAGAACCACATCCAGAACACATCAGACTGGGTAAGCTCAACACCTGTGAGCCTGAACCTTCTCACCTGTAGTCCACAGTCCTAGTGTGAGCTGCTTTCTGTGTCTCAGTGACGGAGTTCTCCAAGAAGACGGGAGACTACCCGAGTCTGTCGGCCACCGACATCAAGGTCCTGGCTCTGACCTACCAGCTGGAGCTGGAGCACGTCGGCTCCCAACACCTGAAGAAGGAGCCCGAGGTCAAGGTACCGAACGCTGGAAATACAACGAGCTAACTTATTTCTCTTTTATC
>NW_026136719.1:2525121-2545121 GCF_905237075.1 Dicentrarchus labrax
TTAAATCCATCTGACTGAACCGATGTGTTCCTCTGTGTTCTGCGAGGTCTTATTAATCTGAACTTTAGGCATTAAAGAGAACCTTATTGTTAAACTGCTTTCCTAATGTATTAAAAAGTCTTGCAGAAATACTGATGAATATTATTTGTCAACCAATCACTGTGGAGATGAGACCGGATCGGTCCAGAACCAGGACCCTCACCCAGAACGAGCGCCAGCTGAGCCGGAGGAAACAGGACCTGCAGGCAGCGGTTGAGGAACGGCAGCAGGTCGTCGGCGTACGAACAGCAGAACTGAACGAACAGCACCTTCTCTCTGTCGCTGAACGCCGACTCATCGGCCCGGTGAAACGCCAGAATCTGACGGGTCACCTGACAGGAAACAAGATGACACTCACTAACAAACTAACCACCTGACATCAGTCATTACCGATAGTTCACCAGCTAATATACATCAAC
This sequence comes from Dicentrarchus labrax, assembly GCF_905237075.1. Classification (NCBI taxonomy): domain Eukaryota; kingdom Metazoa; phylum Chordata; class Actinopteri; family Moronidae; genus Dicentrarchus; species Dicentrarchus labrax. The sequence goes on from NW_026136719.1 coordinate 2,525,580, forward strand.
TGTTAGCTAGGTAGTTACATCTGCAAATGTGCATCAATGCAGTGAGGTTTCAATATATGACCAAAGTCTGGTCTCGTAGTCCCATGTGGACTCACGCGGACCCATGTGGACCCATTAGGACCAGCAGCGTCCTGAGGCCTACCTTCTTCAGGGCGTCTTCCAGACAGTTGGTGACGTCCTGGGCCAGACCGACGGGGCAGCAGAGCCGCAGGTCGTTGAAGGCGGTCAGGATGTTGTTGAGGAAGCAGGCCAGCGGCTGGAAGTCCAGCAGGGACATGGGGGGCTGCAGGGTGCCGGGCTGGGGGCTGGGGGCCACGGGGGGGATGGTGCCCCCCAGCACCGAGGGCAGGGAGATGAGCGTGTACATGTTCATGTCCTCCTGGAACTTGTCCAGCGCCTCCTGCACGGCCCTGCGGAACGCCTCCACCGCCACCTGCTGGAACATCGGCGCCAGCTGGCCGCGGAAGTCCGCCCCCACCCTGCTGAAGGACAGGCCGAAGTACATGCACTGACCCAGCAGGGAGTCCAGGCGGCCCCCCACGCCCCGCTGCAGGTCCCTCTCCAACGTCTCCAGGAACTCAGCCACCTTCTGCACCACCCAGCCGTGGAAGATGGCGGCCTCGTTCACCGGCACCTGGCCGCCGGCGGGGGGCACCAGCGGGTCCTCGTCAGAGAAGATGGCTCTGTACTGGGTGATGATGTCGAACAGGTGGACTCTGCAGGCCTCGATGGTTTTGGTGATGTGGAAGTAGGGGTCGTCCTCAGGAATGGCGGCGAGGATGGAGTTCAGCCAGGTGCCACGCGCCTGCAGGAACTTTACCCGAAGCTCCGCCTCCGTGAACACGTCCATCCGCCGCAGGTAGCCAATGACACGCAGGCAGACGGGAAGCTGCGAGTTGCTGCGCAGCTGCTGCAGCAGCTGGTTGAGCATCAGCTGAGTCGACTGACGCACCTCACGCACGATTCCCTGAAGAAGAGGTCAAATATCGGTTCAACAACAGGAAGTCAATCAGAGAATAAATATTGTTTTATTGGTCAAATGTCAGAAATCTCAATGTGACGTCTTTAAAAGTGTTTAAAACACAAAGAAATCTCTGAAGAGTTTTCATCTTAACCTCGATATCTACAGGTTTATGTTTATATACATATATTTATATATAAATATATTTATATATAAATAAGAAACGATGCTTTCACATTAACGTGATCTATAAATCTCAAATGAACTTCAAGTGATTACTTGTTGTATAATTCTAACAGTAATGATCATTTCCATGTCAGAATAAAGTAGTATTGATTATTGATTGATAACTGCTGACGGTGTCTCACCTGGATGACGGGCAGTGAGCAGTGCTTCCTCTCCAGCCTCTTGACGTAGGCGGCGAGCTCCAGAGCCTCCTCGTAGTATCCGTTACGGACGCAGGTGTCCATCAGCTGAGGGATCTCCAGGATCTCCAGGATCTCCGTGTGTCTGTTCAACGTCAGGCTGTTCATCCTCCGACTCACTGCGATGTCCTCTGCCTCCTTCATGAAGCCCCTGAGCACAAACAGTCAGTAAACAGTCAGTAAACAGTCAACAGTCAGTAAACAGACAGTAAACAGTCAGTAAACAGACAGTAAACAGTTAACAGTCAGTAAACAGTCAGTAAACAGACAGTAAACAGTGAGTAAACAGTTAACAGTCAGTAAACAGACAGTAAACTGAGTAAACAGTCAGTAAACAGACAGTAAACAGTCAGTAAACAATTAACAGTCAGTAAACAGTCAGTAAACTGAGTAAACAGTTAGTAAACAGTCAGTAAACAGTGAGTAAACAGTTAACAGTCAGTAAACAGTTAGTAAACAGTCAGTAAACAGACAGTAAACGGAAAGTAAACAGTAAAGAGACAGTAAACATCAACAGTCAGTAAACAGTCAGTAAACAGACAGTATACTGAGTAAACAGTCAGTAAACAGTTAACAGTCAGTAAACAGTGAGTAAACAGTCAACAGTCAGTAAAAAAACAGTAAACAGTGAGTAAACAGTGAGTAAACAGTAAGTAAACAGTGAACAGTGAGTAAACAAACAGTAAACAGTCAGTAAACAGTCAGTAAACAGTCAGTAAACAGTCAGTAAACGGTCAGCAAACAGTTAGTAAACAGACAGTAAACAGTTAACAGTCAGTAAAAAACAGTAAACAGTCAGTAAACGGTCAGCAAACAGACAGTAAACAGTCAGTAAACAGTTAGTAAACAGACAGTAAACAGTTAACAGTCAGTAAACAGTGAGTAAACAGACAGTAAACAGTCAGTAAACAGTCAGTAAACAGTTAACAGTCAGTAAACAGTCAGTAAACAGTCAGTAAACTGAGTAAACAGTCAGTAAACAGTCAGTAAACAGTTAGTAAACAGACAGTAAACAGTTAAAAGTCAGTAAACAGTCAGTAAACAGTTAACAGTCAGGAAACAGTCAGTAAACAGACAGTAAACAGTCAGTAAACAGTCAGTAAACAGTAAACAGACAGTCGATAAACAAGATAAACAAGATAAAGATAAAAACAAACAAATAAAGAAATGCTGCATTAATAAATCTGACAAATACAGATATTTATATAGTTGATAATATAAATGCCTTCAAAAATAATTAATTAGGAACTTCTGAGAGGGTTGGGAAGCTTTCATATATTTGTTATTCTCAATCAACAGTAATACTAATACTAATAATAATACTAATAATACTACTACTACTACTAATAATAATACTAATACTACTACTACTACTACTAATAATAATAATAATAATACTAATACTAATAATAATAATAGAATATTATTTGATGCTCTTGTATTGTGTATACCATAATATTCTAAAAATAAATTCCAATAAAAAAAAATAAAGAAATACATTTGGAAAATTTAACAAAAAATAAACAATTAAAGAACAAATAAACAAATAAATACTATATTAATAAATGTTTATCACGTGATGATCTTGTGTTATGTATACCATAGTTATTTTCCTTAAGTATTTATTGATATCATTTTATTTTAGATGAAACAATAAAACTAATAAACAATTAAAAATAAAGAGAAAAATAGGTTTTGAAAACTAAAACCACCCAAATGATTTTTATTCTAAATAAATACTAAATGAATAAATATGACAACTGCATACAGTTAATAATAACTAATATATATTAGTTAGTTACAACTATAACTATAACTATATATAGTTATTATTAACTATATATAGTTATAGTTGTAATAATAATAATAATATATCTATCTATATAATAGTTATTATTAACTGTATAATATATCTATATTATACAGTTAATAATAATAATATATATATATAATAGTTATTATTAACTATATAAAGTTATAGTTATAATAATAATATATCTATCTATATATTATTATTATTAACTGTATAATATATATATACAGTTAATAATAACTATATATATATTATACAGTTAATAATAATAATAATATATCTATGTATATATAGTTATAGTTGTAATAATAATAATATATCTATATATAGTTATTATTAACTGTATATAGTTATAGTTGTAATAATAATAATAATATATCTATATATAGTTATTATTAACTGTATATATATATATTATACAGTTAATAATAATAATATATCTATATCTATATATAGTTATAGTTGTAATAATAATAATATATCTATATCTATAAATAGTTATAGTTGTAATAATAATAATGTATCTATGTATAATAGTTATTATTAACTGTATAATATATATATATATATATATATATATATATACAGTTAATAATAATAATAATATATCTATATCTATATATAGTTATAGTTGTAATAATAATAATATATCTATATATAGTTATTATTAACTGTATAATATATATATATTATACAGTTAATAATAATAATGTATCTATGTATAATAGTTATTATTGAATTAAATGTGTCCCTCCGCGGCCACCGACCTGCATCTCTCCCCGAACCCGGGCAGTTTGTCCAGCAGCCGGGACACGCTGCCCTCCACCCGGCCGAAGTCCCGGTAGATGTGTTCGGTGCAGTCCGCGGTTCGGATGAAGGTCTGGTAGTTGGAGAAGGCCAGTTCCCGGGTCTGCTGCAGGATCTGAGCCCGCTCCTCCGCCAGCCGCTCCGGTTCCCGGCTCAGAGTGTCCACCCCGAAGGAGCTGAGCTCGGCCAGGTAGGCGGTGAAGTCCGGGTTGTCCCTCCGGCTGTCCGGGAAGCTGTCCTTAAAGATGGAGGCCAGGATGCTCTCGTCCTCCACGTCCACCGCCGACATTGTAGCAGCTGCTGTCAGGGACACTCGCTGAAGCCGATTATTATGGGATGTTTCACAGCGATCCAGATGTTCTACTTAATGACGTTCCCCAACAGCTGATGGACGACCAGGGTTCACAGCCACTTCCTGCTTCTGCGTCTTCTTCTGTGGCTGTTGCGGCAGGATAGACGCAACAAAGGGTACTACTGCCCCCCACAGGCCTCTGGGAGAACTACTGCCCCCCACAGGCCTCTGGGAGAACTACTGCCCCCCCCACAGGCCGCTGGGAGAACTACTGCCCCCCACAGGCCTCTGGGAGAACTACTGCCCCCCCACAGGCCTCTGGGAGAACTACTGCCCCCCCCCACAGGCCGCTGGGAGAACTACTGCCCCCCACAGGCTGCTGGGAGAACTACTGCCCCCCACAGGCCTCTGGGAGAACTACTGCCCCCCACAGGCCTCTGGGAGAACTACTGCCCCCCCACAGGCCGCTGGGAGAACTACTGCCCCCCTACAGGCCTCTGGGAGAACTACTGCCCCCCACAGGCCTCTGGGAGAACTACTGCCCCCCTACCACAGGCCTCTGGGAGAACTACTGCCCCCCTACAGGCCTCTGGGAGAACTACTGCCCCCACACAGGCTGCTGGGAGAACTACTGCCCCCCACAGGCCGCTGGGAGAACTACTGCCCCCCACAGGCCGCTGGGAGAACTACTGCCCCCCCTAACAGGCCTCTGGGAGAACTACTGCCCCCCACAGGCCTCTGGGAGAACTACTGCCCCCCACAGGCCTCTGGGAGAACTACTGCCCCCCACAGGCCTCTGGGAGAACTACTGCCCCCCACAGGCTGCTGGGAGAACTACTGCCCCCCCACAGGCCTCTGGGAGAACTACTGCCCCCCCACAGGCCGCTGGGAGAACTACTGCCCCCCCACAGGCCGCTGGGAGAACTACTGCCCCCCCACAGGCCGCTGGGAGAACTACTGCCCCCCACAGGCCGCTGGGAGAACTACTGCCCCCCACAGGCCTCTGGGAGAACTACTGCCCCCCCCACAGGCCGCTGGGAGAACTACTGCCCCCACAGGCCTCTGGGAGAACTACTGCCCCCCCCACAGGCCTCTGGGAGAACTACTGCCCCCCCACAGGCTGCTGGTAGAACTACTATACAGTATTTACAGTATTATACAGTTACAGTGTTATAGAGTATTATAGTTGTATACAGTATTTACAGTAGTTACAGTAGTTACAGTGGTATAGAGTATTACAGTAGTTACAGTGGTATAGAGTATTACAGTAGTTACAGTGGTATAGAGTATTACAGTAGTTACAGTGGTATAAAGTATTACAGTAGTATACAGTGTTATACAGTTACAGTATTATAGAGTCATTATTTTGCCCAGTCACACTGACGGTTCACACATTGGTGCTGTTTACAATAAGTTCATGTTTCCGGATATATTTCTGTATAACAGTAGTAAATATATGACCCATAAGCACAGGCAGTGTCTGTAAGCGGTCGGTTGTCACTCTGTCTGCGTTCAATAAAACCTGTTGTTATTGTCGTTCAACGCTTGTTAATAAAGTTGTGGCCTCTGACGTCAGCGGAAGTGTTTGTTGCTAAGCTGCAGCCGAGCAGCGACAGACCGTCAACAACCGACAGACAGGTTATCTACCGACGGTTTACCGGGTCAACTCTGATGGTTACCGGCGGCGGGCGGTAAACCGTTTCTACCGACAGACAGCCGACAGACAGCCGACAGACAGCCGACAGACAACCGACAGACAACCGACAGACAGCCGACAGACAGCCGACAGACAACCGACAGACAGCCGACAGACAACCGACAGACAACCGACAGACAGCGGGTAGCCTGCCTCAGCTAAGCGCTGCTGCCGTTAGCTTCCAGCCACTGTAAGGCTACTGTAACTACGGTAACGTTAGTTAATATAATATATTATAATATATATATTATATAAGTTACGGTAATGAGCTCGGTCGACTGTCTGCGCAGACTCAGTTAATCTGTTGTTTAAACTGACGGTTGATCGATGAGTTTAATGCTGTTACCTAATGAGCTTCTGTGGGGCAATAGTTGTTACCCCGAGGTTCAGCTGTAGTATCTGTGTGTGTGTCTGTGGGGCAGTAGTTGTTACCCCGAGGTTCAGCTGTAGTATCTGTGTGTGTCTGTGGGGCAGTAGTTGTTACCCCGAGGTTCAGCTGTAGTATCTGTGTGTGTCTGTGGGGCAGTAGTTGTTACCCCGAGGTTCAGCTGTAGTATCTGTGTGTGTCTGTGGGGCAGTAGTTGTTACCCCGAGGTTCAGCTGTAGTATCTGTGTGTGTGTGGGGCAGTAGTTGTTACCCCGAGGTTCAGCTGTAGTATCTGTGTGTCTGTGGGGCAGTAGTTGTTACCCCGAGGTTCAGCTGTAGTATCTGTGTGTCTGTGGGGCAGTAGTTGTTACCCCGAGGTTCAGCTGTAGTATCTGTGTGTCTGTGGGGCAGTAGTTGTTACCCCGAGGTTCAGCTGTAGTATCTGTGTGTCTGTGGGGCAGTAGTTGTTACCCCGAGGTTCAGCTGTAGTATCTGTGTGTGTCTGTGGGGCAGTAGTTGTTACCCCGAGGTTCAGCTGTAGTATCTGTGTGTCTGTGGGGCAGTAGTTGTTACCCCGAGGTTCAGCTGTAGTATCTGTGTGTGTCTGTGGGGCAGTAGTTGTTACCCCGAGGTTCAGCTGTAGTATCTGTGTGTGTGTGGGGCAGTAGTTGTTACCCCGAGGTTCAGCTGTAGTATCTGTGTGTATGTGGGGCAGTAGTTGTTACCCCGAGGTTCAGCTGTAGTATCTGTGTGTGTGTGTGGGGCAGTAGTTGTTACCCCGAGGCTCAGCTGTAGTATCTGTGTGTGTCTGTGGGGCAGTAGTTGTTACCCCGAGGTTCAGCTGTAGTATCTGTGTGTGTCTGTGGGGCAGTAGTTGTTACCCCGAGGTTCAGCTGTAGTATCGGTGTGTGTCTGTGGGGCAGTAGTTGTTACCCCGAGGTTCAGCTGTAGTATCTGTGTGTGTCTGTGGGGCAGTAGTTGTTACCCCGAGGTTCAGCTGTAGTATCTGTGTGTGTCTGTGGGGCAGTAGTTGTTACCCCGAGGTTCAGCTGTAGTATCTGTGTGTGTCTGTGGGGCAGTAGTTGTTACCCCGAGGTTCAGCTGTAGTATCGGTGTGTGTCTGTGGGGCAGTAGTTGTTACCCCGAGGTTCAGCTGTAGTATCGGTGTGTGTCTGTGGGGCAGTAGTTGTTACCCCGAGGTTCAGCTGTAGTATCTGTGTGTGTCTGTGGGGCAGTAGTTGTTACCCCGAGGTTCAGCTGTAGTATCGGTGTGTCTGTGGGGCAGTAGTTGTTACCCCGAGGTTCAGCTGTAGTATCTGTGTGTGTCTGTGGGGCAGTAGTTGTTACCCCGAGGTTCAGCTGTAGTATCTGTGTGTGTCTGTGGGGCAGTAGTTGTTACCCCGAGGTTCAGCTGTAGTATCTGTGTGTCTGTGGGGCAGTAGTTGTTACCCCGAGGTTCAGCTGTAGTATCTGTGTGTCTGTGGGGCAGTAGTTGTTACCCCGAGGTTCAGCTGTAGTATCTGTGTGTGTCTGTGGGGCAGTAGTTGTTACCCCGAGGTTCAGCTGTAGTATCTGTGTGTGTCTGTGGGGCAGTAGTTGTTACCCCGAGGTTCAGCTGTAGTATCTGTGTGTGTGTCTGTGGGGCAGTAGTTGTTACCCCGAGGTTCAGCTGTAGTATCTGTGTGTGTGTCTGTGGGGCAGTAGTTGTTACCCCGAGGTTCAGCTGTAGTATCTGTGTGTGTGTGGGGCAGTAGTTGTTACCCCGAGGTTCAGCTGTAGTATCTGTGTGTCTGTGGGGCAGTAGTTGTTACCCCGAGGTTCAGCTGTAGTATCTGTGTGTGTCTGTGGGGCAGTAGTTGTTACCCCGAGGTTCAGCTGTAGTATCTGTGTGTGTGTGTGGGGCAGTAGTTGTTACCCCGAGGTTCAGCTGTAGTATCTGTGTGTGTCTGTGGGGCAGTAGTTGTTACCCCGAGGTTCAGCTGTAGTATCTGTGTGTGTGTCTGTGGGGCAGTAGTTGTTACCCCGAGGTTCAGCTGTAGTATCTGTGTGTCTGTGGGGCAGTAGTTGTTACCCCGAGGTTCAGCTGTAGTATCTGTGTGTGTGTCTGTGGGGCAGTAGTTGTTACCCGAGGTTCAGCTGTAGTATCTGTGTGTGTCTGTGGGGCAGTAGTTGTTACCCCGAGGTTCAGCTGTAGTATCGGTGTGTGTCTGTGGGGCAGTAGTTGTTACCCCGAGGTTCAGCTGTAGTATCTGTGTGTGTGTGGGGCAGTAGTTGTTACCCCGAGGTTCAGCTGTAGTATCTGTGTGTCTGTGGGGCAGTAGTTGTTACCCCGAGGTTCAGCTGTAGTATCTGTGTGTGTCTGTGGGGCAGTAGTTGTTACCCCGAGGTTCAGCTGTAGTATCTGTGTGTGTGTGTGGGGCAGTAGTTGTTACCCCGAGGTTCAGCTGTAGTATCTGTGTGTGTCTGTGGGGCAGTAGTTGTTACCCCGAGGTTCAGCTGTAGTATCTGTGTGTGTGTCTGTGGGGCAGTAGTTGTTACCCCGAGGTTCAGCTGTAGTATCTGTGTGTCTGTGGGGCAGTAGTTGTTACCCCGAGGTTCAGCTGTAGTATCTGTGTGTCTGTGGGGCAGTAGTTGTTACCCCGAGGTTCAGCTGTAGTATCTGTGTGTCTGTGGGGCAGTAGTTGTTACCCCGAGGTTCAGCTGTAGTATCTGTGTGTGTCTGTGGGGCAGTAGTTGTTACCCCGAGGTTCAGCTGTAGTATCTGTGTGTGTCTGTGGGGCAGTAGTTGTTACCCCGAGGTTCAGCTGTAGTATCTGTGTGTGTCTGTGGGGCAGTAGTTGTTACCCCGAGGTTCAGCTGTAGTATCGGTGTGTGTCTGTGGGGCAGTAGTTGTTACCCCGAGGTTCAGCTGTAGTATCGGTGTGAGTAAAGGTGTTTATTTCACTGAAAGGTTGTTTTACTGTTAGTTGTCCTCTTTAGTTCATTCATGGGGACGCAGTGTAACCGCAGTGAATCCACAAAGGAAACGACACAACAAGCTTCTAAACTTAAATATGAATGAGAACCAGAATCAGTAGGAACCAGAATCAATAGGAACCAGAATCAATAGGAACCAGAATCAGTAGGAACCAGAATCAGTAGGAACCAGAATCAATAGGAACCAGAATCAGTTGGAACCAGAATCAGTAGGAACCAGAATCAGTAGGAACCAGAATCAGTAGGAACCAGAATCAGTTGGAACCAGAATCAGTAGGAACCAGAATCAGTAGGAACCAGAATCAGTTGGAACCAGAATCAATAGGAACCAGAATCAGTAGGAACCAGAATCAGTTGGAACCAGAATCAGTTGGAACCAGAATCAGTAGGAACCAGAATCAGTAGGAACCAGAATCAGTAGGAACCAGAATCAATAGGAACCAGAATCAATTAATTGTTTTAAATTGTCTTAATGATGTGGGAATGTGTGTATTCATAACTTTGTAATTGAAATTTTGCACAACTGTGAATTTAGTATCTGTTTTTAATTGATTGTATGTTCCGTCTACCTGCCCACGGACTAAAACCCGCTGCAATGCATCTCTCCTTGTTATATACTGTCTATACACTGTCCCTGTTCAAATACAAGAAATAATAATAATAATAATAATAATAATATAGATCATATCAATCAGTCAAACTTTATCTGTATAGCACATTTCAGTCTTTATGTGAGGACAGTCTTTATCGGAGGACAGTCTTTATCTGACGACAGTCTTTATCTGAGGACAGTCTTTAGGTATCTGAGGACAGTCTTTAGGTATGTGAGGACAGTCTTTAGGTGTCTGTGGACAGTCTTTAGGTGTCTGTGGACAGTCTTTAGGTGTCTGTGGACAGTCTTTAGGTATGTGAGGACAGTCTTTAGGTGTCTGTGGACAGTCTTTAGGTATGTGAGGACAGTCTTTAGGTGTCTGTGGACAGTCTTTAGGTATGTGAGGACAGTCTTTAGGTGTCTGTGGACAGTCTTTAGGTATGTGAGGACAGTCTTTAGGTGTCTGTGGACAGTCTTTAGGACATTAGGTGTGTGTATGATGGTGTGCTGTATGTCTGCAGGTGGAGGACGCTCGGTGCAGACGGTGAATCAGAAGCTGATGTCTGTCCTCACTGATCCTGACTGAACTTGATGATTTAACGTCAGCACTGGTCCAGCAGCTCCAGCACAGCAGCCAGTCTCCCAGTACGACCAGTACGACCAGTATGGCTGCGGCCAACACCACCAAGATCTCATGGCGACTGCGTGAGTGGAGCCGTAGTTTCTATCTTCCCGCTCAATAATAATCCTATAATAATAATCCTATAATAATAATAATCCTAATAATAATAATCCTATAATAATAATAATCCTATAATAATAATCCTATAATAATAATAATCCTATAATAATAATAATAATAATAATAATAATAATAATAATAAAGAGGAAGCACAAAGCAGGTTGGTGCTACTTCTGTGGAAACTCTTACCACTCTTCTTATATAAACTTTATTTATGTTGTGCAAACTGAAAGTTGATGTGACCCTGATCCTGAATGTGTCCCTCCTGTGTTGCCGTACAGAGGAGTTTGAGGCTCACTCCGGCAGCGTGTCCTGTCTGTCTCTGGGGAAAAGCTCCGGCCGCCTGCTGGCCACAGGAGGGGGGGACTGCAGGGTCAACCTGTGGGCCGTCAGCAAGGCCAACTGCATCATGGTGAGCCTGTCTGAGTACAGTAGTGACCCAGATCAGAGTCTGTGTGTCCTCACTGTGTGTGTGTGTGTGTGTGTGTGTGTGTGTGTCTCTCTCTCTCTCTCTCTCTCTCTCTCTCTCTCTCAGAGTCTGACCGGGCACAAGAACCCAGTGGAGTGTGTCCAGTTCAACGCGTCAGAGGACCAACTCGTCACCGGTTCACAGTCTGGATCAATACGAGTCTGGGACATGGAGGCAGCCAAGAGTGAGTCTGTGTCTGTGTCTGTGTGTGTGTGTGTGTGTATGTATATGTATGTGTGTGTGTGTGTGTGTGTGTGTGTGTGTGTGTGTGTGTATATGTGTGTGTGTGTATATATGTGTATATGTGTGTGTTTATATATGTGTATATGTGTGTGTGTGTGTGTGTGTGTGTGTGTGTGTGTGTGTGTATGTGTGTGTGTGTGTGTGGGGTGTGTGTGTGTATATATGTGTGTGTGTGTGTGTGTGTGTGTGTGTGTGTATATGTGTGTGTGTGTGTATACATGTGTATTTATGTGTGTGTGTGTGTGTGTGTGTGTGTATATATATGTGTATATGTGTGTGTGTGTGTGTGTGTATATGTGTGTGTGTGTATATATGTGTATTTATGTGTGTATATGTGTGTGTGTGTAATATGTGTGTGTGTGTGTGTGTGTGCTCTGTCCCCAGCTAGTGGCAGGTGGCTGTGGAAAGATCACATTAACCAGTGTTGTTCATGATTAAAATCTGAGAATTAGTATTTCTGGTGTCGACTAGCAAGATTACTGACTAGTAAACTAATGATGCACATCCCTAATCTACACAAGATGTGATTAAGACCATGACCAGTGGGGGGCAGTGTGCCAGGATGTGCTCAGTTCAGACGCGTGTCAGTGTGACTCTGCTGCTTCCTGTCTCCTCCAGTTTTAAGGACTCTGATGGGACACAAAGCCAACATCACCAGTCTGGGCTTCCATCCGTTCGGAGACTTCCTCGCCTCGAGCTCCATGGACACAAACATCAAGGTAGGCGTCTGTTCTGGTGAGGACCAGTTTGGGACGGCTGGTTGTGATGGTTTAGGTGAGGGGACGAAGGATTCATTAAGTCCTCACTAATAACAATAATGTGACCTGTTTCTGTGTTTCTGTTTGTCTGTCAGCTGTGGGACATACGGAGGAAAGGATATGTGTTCAGGTACACGGTAAGAGCTCTGAGTCAATCAGTGTGTGTGAGGGACACAGAGTCCACCACAGAGAGTCCACCACAGAGTCCACCACAGAGAGTCCACCACAGAGAGTCCACCACAGAGTCCACCACAGAGTCCACCACACACAGAGTCCACCACACACAGAGTCCACCACACACAGAGTCCACCACACAAGTCCACCACACACGAGTCCACCACACACAGAGTCCACCAACAAGTCCACCACACAGTCCACCACACGAGTCCACCACACAGGTCCAACACACAGAGTCCACCACACAGAGTCCACCACAGAGTCCACCACAGAGTCCACCACAGAGTCCACCACACAGAGTCCACCACACAGAGTCCACCACACAGAGTCCACCACACACAGAGTCCACCACACACAGAGTCCACCACACAGAGTCCACCACGCAGAGTCCACCACGCAGAGTCCACCACGCAGAGTCCACACCGCAGAGAGTCCACACCGCAGAGAGTCCACACCACGCAGAGAGTCCACACCACGCAGAGAGTCCACACCACGCAGAGTCCACACCACGCAGAGTCCACCACAGAGAGTCCACCACAGAGAGTCCACCACAGAGAGTCCACCACAGAGAGTCCACCACAGAGAGTCCACCACAGAGAGTCCACCACAGAGTCCACCACAGAGTCCACCCATAGTGCTTTTAGCAGGATAACGTTAGCTTGGTTGGTAATGTGGTAGAATGGTTATGAAGTACTGTGAGCCGGCTCCCGGGGCTGATCTGGCTGTTTGCTGTTTGCAGGTTACTTACAGGTGCTGGATGATGGTATTCAGTGTGGGTGGGTTGCAGCTAGCTGGCTAACTTTAGCCTGTTAACAACAGTTTAATGACAGTTACTGTGCCAGAAGGATCAGTGGTGTATTTCACAATAAAAGTTTGTGGCCTTTAATGTGAAAGCTAACGCTGTGTTGGTGTTTGCGTTGCAGGGTCACACTCAGGCAGTGAGGAGCGTGGCCTTCAGTCCAGATGGGAAGTGGTTGGCTTCAGCCAGTGACGACGGAACCGTCAAGGTGAACCTGATCCGGCTCGTGACCCAGTCTCTTCTTTCTAACTTTAATGTTACTTTCAACGTCTGTTAAATGAGCGTGATCCATTAGTAGCTACATGACCAGCTCTATGGTAGCGGAACCGGCACCAGAACCAGAACTAGCTGTAGGTTCATGTTGGTGTCCATGTAAAGAGTTCCTCCAGTGCTAACGCTCATCTGTCTCTGTCAGCTGTGGGACCTGATTCAGGGGAAGACCATCACAGAGTTCAAGTCTCACACCGCGGCCGTCAACATCGTCCAGTTTCACCCCAACGAGTACCTGCTGGCGTCAGGCAGCTCCGACAGGTACCACGCCCCGCCCCCACACGGATTAGCCCCGCCCTAAAGCTCATCAACTGTTTACTGAGACTATAGAACAGTTCACTATAAGACTCCATACTATCAGAGTGGAGCTGCCCCCTGCTGGCTGTTAGAGACACTGCAGCTTTAATCTCTGTCCACTGTCTCTGTGTCGTCTGCAGGACCGTCAAACTGTGGGACCTGGAGAAGTTTACGATGATCGGCTCGATGGAGGGAAACACGACTCCGGTCAGGTGAGTCGTCTCACCGCAGAGTGAGACAGGTTGCTGTAATGTGACCTCTGACCTCTGACCCCTGTGTGTTTAGGTGTATATGTTTCAGCCCGGATGGCGGCTGTCTGTACAGCGGGGCCACAGACTCTCTCAGGGTCTTCGGCTGGGAGCCCGACCGCTGTTTCGATGTGGTTCCGGTGGGCTGGGGCAAAGTGTCGGACCTGGCAGTCTGCAACCAGCAGCTGGTGGGTAGCGCCCCCTACAGGGCAGAAACTGTTCTTTATAAAGTCCCTGTAAGGAACCCTCCTCCTTCAACCTCTCTCCTTCAACCTCTCTCCTCCTCCTCCAACCTCTCTCCCCTCCAACCTCTCTCCTCCTCCAACCTCTCTCCTCCTCCTACCTCTCTCCTCCTCCTACCTCTCTCCTCCTCCAACCTCTCTCCTCCTCCAACCCCCCTCTCCTCCAACCTCTCTCCTCCTCCTCCAACCTCTCTCTTCCAACCTCTCTCCTCCTCCTATCTCTTCCAACCTCTCCTCCTCCTCCACCACCTCTCTCCTCCTCCTCCAACCTCTCTCCTCTTCCAACCTCTCTCCTCCTCCAACCTCTCTCCTCTTCCAACCTCTCTCCTCCTCCAACCTCTCTCCTCCTCCTACTCTCTCTCCTCCAACCTCTCTCCTCCTCCAACCTCTCTCCTCTTCCAACCTCCCTCCTCTTCCAACCTCTCTCTTCCTCCAACCTCTCTTCTCTTCCAACCTCTCTTCTCTTCCAACCTCTCTCCTCCTCCTCCAACCTCTCTCTTCCAACCTCTCTCCTCCTCCAACCTCTCGCCTCTTCCAACCTCTCTCCTCCTCCTACCTCTCTCCTCTTCCTATCTCTCTCTTCCAACCTCTCTCCTCCTCCAACCTCTCTCCTCCTCCTCCAACCTCTCTCCTCCTCCTACTCTCTCCTCTCCCAACCTCTCTCCTCCTCCAACCTCTCTCCTCCTCCAACCTCTCTCCTCCTCCAACCTCTCTCCTCCTCCAACCTCTCTCCTCCTCCAACCTCTCTCCTCCTACCTCTCTCCTCCTCCAACCTCTCTCCTCCTCCAACCTCTCTCTCCTCCCACCTCTCTCCTCCTCCTCCAACCTCTCTCCTCCCTCCTCCTCTCCCTCCTCTCTCTTCCAACCTCTCCTCCTACCTCTCTCCTCCTCCAACCTCTCTCCTCCAACCTCTCTCCTCTTCCAACCTCTCTCCTCCTCCAACCTCTCTCCTCTTCCAACCTCTCTCCTCCTCCAACCTCTCTCCTCCTCCAACCTCTCTCCTCCTCCAACCTCTCTCCTCCTACCTCTCTCCTCTTCCAACCCCCCTCTCCTCCAACCTCTCTCCTCCAACCTCTCTCTCTTCCAACCTCTCTTCTCCTCCAACCTCTCTCCTCCTCCAACCTCTCTCCTCCTCCAACCTCTCTCCTCCTCCTATCTCTCTCTTCCAACCTCTCTCCTCTTCCAACCTCTCTCCTCCTCCTACCTCTCTCCTCCTCCTACCTCTCTCCTCCTCCAACCTCTCTCTTCCAACCTCTCTCCTCCTCCAACCTCTCGCCTCTTCCAACCTCTCTCCTCCTCCTACCTCTCTCCTCCAACCTCTCTCCTCCTCCTTCTCTTCCAACCTCTCTCCTCCTCCAACCTCTCTCCTCCTCCTCATCTCTTCCAACCTCTCTCCTTCTCCAACCTCTCTCCTCCTCCAACCTCTCTCCTCCTCCAACCTCTCTCCTCCTCCAACCTCTCTGTAGATCGGGGTGTCCCACCAGCTCTCCAGCGTGTCGTCCTATGTGGTGGACCTGAAGAGGGTGAAGAAGAGCGGCGGCTCGGTGATCCAGGGAATCATCCAGGACAACCAGCCGCTCACAGAGCCGAAGGAACCTAAAGGAGCCGCACTGCGCAGGAACTACGAGAGACCCACAACCACCTGCAGATCCCAGAGGTACCGCAGGCGTCTCACTGCACAGCAACACCACAGAATGTCCCTTTATAACGGCAGGAGGCCCTTTCATCAAACATCCAACATATGTGTGTGTGTCAGAGACACTACGGGGGCTGCTGGAAGGTCCCCCTCTGCCCAGGCACACAGCCAATCACAGGCAGGATAATGGGGCAGTCACCCCCTGATACGGCCCTGTGGACACTAAAACTTAGATATCATATTAAAGATAACTTATTATAATTTATTAGGCTGTTATTAATCTATTAGTTTCCACAGAGTCCACACAGCACATTGAACTAAACACCAACTTCCAGTCGAGACCAACAGCTGCCACCACCCTACTGCTGAAGACTGGGGGAGACAGGGAGGGGGAGGGAGACAGGGGGAGACAGACAGGAGAGAGAGAGAGGAGACAGGGGAACAGAGAGGAGAGGAGAGGGAGAGAGACAGACAGAAGAGAGAGAGAGAGGAGACAGGGGGGACAGGGAGGAGGGAGACAGGGGAGACAGACAGGAGAGAGAGAGAGGGAGACAGGGGAGACAGACAGGAGACAGAGAGAGAGAGGGAGACAGACAGACAGAGAGAGAGAGGGAGACAGGGGAGACAGACAGGAGAGAGAGAGAGAGAGAGAGAGGAGACAGGGAGGGGAGGGAGACAGGGGGAGACAGACAGGAGAGAGAGAGAGAGAGGGAGACAGGGGGAGACAGACAGGAGAGAGAGAGAGACGGGGAGACAGACAGAGAGAGAGAGGGAGACAGGGGAGACAGACAGAGAGAGAGAGGGAGAAAGGGGAGACAGACAGGAGAGAGAAGAGAGAGAGAGAAACAGAGAGAGAGAGAGGGAGACAGGGGGAGACAGACAGAGAGAGAGGAGACAGGGGAGACAGACAGAGAGAGAGGGAGACAGAGAGAGAGAGGGAGGGAGACAGACAGAGAGAAGAGAGAGAAGAGAGGACAGAGAGAGAGAGAGAGGGAGACAGGGGGAGACAGACAGAGAGAGAGAGAGAGAAGGGAGAAAGAGAGGAGACAGACAGAAGAGGGAGGAGGGAGAGGGAGAGACAGACGGAGAGAGGGGAGAGAAGAGAGAGGGAGAGACAGAGGGAGAGAGAGAGAGACAGAGGGAGAGAGAGAGGGGGGAGAGAAGAGGAGACGGGAGAGGGAGGGAGAGAGAGCAGAGGGAGAGAGAGAGGGGGGAGAGGGCAGAGGGAGAGGAGAGGAGAGAGAGAGAGAGACAGAGGGAGAGAGAGAGAGACAGGTAGAGACAGACGGAGAGAGAGAGAGAGACAGGGAGAGAGAGAGAGAGAGAGAGAGAGAGTACAAGAATAAATAAAGTGCTGCTGTCTCCGTCACATGTCATGATGTCATCAGGGTGAGGCAGAGGTCAGACGCTGACAGGCGGAGCCCCGAAGGCGAGAGGCGGAGCCCCAGCGAGGACGAGGGGGACGAGAAAGTGTCGTCAGCTGAAATCCACAACGCAGAAGATTACAAGGAGATCTTCCAGCCCAAGAACGCCATCTGTAGGTCGACTCTGTCATTACACTTTCTGACTCTTTATATCTTCATTGGTTCATTGTCAGTCTGTTCTCTCTGTCAGCTCGCACTCCTCCCAAGATATCAGAGCCGTTCCCTGCTCCTCCAGAGGACGGTGAGTCCACCACACATTCACTCACACCACAAACCAGATCCCTGACTCCATATATCATATGAGCAGGCTCCAGAGACAAAACCACCTTAATCATTTATAACACAAGTAACACTTCAAAGTGGACAGAACCAGAATAAGACTCATTAAAACCGTCTCTGTTAGTGTTTCCAACAATCACCAACTCTGGTTTGGTGGAAATAAATCCTTAATTCACCGACGTAGATGATAAAAACAGCAGTTTCAGTCGGAGCAGACCGGCTATGGAAACAAACCACAGAGAGGCTGCGATACAACACAGGAGGGACAGGCAGAGGGGAGAGAAGAGACAGGCAGAGGGAGAGAGACAGACAGAGGGAGAGGAAGACAGAGGGAGAGACAGGCAGAGGGAGAGAGACAGACAGAGGGGGAGAGACAGGCAGAGGGAGAGAGACAGGCAGAGGGAGAGAGACAGACAGAGGGAGAGAGACAGACAGAGGGAGAGAGACAGGCAGAGGGAGAGAGACACCATGTGACTCTGTGTATAGAGAATATAATGTTAGCTGATATATTAATGTTATAAATCTGATATATAACCTTTAACATTAAACACCAGGACTTTGCTGTGTCTTTAGAGATATTAGAGATATTAGAGATATTAGCTGTTGGCTGATATTAGAGATATTAGAGATATTAGCTGTTGGTTGATATTAGAGATATTAGAGATATTAGCTGTTGGTTGATATTAGAGATATTAGAGATATTAGAGATATTAGCTGTTGGCTGATATTAGAGATATTAGAGATTTAGTGATTAGATATTAGGATATTAGAGATATTAGCTGTTGGGATATTAGAGATATTAGAGATATTAGCTGTTGGCATATTAGAGATATTAGAATATTAGAATATAGGATATAGCTTTGGCTGATATTAGAGATATTAGAGATATTAGCTGTTGGCTGATATTAGAGATATTAGAAAAGAAAAGAAAACTCTATATTAGAATATTAGAGATATTAGCTGTTGGCGATATTAGAGATATTAGAGATATTAGAGATATTAGCTGTTGGCTGATATTAGAGATATTAGAGATATTAGAGATATTAGCTGTTGGTTGATATTAGAGATATTAGAGATATTAGAGATATTAGCTGTTGGTTGATATTAGAGATATTAGAGATATTAGCTGTTGGCTGATATTAGAGATATTAGAGATATTAGCTGTTGGCTGATATTAGAGATATTAGAGATATTAGAGATATTAGCTGTTGGCTGATATTAAGAGCTCATATAAAACCTTTAAAGCTCTGCTGTGATGAAAGTCGATATCTTAAAAACGATCTCAGTGTTTTGTGTGATGGAGGACACAGTGAATTATTGTCCTGCTTCTTCTTCTCAGAGACGATATTAGCGATTGGCCGCCAGCTGAAGGACATGATATCCCCTTTTCCTGAGAAGCAGCAGGTCAGTGAACGCAGCAGCAGTGTGTGTCTGTTATTGTTATTATGTTAATAACATGAATCTGTGTTACAGTCTCCTCCGCTGGCCTCCTCCACACCCGTCCAGAGGGTGGAGCCTACAGTAGTGTCCTGTGTGAAGCGCCCCCCCGCCGGCCCGGCGTCCTCCGAGCCCCCCGCCCCCGCCCCGCCTCCTCCTCAGCCTCCCGTCACCACAGCGAAGTCTAAACCGCAACCGAAGATCATCCTGAGCACCAGGAACGAGCCCATCGGACTGAACGTGGCCGACTTCCTGCCTGTGAGTCTCACACACTTTATAGTAACATCAGGAACATCTGGAACCAATCCATCATTTATTTTACAAAGAAGAACCAGAAGGTGTGTGTGCAGAGAACAGTCATCATCAGGTCCACACTACAGTTCATTCAGGGTTCCCAACGCGTCCTGGAAAACCTGGACATTTACACACTAGTTGTCCCGTCATGGAAACACCTGGAAATGAATTAAACTGAACAAATATCCTGAAATACTTTTCAACACTTTCTGCTGTCCAATTTTTTCCGTAGCCGTAATTCTCAGAGATCTGGTGGTCGTATCTACAGCCGCTTACTGGACTTCTATTTGTTATTGTT
>NW_026136719.1:2552621-2582621 GCF_905237075.1 Dicentrarchus labrax
TAGTTTAACTACATTAATCAATATTTATACAATTGACCATTAATTAGTCTTTATTCCCGTATCACAGATATTACGGCTGTTTCTGGTTAAATCATTTGATAAAGAAAGAAAAACCAAAGATTTAAGTTATAAATGATTTCAGTTCAATGACATCAGTCTGGAGCTGGAGGCAGGATGTGGTTAGCCTAGCTTAGCATAAGGCTAGAAGTTTAAAAATACAGAAAGCAACTAGAAACCGGTGTAAAGCTCAGTGACAGCTGTGGTTGAGGCTTACTGACTTTTATTAACCGTTACATATTAAATGGACCACAGAGATTGTTTGAGTGTTTATTAAAAAGGGAATACAAAAAAAAACCAACTGTAGAACTCTACAGCGGACACAAAGCAAGCAGACACAGCAGCTCATCGTTTCTAAGCATTCCTGTCACTACGACTACAGCTAACTACTCGCTCCACCTGCGCACACAGCTACAGGTGTGCTCCGCCCGAGGTCAAAGGTCACCTGCAGGTTCCCCAGACAACAGCAGGAGCACACCGGGGGAGAAACTGTCGAGGAAATTGAAGATTGAAGAACATCCACAGGAACGGAAAAACAACAATCGTGTACACGGGAGAAGACTTCCTCGTATTGCTCGCGTCTTATTGGACAGCTCGGTATCAGTGGAGTACCCTGATTGGATGAAGAGGACACAAAGACGACCTCCAGGAGGATTCAACATGACATTAATCTCAATTTCCATGAGATTGAATTCAGAAAATCTTAATTTTAATCTCAGAATTTTAAGATTAATTGTTCACGTGGCTTCAAAAAAAAAAAAAAAATATATATATAAATCTAAACAAAAAAAAAACAAGGTTAAAGCAAACATAAATAATAATATGCATATATTATAATCAGCCACATCTGGGATCCTGGGTTAGAAAATAATCTAGAAGTTAAAGTGCAACTTTATAAAGAAACAAGAAATACTGTGATTGGAAAGCGTATACTGGTTATACTGGGAGGTTCTCAGTCCAGGTGGGAGGAGCTTCAGTGGTTTTTAAACATCCGTCATCACGCAGAGAAGACGCAGAAATCCAAACATTTGGCCAAGAGTTAAGAGTCTGTTCAGAATAATCTGCCCGCTAAAGTTCCCATCAGTCTTTGCTCCTGCAGTGAGGAGGAGGAGGAGGAGGAGGAAGGGCGTTGGCAGACACCCCACGCTCCTCTGCATCTCTCAGGCCGTCAGCTTCAGTCGTCCTGCGGAGAGAACCAGACCATCAGTCAGCAGGGAGGAGACTTTCTGTCGGACCATGTCCACACTGCGGCAATAAATGTGAAAACTCTTTATCCACAGCGGCGCCGCGGTGCGGGGCGGTGCTGTGCGGTGCTGTGCGGGGCGGTGCTGGGCGGGGCGGGGCGGCGCTGTGCGGGGCGGCGCTGGGTGGGGCGGGGGGGGGGGCGGCGGCGCTACGAGCTGCACTACAGCGCCACCTTCAGGTCGGACTGTTTCAGGCTTTAGAGAGCGGGAACGACTAACAAACACCAACGTTTAATTAATGCTGTGGACAGAATAACAGCAGTGTGTATTTTCACCTTCAGTCAGCCGCCCTAAGCCCCGCCCCTTTTTGGAACCTTGGATATGCTACATGCTAGGCTAATCTATGTTGGAAAGACAACGGAGATGTTAGCTATTGTTTCTCGAACATTAACTATCGGCTGTAACTAGCTAACAATTAATGTACATTAGAGCAAACATTACCCACCCGCGTAGCTCATTTATATTTATCGTTGGGTAGCTAGTAACATTTGATAGCTAATGTTAGCAAAACAATTGCTAATCGATTTAGATGAGCTAGCATTTTGCTCAGAGAAAGTTAGCTATTTAGCTATACAACATTAGCTTACTGAAGATATGGTTCAACCCTTTTTTACTGAATCTGGACTGTTGCCACGGTTACTGAAGCATCAGGACTGTTGCTATGGTTACCCGTACTTTAAACAGATTTTTGTCACTATTTAAAGAAACAGTGTTTTCAGATTTATCAGTGTGGACATGAAGGCACCAATCCCACAATCCTCGGCGGGGGGGGGGATTCATCCACATTCATTCATTCACTCTGAAGTCACAAGGAAGACATTTTAAAGAGTAGGGTTAGCCTAGCTTAGCATACAGACTGGAAACAGGGTAAACTGCTAGCTTAGCTTAAAAAAAGGATAATGAACAAAAACAGAAACAATTAGCTTCAGCGCTAACGGCGCTAACGTCCTGAAGTCGTCGTCAACCAGCGGACTACAGGGTGGACTGTTGGCTAGCTGGTTAGCTGGTTGGCTAACAACCTGTGAATCAGACTTTCCCTTTGTTTCCGGTCTTTATGCTAAGCTAGGCTACGTACTGACAGAGAGATGAAACCTAAAATGTTGAACGTGTAATTTCCTTGTGACTTGAACTCGTCCAGGTTTCAAACAGGCGACACAAACAGCGCAGGCAGCCGGCCGCGGGCTCTGTGGGCCTGCAGGCGCACAGGCAGAAGCTCTGTGGTTAGAGGTGGGAAGTGTTAGGGGGGCGCCATGCCATGCTGAGCACTTCCATGCCAAGCTATCCACCAATCAGCATACACCCCCACCTACCTGCCCACCGTCCCCCACCAATGGGCTGCCTCTGTCTACCTGTCTGTCTGTAAACCAACCAATCAGACCACAGAATGAGGACACACAGGAAGATTTTATTCAGTTCCTACGTTTCCCATAATGCCGTCTGTCAGCAACCAGAGGCACTTCACTTCCTGTTAGACTTTTAGTTTGAAGGTTGAGCTGCAATGATCAGTTTATAATCAATTATTAGCAACAATGATTAGTAATCAATCAGCGCCAGACTGAAGGACGCGGTTATAATGTTCTCACGTAAAAACTGATATTTAAATAAACTGATTAAAAACATTCAGGATTTAATGATCAAACTATTAATTGATTTATTTATTAGTTACATCCACAGGTCGTACTGTCAGTGGTTCTCTACGTATTGATCAGAAACAGTAAAGCAGAAGCTGTGAAACAATCAATAATCAGAGTGATTGACTCTAAACCAACATTACACTGAATCCATGAGAGAAGCAGACACATATACCTGTGTGTATACAGGTGTGTGTGTCTGTACCTGTGGGTGTGTATACAGGTGTGTGTGTCTGTACCTGTGGGTGTGTATACAGGTGTGTGTGTCTGTACCTGTAGGTGTGTATACAGGTGTGTGTGTCTGTACCTGTGGGTGTGTATACAGGTGTGTGTGTCTGTACCTGTACCTGTACCTGTAGGTGTGTATACAGGTGTGTGTGTCTGTACCTGTACCTGTAGGTGTGTGTACAGGTGTGTGTGTCTGTACCTGTGGACAGCTGGGACTGGGACCTCCTGCGGGAGCTGCTGGGAGTTCTTGAGGCGGAGGAGAGGGTGGAGCCGGCGCTGCTGGCCCGAGAGATTGGGAGAGGGACGGGAGTCACCGGGGGGGAGTCCAGCTGAGGAAAGGTCAAAGGTCGACATGAAATATAAAAATCATCAATATTTGTTTTATTTATTGTCTTTTTTTTTTTTTACTTCATATTAAAATATTTTACCAAAAATATTATCACTTTGTTTTAATTTATATTATGTCATTAATGAATATTCTATATTTAACTATTATTTGTTCGGAGCATTTTAGAGCCAATATTAAATATTGTTGCCGACAGGAGTTTAAGAAAAACAATAAAACAAATCAGTAAATATGCTGTAGTGACGTCACTAACGGCGCCCGTTACCTCAACGCTGTCATGCGTCGGCGAGGATGAGGTGGACGAGTTTTCGTGTCTCCTGGAGGACGAAGAGCTCAGCTCGACGCTGCGGACGCGCTGAGCGAACTTCAGTGAGCAGACCGACTCACTAATGTTGGTCGGCAGTGGAGACACCTGCAGACCACAGAGAGGGAATCAATCAGCACGTCGATCAATCGATCAGCACGTCGATCAATCGATCAGCACGTCGATCAATCGATCAGCACGTCGATCAGCAAATATAAAAACGAAAAAAAAAACTCTTTTTAGACTCTTAATAAATGGGCAGATTAATTGATAATGGATTTGTAGAATCCAGTCCTGTAGTCCCGGTCCTGGTCTCACCTGGACCATCATGAGGGTCTTGCTGTCCCCATTCAGGGAGTCCTGCAGCAGGTAGGTGAGGCGGGAGTTTCGAAAGGGGATGTGGGAGTGTTTGCTACGCAGGGCATTGATGACATCTCCGAGCGCCGACAGAGATTTGTTGATGCACTGAGCTTCTCGGAGACGACTGCCCTCTGCCCCCGACTTGGCGATCCTCTCCGAGCCCGCCAGGTCCACCAAGTTCAGCTTACCTGCAACCAAAATCACCAAAAACCATCAAAACCGCATTCCACCACAGGGCTCTGTGCTGGGTCCTTCACTGTTCACACATTAACTATATCGTCACCATAATATCAACTGTTACGCAGATGATACGGTTTTATATGTGAAACATATTCAATGCTTCAACTCAAAAACAAAACTGGGAGATTTTAAGGTGGTAATAAAGTTAAGAGGAAACATGAATTCATAAAGTTAAACAAGACTAAAGGCTAAAACACACCAAATGAGACGTGTGTGTGTGTGTGTGTGTGTGTGTGTGTGTGTTAAGGTATGCGTTAATGTATGTAGTTGTTTGTGTACCCTGTGTGCGGTTCCCGGTAGCAGAGTTGAATCCAGACACGGTGATGATGAGCAGAGCGTGTGAGCGAGAGCTGTGTTCGTTGAGGTTGGTGCAGGCTGTCGCTCTGTTCATGTGACCCAACTCAAACACCTGAGGACAGGTACAGACACACACACACACACACAGTCAGAGGTAAACATACAGTTCATTCTTTCTACTTACATGTATCATCTGCAGAGCTGAAAATAATCATTTCTTCTTCTTCTTGATAAATCAACTTATTATTTGCTCTCAAAAATGTCTAAGGTCCATTAACTAATCGACTAATTGACTGTTTCAGCTCTGATTAAGTTTTTATTTCCTCTCAGAAAGTGAAGATTGACAAACGAGTAGTGAGTAAGTACTCACCTATTCAGAACTGCCTACCCCACTTAACCATCTACATTGTCTTTTCTTATCTGTTTCTTATTTCTTGCTGTTTTTTTTTTTTTGTTTTTTTTTTTGGTTGTACGGTGTCCTCGAGTGCCCAGAGAGGCGCCTCTAATAATTTAATGTATTATTATTATTATTATTACGTTGAATGAAAACAGTTTGAACGTCTCAGAAGGTTTCAGACAAATACCAGACACCGGCTGCTGACTGCAGGTGTTTTACACTGAAAGGACGAGTGGAGCAGGATGTCCTCACCCGGTTGATGTCCTCGGGGCTCTGGACGGTGAACTCTGTCAGTCCGGGGACGTAGAGCTGTCCGCTGCCGTCAGGGTTCATCTTGATGTCCAGCTTGTCGGTGGGATTCTCCCCTAGCAGGTTCCTGATGGACAGCAGAGAAGTTTACAAACTGCAGACTCTGACTCAGGGCTGAAACAACCCGTCACACTTCTAGTTCCTTGACTGTTTACCATCCACTGTTTAGATCTTGGTGCTTTTTAACTCTAGATTTGAACCGGATGAAGGATTTTAGTCATCGGACGTCTGGATCTTAAGTTATCAGAGAAACAAGCTGAGCTAACATTAGCAGCAGCTCGGCTCGCAGCCCCTCCGGGACGTCCTTTGTCTGTCCAACAGCGTGGGAGAAGCAGTGATTGTTAAGGTGGAACTGCTTTATTCAGTGTGTTTAAGGTGGAACTGCTTTATTCAGTGTGTTTAAGGTGGAACTGCTTTATTCAGTGTGTTTAGTGGTTTTAATCAGCGGGTCTGTTTGTGTTGGAGAGGAGGAGACCTCTGTGGATCATTGGGCTCCCGGTAGAAACCTCCTGAACCATGAACACTGAAGGAATCCTAACCGGGAGAAGCTGACTGCAATGACGCCAATGGTGGTGAAGACAACAACTCCCATGATCCCACACTGCTTCACCACCTCATCAAACATCATTGTTTGTTATTGTTTGGATGTGAGAGACCCCTAGTTATAGACTATATGTGACTATAATAATATAATTAAAATAGCAACAAACCAGAGTTGTTGATTGTTAGAACAACTAACAAACAGGTTTTGTCCCCAATAATTAGCTAACATTACATTAGTGCCTACATGTGCTCACATCTACTGCAGATAATCATGTCTTCCAGACTCATCATTATGGTTTATGGGGACCAATAATAGGAGTTGGTGATTGTTGGGACAGCAGAAAGAATAACAAAGACGGTTTTGGTGAGTTTATTTAGATCCTGTCGTGTTTTATTATCCGCAAGGTAAAATGACTGGTTTTCTGAATGGTGTCTGGTGGGTTGTACTTTAAGATTTTAAAATAAGTAAGCTGGAAATATTAAAAAGTCAGCCAACTCATGAAGCCAACGTTAGCTTAGCTTCACCTCCAGTGACAGTAAATTCTATTTTCTCTGTTTTAAATGTAGTTTTTTGTGAGGAACAGATGAAGCTCCATTAAACTGATCTGACTGATAATCTGAGAGTTTAATCTCAGAGTTCTGGGAACATTTCTGCAGAAACTGTCCATCCAACATCCAGATGTTGAGTCATCAAAGGCTTTAAACAGATGTTCTGTTACACAACAGCTGGCAGACAGCTGGAGCTAAACTGATGACATTTAATATGATCCACCTTTACATAACTGCTCTGAAACTGCCATCACCGTGGTAACCGGTAATCCGTCCAGTAGTTGTTAAGAATTAATGATGCGAAGCGTCTCACCGCAGCGTCTCGTTGTAGATCTCCACCATGCTGACGGTGATCTTGTAGTCCCAGTCCGGAGCTTTCTCCGTAACCTCGGAGAACAGCAGGCGGAGAGCTCGCTGGTTGATGCCTGGGTCGTCCACCACGCCCTGAACGCACACGCACACGCACACACACACACACACACACACACACACACACACACACACACACACACGTGTAAATAAAGGACCGACAGTCGATATAAAACCACATTACTGAGAAACAAACTCCTCCGACCTCCATTGTGTACGTTTTCCCCGATCCGGTCTGTCCGTAGGCGAAGATGCAGACATTAAAGCCGTCGATACAGGAAGTGACCAGAGACTGGACCTCCTGGAACACCTGGTGGACCAATCAGAGTGACCGTTTACTCATCTGGATAATACACCAGAAGAAACACTGAATGGAGCGAAGATGAGCGCTGATCCCTTATTGTTTTTTTTTGTTATTGCTGCCTGCTTTAATTTATTTTATTTAGTTTTTAGTTCAACTTTATAACATTATACCTGTAAAATGGGTTGTATTGTATTTTATTTCAATTTTTTATCTTGAATTCTATTTTTGAATCTACTTCATTTAATTTTTATTCCATTCTGTCTCAACACCTGTGAAGCACTTTGAAATGCAAATAAAGTTTGATTGACTGATTCAACCCCTAGACCCGCCTACACTGTCACACTGTCACATTCATCTATCATTAAGGCCTCATCTGGGGCGGGTTGTACCAGCTGGTCTTCACTAATCCTGGTCCAAACTGCTACAGAGTGTAAAACACATCGTTGTTAAAGATATTCCTTGTTAACGGCAGATAAAAGTCATCAGACCGTCACACACAGTTACTTTTTACTGAATGTCATTAATTTCCACCTTTATTGCTTTAACACGCACTGAAAGAAGGAATCAGTAACGAGAGGCCTGGATGCAACCGGCGTAACGACCAAGTCGGACTTAGAAGTTACTCAGTTTCTGAGTGTTTTGTCACTTCCTGCGAGGAGGCACCCACCTCTTCCTGCGTGGCCTGAGGGGCGAAGACTTTGTCCAGTTCAAAGGTCATGATCTTGCCCTTGTTGGAGAGGTAGAGGACAGCGTCGTCCTCCGAGTCGAAGCTCAGCATGGTTCTGGCGTCGGCGGAGTCCTGCTCCTCCTGACTGACAGGCCGGACGCGACAGAAAACACGGATGTTACCTTGGACACAGAGAGCGGGAACACGGGGGGATTTCAGACCAGAACAGGACGTATCGACTTTTCACCAACTGGTTTTCTATTAATTTCTATTATAAATATCTGTGAATACTCTGATTCTCTCTGGAAGTTTGGAGATTTTAACAACATTCAGGGAAGTTTTCAACAGGTTAAAAAAAATGTTTTTGCTTTATTTTCTTCTTAATTAATTTAAACCTTTGAAACATGCAAACAATAAGAAATACAGATTGAATTTAAACACTCAGACTAGTTAATGTCTTAACACTAAGGTCAAATCGGTCATGATTTTAATGCCATGAAAATGACTCAAAGAAAATATGTTTAATAAGCACATAACTACTGTTCTAGTAGTTACTGCAGTTAGCCTCTGGATGGCAGTGTTAATCGTATAAACCTCAAAATGGATTCAAAATCAATCGAAATCTGACACTATAGGTCACTTCTGGTTAAAAAATGGATTCAGCGTCCTCAATAACCCCAAACCTGCTATATTGTCCCAATCAGCCAATCAGCTGCTGAGATATTGTTCATAAAGCTGATTATTAATGCTAATGATGCTAATGATGCTAACTGGAGGAAATACTGGATAAAAACAGAGTGAAGGCAGTTTCAGACCTTTGAGTCGGACCAGCTCGTTGTGACATTTCTTCCTTAGGTTCATCTCTCGCTTGTATTTACGAAGCAGCTCCTGATTGGTGCTGCTCACCTCGCTGATCACCTGACAGATCTGACACACACACACACACACACACACACACACACACACACACACACACACACACACACACACACACACAATAAGAAACAATAAGAATAAGAGAAACATACTTTCAGGACCTTCATATAAAATGTTATATGTTGAAAATAACCAACTCAAACTGAAATGACTTTAAAAGGAGCAGGGTGTAAAATATTCATGAAAAGAGGTAACAGCTGCAACGTCTGTATAGTCTGCTGATAAACCAAACTCCACTCAGAAAACAAGCATTTTTAAAGTGGTTTGTTCTCACTCACAGGCCGACAGAGTCAGCATCATACTGATCGGTTTATTGACGTGAAATCACAGAAACAGCTGATTATTTTGGGTTCAGATGATTCAGAATTAACACTTCTTGCTGCCGTATTGTAACTCAGCATTATTATTATATTATATTATATATCTGAGGACACTCAGTCACTGAATTGAGGGAGGGAGGAGGTGAAATGCTGCCCCCTACTGTTGGAGCACTGCTCCATTAATGCATCCTCACAATGATCATAAACTGGCTCCTGAGACACAGCTGCTGGTGTACTGAATGTGCTCACTCACCTCCTGCTTGGCCTCAGTGATAGCTTTGTCCAGCATGAAGGGGAAGTCCTGCACCTGCCTCTTCAGACAGTTGTAGTCGCAGGTGAGAGTCCTGAGGGCCGGCTGCAGACTCAGCAGGTTCATACGCACCCCTGAAACACAACAACGACACTCTGAGCACGCCGAGTCCAAACACACCGTGACACAGGAAGGCAAATGGGAAACAGCGTCTGACCCGCCAGGTTCTCGTGGACGGCCTTCATCTCGCTCTCGGCTCGAATGAACGCCTCCTCGATCACGCGGTTCTTCTCCTCCTCCAGGTTCTGCATCTCCGCCTCTAGCTGGCCCTGAGCTCGCTCCATCTCCCCTTCGTACACCAGGATCTGGAGGGAGGGGTCAGACAGACATGATCTGAGACCAGAGGACAGACTGATGGAGGTCATCAGCAGGTAGATCAACAGTGTACTGCTGCTGATAAGAGGAGGAGTTATTATCCTGTCTCACAGTATAACAGTATAACAACCACCACCACCCTGTTAACAGCAGAGTCACATGGTGTCTCTCTCCCTCTGCCTGTGTTGTATCGCAGCCTCTCTGTGGTTTGTTTCCATAGCCGGTCTGCTCCGACTGAAACTGCTGTTTTTATCATCTACGTCGGTGAATTAAGGATTTATTTCCACCAAACCAGAGTTGGTGATTGTTGGAAACACTAACAGAGACGCTTTTAATCAGTTTTATTCTGTTTCTGTCCACTTTGATGAAGTTACGATGATCTGAAGGTAAAATGAGTGTTTTTATGAATGGAGTCTGGTGGAGAGTGATAGTGATATTACGGCTGTTTCTGATAGACAAAAGGTCAGTTTCAGAAGATTACGTTCACAATAATCTAATTTAAAACATCATACACATCAACACAAACAACAGCTACTACAATAAGCCAGCTAATCCCACAGGAGAACACACAGGTAAATCTGATCACACAGGTGTACAAGGTTCAGGAGGCGGAGCCTGAAAAACAGGAAGGCTACATTCACACAACAGATCGCTCAAAGATTTTAAACTTTACCACATTTAGAAAAGAACACGGACATCAGTCAGCATGTGTTTCACCTAGCTTAGCATAATACCTGGAAGCAGGGGGAAACTGTTAGCTTAGCTTCCAACAACTCTGATTCAGAAACAGGATATTGTAGCTTAGCAGCAGTTAGCGTCAAAGTCAAAATGCACTACTTCATCATATCATCTCATTTTCTTGTTTCTTTAACAAATTCAGTCTAAATAATAAATATAAGGAGCTTTACGTCGTCTAGTTTGTTTGAAGGAAACAAGATAGCTAGCTCGTTTGCTAACTGGCTAATCTGCTAGCAGGTAATTTGATTTGCTACGATTCGCGTCAACAGTGAAATATTAATAAATAAATAAATATGAACACTAATACGGTCACTGCAGTGGCCTTAAATACTTTGTAAAACAGCCTATAAGCTAATTGTGCTATGTCTGTGTAACAGCTGGTTGACTGCTGACTAGCTGGTTAGCTAACAGTTTCCTCCTTTCTTCCTTACAGTCTTTGTGCTAAGCTAAGCTACATAGAGGCCACACTGAAGAAGGAGATAACAGAATAAATCAGCTTTAATGGTAGCAGTGTGAACGCAGCCTTAATGGTGGGAAACAACGGGGAGCACTGGGAGAGAGTCACTGGGTTCATATAACAGACTGGAGGGTCTGACAGGCTCCAAAGCTTCCCAGTAAAACCAGTTTAACCAGTTAGGAAACCTTCCAAACTATTTCATGTCTTACTTTCAAACTAATTCACAACAATTCACCAGTCGCCTTCAGGTTTTATAGGCCCAGAATGATCAGTATGAATCATTCATTAATAATATAATCATTGATAATCTGGTCCTGATGGAGTTATTGAGTATTGTAGTTCATTTGGCAGCTTTAGAGCCTGAGCTCTCAGTCAGTCTCACTCGCTGTGACCTCTGAACCTCAGGGATGTCACATGGTCAGGGGAGTGGAGGGGGGTGGGGCCAACCTTGGACAACCTGCGAACCATCTCGCCGTTGCCCCTGCCGACGGCCTTGGACAGGAAGCCGCACAGGCGGCCGCGATCGGTGAGCAGCTGCAGCCGAGCGCATGCAGAGAGAAGAAGAGTAACCGTAGAGGTGAGGGGTTAAACTGGTCACACGCTTTGACCCAAGACAGGAAGCATGATGGGAAATCAGGGTCCAGGTCAAACATGGCTGCTGAGATTGTTGGTGAACTGTCGCTGGTCGCATGAAGCAACGTGTTGAGTCCAGAACTGATTGAGAGTTAACTGCAGGTTCAGGTGTGTGTTAATCTGTCCGATTGTTTCACACACACATTAAAGTGATTAAAGTCGGGATGGATTCAACAAGTGGAACGTTACTGAAATATCAAAAAGGAACTTTCTGACATCAAAAGTCAAAAATGTGTCGTTGGAAGGTAAAGTGTATTTCTGTCTCTTCGGGGGGACGCTAACAGTTTCCCCCTGCTTCCAGTCTTTGTGCTAAGCTAACACATCTGGACAGAGAACAAGAGGAACAGTTGCTTCATGCAGCCAGCTGCAGACTCCCTGAGCGAGGTTAGCTGTTTGGGACTCAGACAGACAGACAGACAGACAGACAGACGTTCAGCAGACAGACATACAGACATACAGGTGTACAGGTGTTCAGTGGACAGACAGACAGACAGACAGACAGACAGACGTGTTGTTACCTGTGTCCTGAGCTGAGCACAGGTCCTCTGTGACTCGTGCAGCTGTGTCTCAAGCTCCCTCAGCAGCTGCCTCTGCACAGACAGCTGCTCCTGCAGGCCGGCGTTCTTCGTCTGCAGCTCGGCCAGAGCTTTCTGAGAGTCAGCTGACTCCACCTCCACAGTGTGAGTCACATACTGGAGGACAAACAAACAAACTCAATGAAAATACTAACTGTACAAACATGCAGAGCTGTGTGAGTGTGTGAGAGGAATATATTTAGTGAGTTACTGTGAAACAAATATCAACATATATCTGTGTTAAGGACAATATCGGCCCTCCAAAGTTATTGATTGTTGAGAGCCTCTAACCAGTCTCTAACCAGCCTCTCCCCACCTTGACTCTGGGGGGCGTTGCTGCCTGCCTGGCGAGCTCCTCCTCACACTCCTGCAGTCGGAGGGAGAGTTTCTGCTCGGCCTCCTTCTGCCTCCTCCTCGCCTCCTCCAGCTGCCTGCGGCCGTCGTCCAGCTGCCGGGTCGACTCGTCCAGCTGCCGGCGGAGACTCTCGGCTCTGGAGCTTTTCTCCAGCAGCTCTCGCTCCAGCTCAGCCAGCCGTCGCTCCCTCTGCCGGGCCTGGCTCTCCCAGCGAGACACCTCCCTCCGCAGGGACTCGGCATCCTGTGGACGGAGGCGGGGTTTAAGTGAGACACCTTCACCTGGACTCCAAAGCCAGCTCCAAACCCCTACCAGTATATCTACCTGTGTATCTACCTGTTCATCTGTCTACCTGTATATCTACCTGTGCATCTGTCTACCTGTATATCTACCTGTGTATCTACCTGTGTATCTACCTGTGTATCTACCTGTTTATCTATCTACCTGTATATCTATCTACCTGTATATCTATCTACCTGTATATCTACCTGTTCATCTGTCTACCTGTATATCTACCTGTTTATCTACCTGTTCATCTACCTACCTGTATATCTACCTGTATATCTACCTGTGTATCTACCTGTGTATCTACCTGTATATCTATCTACCTGTATATCTATCTACCTGTATATCTATCTACCTGTATATCTACCTGTTCATCTGTCTACCTGTATATCTACCTGTTCATCTGTCTACCTGTATATCTACCTGTATATCTACCTGTATATCTACCTGTTCATCTGTCTACCTGTATATCTACCTGTATATCTACCTGTATATCTATCTACCTGTATATCTATCTACCTGTGTATCTACCTGTGTATCTACCTGTGTATCTACCTGTATATCTATCTACCTGTATATCTATCTACCTGTATATCTACCTGTTCATCTATCTACCTGTATATCTACCTGTTCATCTATCTACCTGTATATCTACCTGTATATCTACCTGTTCATCTGTCTACCTGTATATCTACCTGTATATCTACCTGTATATCTATCTACCTGTATATCTACCTGTATATCTACCTGTGTATCTACCTGTATATCTATCTACCTGTATATCTACCTGTATATCTATCTACCTGTATATCTACCTGTATATCTACCTGGCTGT
The DNA here is from genome assembly GCF_905237075.1 of Dicentrarchus labrax. NCBI lineage: Eukaryota > Metazoa > Chordata > Actinopteri > Moronidae > Dicentrarchus > Dicentrarchus labrax. The sequence goes on from NW_026136719.1 coordinate 2,566,226, forward strand.
GAGGGCAGTGGCTGCAGCTGCAGGTCTCTGCAGCAGCGTCGAGGCTCTGAAGCTCTGAGCTCCTGCATGACTTCAGCTCCTGCTTCAGACGCTGGTTCTCCACCACCAGCAGCTCCAGCTGCTTCTCCAGGTCTGTCGCCCCCTGTAGGACAGGAGGACACAATCATTTAAACACCTTTATAATAACAACCACGTTCTGTCACCAGTATTATCAGGTAATAACGTCAGTGTTCTGTGTCTGCTTCCATGTGACGCCCTAACACGGCTGTAATGTGCGACGGTGTGAGAGTTTTTCCCAGGGTTCCTCAGGAATGTGGTCCAGCAGGGTCTCACCAGTTCAGAGCGAAGTCTCTCCACCTCCTGAGTCTGATCCAACAGCTTCTCCTCCAGCTCCTCCACCTGCAAACACAGCACCACCACAGTGAACTAAATATACCTCCTCCAACCTGTCAGCTGTAATTATATCTCTTTATTCTTTACATTCAGTGACGCATCACCTGTGCTTGTTCTGTGACACGCCCTCAGGTTCACACAAACCCAGCTCAGACTCTACTGATGGTTTCACAACCTGATCCATGTGACCATGTAAACATGCTAACATAAGTGTTTCCTGTACAGGTGTGATGCATTTACTGTAGACGTACCTGTGTGCGCAGCCGAGTAACGAGCTGCTCTTCTTCTGGACAGCTGAGACGATCTGAAGGTTCACCTGGCTGTAACACCCTCACTCCTACAGACACACACAGGGTTACTGTCAGCGGTTCTGAGTACGGTTTGATCGTTTCCACGAAAATAAATTAGCAGAACTGTAAATAAAATCGTTGGTTCTCTTCAAAGCCACCAGACTCCATTGATAAAAACACTAATTTTACTTGTCAGAGTTTCTGGTCGAAATTAGTGTTTTTATTAAAGGTTTATTAAATCAGTTCTCTGTCAGAAAGGTCCAACAGCGAGGTCAAATATTCTAAATACAGCTACTAATAAACTGATAGAGAGTTTTAAATAGGCAGACAGTGTTTGTCTGTCCATTTTTTTTCTTTAAGAACAACATCGATCTATTTGAGCGACCATAAACAAAACAGGGATTCAGAGAGTTTCTGGTCCAGAGTAGAAATTCACTTCCTGCCCTCCGTCTGCAGTCCGTGCCACAGGAACACAGTTTGTGATGTTGAGTGCAAAGAATTGATTTCTGAGGCTGATATTGATACTTCTGATGCTGCGTTCCCACCTAACACAAATTTAGGTAAGTAGATTAACTACAAAGTCGATGCAAACACTCAAACAGTCGTGAGTCGTTTATCTCGGCCTCAAACCGCTGCAGTGAGACAGATTAAAGGGCGACACTAGTTATTAGTCAGAGCTCTGTGGTTGATGTTTCTCTATCAATGTGTTCTCCCATATATCAGTCTGCTCCGATAACAAACTTCACAGACATGATGTGTATGGACCACCAGCTGTTCTCACCGTTGGGCGCGGCGGACGTCTGAATGCTTCCACCAACGCTCGTCTTCTCCTGAACGCTGTGCTGCTGCAGCTGCTGGAGCAGCAGGTGACGAGTGACTTCCTCAGAGCGAAGACGAGCCTGAAACTCACACACTTTGTCCTGTAGAGTCTGAACACACAGAAACACGGAGAGTGAGCCGCACGCATTCAGTCAGGCGGACTAAAGAGCTGTTTCTAAGAGGAAACCGCAAACACATCTACCGCTCTATGAAAGTGCAGGTAGAGAGGGATGAAAACACAGGAAAGAAAAGGAAGAAGCTCTGAGACTGAGACAGAATGAAGGTTTTTACGTTGGCAGGAGTCCACCAGCAGGACCAGGTGACCCTCTGCAGGTGGAGGACAGCGTGGAAAAATGGAAACAGGAGGACAGAAGACAAATGAACAGAGGTGGACGATGAGACAATGAGACGATGAGAGAATGAACATGAACATATGTGCGACTGAATATCCTGCGTCCTTTTTAAGCCAGTTAACACTACGTGATTTTAGTTTAGAGATGACGTTTTGTCTCCACTTTTAGTTTAGAGATGACGTTTTGTCTCCACTATAAATTTAATTTGTGTGTTACCTGGATGAGCAGCTGCTGGCTGGGTGCGTTTGTTTCGGTCAGCTCTGCAGTCAGAGAGGGGCGCTGTGAGAAGGCGGCGGTGGGCAGAGACAGGAAGGAGCCGTCGTCTTCACCATCACTCATCAGGAAGTCCACTGAGCTCGCTACTGACACACAGGAGGGATTCATTCAGTCATCTGGTCTTATAAATTGGGCGCGAGCAGCTCTGGTGTCTGCTGGATTTTAGCCGTTAGCTCGACCGGTTGTTATCAACTGATCAGTAAACTCAGCTAATGAATAAAAATGGAGGACACCAGTTGGATAATCAGGACAGACTCAGAGAGAGAGAGTGGGGACGTGTTTGCACTGACCAACAAATGAACACAAATCTGCACAGAAATAAACTCCATTAAGTCCACATGTCGAAACCTCCACATTCCTCCTGATCTACATGTGTATGTTAATCCCTTCAGGACAAAATGAGCAGAGTCTTTAATCAGATTTGTAAGTGATCAGTGATTATTGAGGTCGAAGCAACAAACAACCCGAATTCCTGCTCCTGAAACACACTCCTCCTGTTCCTGAACCAGCAGCACTCCTCCTGAATACCATGGAAACCAGTCCGACCAGATAACAGCTGACAGATAGTGATACTGATAGCAGCCGCTGACACATTAACCTGCTCTACCTGTGTGTGTGTGTGTGTGTGTGTGTGTGTGTGTGTGTGTGTGTGTGTGCACAAGTTTTCTTCTACAAGGCCTCAAATCTTATCAACCTGAGAACAATCTGCACTCTGTGGGACAAATCTGAGACTTAACAGGACACACACACACACACACAGCTCAGACCTGTACACGTGGACTAAGGAGAAACTGCTTTACACTAAATACTGAACTGCAGCGACACACTGACTGACTGTAAAACAGGATTACACACACACACACACACACACACACACACACACACACACACACACACAGTTGCTGCGTTTGCGTTTTCTGGATGACAGTGAATGTTGACACTGCTGAAAATATGACACACACTCCTTACAAATCTACGTCAACGTCAGCTTCTATATTTATGTTTATGTGTGTATCAGTGTGTGTATCAGTGTATGTGTGTTAGAGGTGGGCGATATATATCGTTTGCGATAATATCGTCATTGTTGTTTTCACGATGTGCAAATTTCCATTATCGAGTATTTAAATTACTTCGACAAAAACAATGAAACGCCCGCGGAAACGTTTTTTAGCGCTCAGAGCGCTTCCAGTTGAAATCTGTTCAACCTTTGACCCCGCTGGGCGCTCGGACAATGAGTTCTTGAGCTCTCAGCACTAAAAACGCGTTTGGTGGACACAAGACCGAACTCAGACAATTCCAATCACATTTAAAGATATCGACTGATTATCGTTATCGCCAAAATCCCAAAAGATAACAAGATATTATTTTTTGCCCATATCGTGTGTGTGTGTGTATCAGTGTGTGTGTGTATCAGTGTGTGTGTATCAGTGTGTGTATCAGTGTGTGATGTAACATCAACAGTGTTGATTTTAGCCAACAATAAATGATGTAGCGGTACAAAGCTAACGATAGCTTTCTACTAGCCAATCCAATCCAACTTTATTTGTTAAGCACTTTAAAAACAACCAAAGTTGACCAAAGTGCTGTACAGGAGAATAAATAAGACATCATAAATAAAAGACATAACAGCTCACATAAGGCGCAAGCAGCCAAGAGCGATGGGCGGCATGAAGCGTGAGGTAGGTTGCAACCGGACGCTGACTGCAGTTCACTGAGCAGCCACTGGTGGCGCTGTTAGCTACAGTTTAATGACAGTTACACACAGTCTTCTTCTGATCTGTGTTTCTGACTGTTATCAGACTGAATAAACAGCCTGGAGACGTCACTTTGATCAGAAATAATCAATAACTATTTTTTTGTATCAGACTGAAGCTATGACATATGTAAACAAATGCAGTTACCATGGCGACTGTACTGTCCCCTCCGGAGTAACGAGCGAGGGGATGAAATACAATGAACATCTTCCAGGACATCTGGCCACTTGAATCCATTTCCAGGTGTTTCCAGGTGTTTCCAGGACGCGTGGGAACTCGACTGTTGTGTAAACAGGCTCTAACTGAGTGTATTGATTCATGAGCACTGCAGGTTCAACAGGGTCAGTTTAACACGCTTTAAGACCTTTAGGAACGCAGGTTAACGTCTGTGTTACAGCACAGAACGGATAAGAAGGACTGTTTGTTCCATGTCGGTTTGGTTTTAGAGTTACAGAATGATCAATACAAATAGTTGCACACTAACAAACCTTAACTTTTGTTTCTGAACGCAGGTTGAGAAAGCGGCGGATAATGAAAGAACACAATCAGCTCAAGAGAGAAAAGTGTGTAGAGTAAAACAAAAGCTGCAGTGTTTGTGAACCCGATCCGTCGTCTGCTGGGACTCGGACTGTAAACCGATCAGCTGAGAAACACGCAGCCGGCAAACACACATCAATAAATTAATTAAATGTGATATTTTCAGCCCACCTGTTTGTCTCTCTCTCACACACTCTCAGGTTTCCTCCTCTCGCTGTGGAGCTCCATTCATTACTGACAGGTATGACTCACCTCCACACACACACACACACACACACACACACACACACACACACACACACACCACTCTGCTGTCAGAAATGCAGCCACGCTGGTGGGTTTTTTTCCCTCCTCCTCTGCGACAGACGCCCGACTCACCGTCCAATGAGACGTCTTTCTTCCAGAGCTCCTGCAGGCAGGGGGCGTGGCTGAGGTCCCAGGTCTTTCTTGTGCTGAACATGACCGCCGGGCTGAGCAGAGCGCTGGACCGCTGGACCGGCTGCAAAGACAGGAAGAGAGAGCGACTTTCAGAATAAAACTCAAATTACAGTCCACAAAGTGGAAGTTGTTGCAAATGAGTTCTAATAAAGTAAAATGTCTTTAACAAAAATCATTAAACATTTCCTTGATGTTTTACATCAGTGGTTCCCAACCTGAGTAGCGGTCGCCACAGGGGGGTTGGCGAGGTCTTATTGATTATAAGGGATGCAGGAAAACTTCACAATATACACAGTAGGCCAATATTCTCAGTTATTACAAAGAGTGAACAGAACAAGCCAAACGTCTGAAAGTCTGTATGATTGTTCAAAAACATAACACAGACAGAAAATTTTATAAAATCTTGATCTCTGATCAATATTCACAGGAAACAATCTGATCAATATTCACAGGAAACAATCTGATCACAATTCATCCAAATCTGTGTTTTTACACAAACGTCCTGCAGTTACTGAGTTCACTGTTTGAGTTCATTGCTGTAGATTCAACTACAGACAGTATATAAAGTCGTAAAGTGCAAGATTAATGCAGCAGCAATATTCAGTATAATATAATAATATAATAACTTCCTGAAGGGACTGGATAAATATTCTTTAACATGCTGAGAGCTGTTTCATCTCTCATCTCTCAAGAAGCTACTAGAAAATAAAGTGCGGTTCCCGTTGGAGATCTTGAGCAGTGATTTAAGTGTCGGATAAATAACGACTCTTCCACCGTCACCTGACCCTCTTCTCTTACCCGTCCATGTCCGTGGCGAGCTTTCCGCTCGGACGGTGGGACGTAACGCTCTCGGTCCAGCCAGCTCTTGTTGATCAGAGCTCCCACCCAGCCCAGCATGCTGCCGGCTGCTGCACAGACCTCCCAACTGGTCCCATTCAGACCGTCCCACAGAACCAGTGACCCGCCACTGCTGAGCAAGAGGACACTGACCTGGAGTCAGTTAACCCACCTACAGTCTCCGTACCGGACAACACCGGGATTATGAACACCTGATCTCAGAGCAGCTGTTGAGGATGAACTCTCAGTGAATGTAATCTGTTAATCCTCGGAGCAGATGGCCTCTTTAACCCTCCACTGACCGCAGGGACGCAGGTTCAGTCCCGTTTACTATCAGATCTCACTAAGAGGTTAATGAATGACTCAAACTCTCACTCTTCAGCCTGCTGACACCAATAATGTACAGGTGTAGGCCTACTGGAGTTTCCGAGCATATAGACAATAAATAAACTGGTTTGGAAAAGTTGATTCCCAGCTGGAACAAAAGCAGATTTTCCTTGGGAACCAAAGTGGGCTTGTCATATTCTACAGGTCTCTGTGCAGCGCCCTCTATTGATGCATCACTGATCACTACGGTTCCACTCAAAACTGGTGGAAACACAGGCTGGTTCTAGATGACACCAAGAATCTTGTACGCAACGATTCGAGAGCCAAAGCTCACTAAGAGACGTTTTCTGATTTTCATCATCTTATAAACTGTTCAATCACGTTAACTAATTGACTAGTCGACTAACGGTTACAGGTCTATATTTCACTCATGCTTATCACATCTGTTTGCTGTGTTAGCGAGGTAGTAGCTACAGAAGAAGAAGCAGAAGTATAAAGCCTCATTTTGAGCTGCTCTGTTAAAGTTACTGCAAACTCAACACCATTTCAAATTAAAAGCCTTCTAGTGTTTCAGCAGACAGAGGCCCTGGTGGAAAACAAAAACGAGTTGTGGGCTCACATGTGCCACCGACAGGTAAAATATAGTATTACTGATCCGGTCTGGTTTTGGCAAAAAGTCAAAACTGGTTCGAAACCGACGTCACCTGACTTCCTCCTTTGCTCCCAGTATAATTACTACGGCCACTAGAGAGCGCCGTCACTTAATGGTTGATTAAGATCCATTGATTGTGCATCACACACACACACACACACACACACACACACACACACACACACACACACACACACTATAGTTCCATTTAGTATTTTTTGTGTTCATAGTGTATTTTGTATGTTTTTCTTTTTTTTTTGGTGCGTTGAGCTGGACGGACTCACTGAGAATGAGCTGTCAATCACAAGGTAGCCCCGCCCTAAAGCATACCCTGCTTTATGGTCTGTTTTACTCTAAATGGGACCATCAGTTACTAAATGAACATCATGCTGTATGGAAGAAGACTGAAACTAGAGACTGAGACCAGAAACTCATCAGGAAACTGTTTACTGAGCTCATAAATCAACTGTCGGCTCATTTCTCCATAAGACTGAATGGTATTGATCTCTTATTGCAGCCGATGGAGCCCCCCCTGCTGGCCTTTACATATAATGCAGGTTTAAGACCCTTCGCAGACCCAGAGCTCTGTCCGTTATATATACCATCAATGGCTGGGTCCCCAATCCCAGTCCTATAGTTCCAGTCCAGCAGTATTTCTCAACAAATGATTTTCTTCTTACGTCGACGTTCCTTTGATATTTAAAACCTTCAGGATAAGAAGGTATTACAGCTGCTCACACACACACACACACACACACACACACACACACACACACACACACAGTTGTGAAAGTGTGGATTAGAGCTTTAAAGACGCTGGCACACACATACAGTATATGAAGTATTATTAATGTTGACAGCCGCTGACACATTTCCCCCTGCAGACTGCAGAGCTCTGGTTAACCTTTCACACCGCCTGTCCACACACACACACACACACACACACACACACACACACACACACACACACACACACACACACACACACACACGAAAAAATGCTGATTGTGGTACAATGAATTATTGTTTTTATGTTTTCTCGCAGGCTAGCTGTGTGCTGCAGCTCTGAGGCTCAGCTCAGTTTAAATACATGTTTATATTTCCTCCTGCAGTAAGTGATGAACACGTGGAACGATGGGTTTTTTCCATCCAGAGTTTCCGACTGTTTCCTGGCTGTAAACGCAGCACGGAGCCATCTGCTGCAGTCTGACACCTTCACAGCCCAACGGTCTGAAAACCGTCTACAAACACCTCCACACTGACTCTGGATCAGTCTGACACACAGACGAAGGTTTACTGACTTCAAAACATACAATTCAGTTCTGTAGTAAGATGACCTTTTATTACTGTGTTCTTATTGTTGGTAAGACTGCATCAAGTCCATCAAAATGAATAAAAACAGGAACATAGTATTTGTGTACTGCTGAAGAGTTGTTTGTCAGTTAATTATCAACCAGTTGGAAAATAGACTAATCGTTTTGAATCATTTTTAAGATAAAATGTAAAAATGTTTTTGTTTGAATGAATAACTTGTGGAGTCCCTCAGGGAAGCATCCTGGGTCCTCTGAACGTCCTAATGAACAGTCGTAATTAGCTGTCAACTATTCTGATGGAGATACAGTTTAATGCTTCATTTAATTTACAATTAAAACCGTATTTCAAAAACACAAACTATAAAATAACTGACAATAGGGCGCCCGGTTAGCTCAGTGGGTAGAGCTGGCGACCTTGCCTATCTTCAGCTGTCCCTATTAAATAAAGGCAATAAAAAGCCCCCAAAAAATAAATTAAAAAATAACTGACAATAAATCACCAAATCTACATCACATCCTCTCCTGCTGTGTGAGATCCTCCTCCTCCTCCTCCTGCTCCTCTTCCTCCTCCTTTAAACTGGGTCAAATCATCTCTTCCTGTTTTCTTTCAGTCTCCATGTGCTCAGACTCACACCCTGTCTGCTCACACACACACACACACACACACACACACACACACACACACACACACACACACACACACACATAAAAAAAACAAACCATCTCTTCACACAGGGTTTACTGCGACTGAACCAGCACATCCCAGACGCTCTACAGGGTCCATTACTGAATATTCATTAGGTATAACTGCACATTTTATTAAGAGAAATCCAGGAATTTTCTCTGAAAACATATTTAATAAATGTAAGGTCTGCAGCTATCGATTAACTAAATAAGTAATCAAGTATTCTACCAATTATTCCATCGATTAATAAAGGAATTTCATAAGAAACGATCAGATGGCACTTGGCTTGTGCTGCTGTGATACGTAGAAAGAAAATAGTTCCTACATGAAACTGCTCACAACAAAGACTGTCTATTATCTTCAGTAACCGGCTCATGAGTTCTGGAAAGAGAGACTGCTGCTGAGTTTTTGGTGCTTTGAGCTCCGCAAGTGGAAAATCTGAAGAATTCACAGAAAGTTCAGAGGACGGGGCGCCCGGTTTGCTCAGTCGGTAGAGCTGGTGACCCATATATGCAGCGGCCCGGGTTTGAAACCAACCTGCGGCCCTTTGCTGCATGTCATCCCCTCTCTCTCTGTCCCCCTTTCCTGTCTATCTCCCTATCAAATACAGGCATAAAGGCCAAAAAAATTATACTTTAGAAAGTTCAGAGGACCCAGGATGCTCCCCTGAGGTACTCCACAAGTTACTGGACAGAAAAGCAGGATTTACACAAATGTTTGTGTGTGAGATTTTCACAGTTTTGAGTCCTGCTGCAACAATGTATTCTAGAAATTATATCTGAAAGAAGACCAATATCTCTAAAACGCAGCAACTCACACCAAAACCATCTAGGTAGGGGTAAACAACGCTAGAGGTAGGAGGATTTTTGATTTTGGGTTCCACTGTCCCTTTAAAATACTTGATTATAGCGCTGCCTACATCTGCTATGACACGAAAACGTTAAAATTCAATTTGGTGGTAACATTTGTATGACTAAGATGTATTTAAGTGACTTTATTCTGTGAACATATTTTAAATAAGTTTGGAGAAATGCTGCATATGAGTGTGACTTAACTGAATGGACTTAATTAAATTAACTAAATGGACCCAAAGTTACTCTAACAATAAATATTGAGTTATTTCTAATAAAATCAAATATTTTTTAATGCTTCAATTGTTTGTTAATAAACCAAAAACGGTTTAAGGTGATTGGTTTCCTCACCAGTCTGAGTTGAATTTATTCATTAGGTTTTACAGTGTAGTGGATAACCTCTCGTTTTCCTTTGCATGGTGGGTTTTTTGTCCTGTACCGGTACCGGTACCGGGTTTGGATGTGTCTCTGGTGTTACTGAAGACTAATTGGACAAATTACAACAAGCAGCATCTTTTTTTAACAAAATAAAAGCAAAAATTCTTCTTTAAAGGGAACAAATCTGCCACAGCAATTAATTCTACATGTGTGTCGATAATCAGAACAAAACCAGACAGAGTGAACAGACAAAAGGAGGATTATCAGGACGAGTGAAGAATAAAAAATAAAATAAAGCTTTACGCGTCTGAACACTCGACGTGTATTCAGGTCATCAGAGGAAAGGCGACTCTGCAGCATCAGGTTACAGACAGACCTCCATCTCTCCGTCCCTCTCTGTCTCCACTGCAGCGTCTCTCTCTCTCTCCACCCTCCGACCTCCATCCCTCCGTCTCTCCCTCTTTGTCTCCTGCTCTTACCTCCCTCCCTGCGGCCTCGCCGTCTGCATCATCGCCGCATCCTCGTCTTTGCTGCAGCTTCACGCCGACACACAGCAGCAGCAGCAGGATCGGTGTCAACGCCACCCACCGACCCCCTCAACACAGACACACACACACAGCTTCCTCCCTCTCTGTTCCCCTAGCAACAGCACAGCAGCATCACACCTCCTCTGGCCCCGCCTCCTCCTCCCTCTTCCCCATCGACGGATAAATATTTCAGCCTCAACTGAAGCGTGAGGAGCTGCTCCTCCCCCCAACTGAAATATTCAACAGTCCTGTGTGTGTGTGTGTGTGTGTGTGTGTGTGTGTGTGTGTGTGTGTGTGTGTGTGTGTGTGTGTGTGTGTGTGTGTGTGTGTGTTACTAGAGAGACAGAATGTCAAGAAACTAACAATTTTTATTATTGATGATTTTTTCAATTGATCATTTGTTCTTTAAAATGTTTATTGGTTGTTTATTGAGTTTATTTCCCATCTTTATATTTCTGACCGATTATTATTAATATTTATGGAAATAAAAGATGCTCACAAACTCATGAAACACGCAATCTTGGGCATAGATGTGACAAAGTGGCTCGATAGCACCCTGAAGACAATGTCTCCCTCCCCACAGATACGCAACCTCGTACTCATCTTCGACAGCAACCTCTCCTTTCAACACTGCGTCAACCAAATCACCAGAACTGCTTTCTTCCACCTGAAGAACATTGCACGCCTCTGCCCATCACTCTCCTCTTCTGCTGCTGAGAGCCTCATCCATGCTTTCATCACATCCAGAACTGACTATTGCAACAGCATCTTATACTCACCCATACCCGCTCCTATGACCACATCACCCCTGTCCTACAGAACCTCCACTGGCACACTGTCCGACAACGGATCCAATTTAAAGTCCTTCCCCTCACTCACAAAGCCCTCCACAACCAGGCCTCCTCCTACCTCACAGACCTGCTCCATCTCCACACTCCTTCCTGAAGCCTCCACTCTTCTGATGCCAACCTCCTGTCTCCACCACTGAGGACCAAGCATCGTACCTGGGGCCACAGAGCCTTCTCCATAGCTGCTCCCTCCCTCTGGAACTCTCTCCCCAAAACACATCAGAGACTGTACCGATCCAACTTAAAATCACTGATCAATACCACCTTTTCACAACTGCTTTTAATGATTTTAATAATTATTGTTGACTGTTGTAGATATAGCTATAATTTCTAAGTGTGTTGTTTTTAGCTTTTTCTTTTAACTCATGTGAAGTGTCTTTGAGTTTCTTGAAAAGCGCTCCATAAATTAAATGTATTATTATTATTATTATTATTATTATTATTATTATTATTATTATTATTATAACAACAACAACAGGAAGTCAGCCATTTTGAATTTAATGTGCCATTTTGGTGCTGTTTTTGCCATTTTCATTTATTGTAACAAACACTTTGTAAGGAATTGAACGAATCAACTTCACATGTCTGATAAGAGTCCGACCCTGAACGCCACCTACTGGAAACAGGAAGTAAGCCTTGTATGGCAATCACCATCTGATTTATATGAAATTCATCAAATCGACTAATCCTTTAAACTCTGTCATATTTCAGTTATTATACGCTTTTTTCAAAGAAGACAGATGCTTCTGAAAGTGCTGAAAATAACAAACTCACTTCCTGTGTGTACGGGCCGACCTGAGGGACAAAAAGCTGAAAACAAACACGGGAGACTGACACAGTAAAACTCTGAGTTTGTGTTGCTGAGCAGCAGAAAGCCGTCCTGATGTTTCTGAGTGGACGGCGAGTTTCAGCGACACCCCTCAGTATAAACTGGTCCACACACAGTCAGAGACAGGAGGACGTGTTTTACAATGATTTTAAAAGCATCGCAGTTGTAAAGCGGCTCTTCAGGAACCTGCAGACAGTCGGCCAATTACAGAAAACACAAAAAGTTGCTTGTTGACTGAAAGTGTCCTGCAGGAAAGAGTTTGTGTCCTCCTGTCAGAGGTCAGATTAACGTCATCAGATGATAAATCTGTTACGTAACTCCTGAGCTGAGTGTTGACATGTTTCACATCATGTGATCAGTCAGTGGCTTCACATTCCTCCTCAGACACAAAACGGCGAGAACCAGAAACATCAGATTTAACTGGAACATACCGATGTTAACCAGGACGCACGAGGTCTGCAGGGTCTTTCTCCCACGTTCAGGTTTAATAAAAAGAGCCTCACAAAAGGATTTTTTCTGTTTGTAAACAACAATATTTTGTGGGCGGAGCCTAACTGGTGTCAGAAAGACACAGTTCTGCCTTCGCATCGCTCTTGGCTAGTAGAAAGCAACTGTTAGCTTCGTACTGCTACAACATATATTGTTGGTAAACATCAACACTGTTTGTCAGAATACATCAGTTAGTATCATCGATCCCGTCAGCTGGGGAAGCTAACGTTAGCCAACTAACATATCCACTCATAGTATTTTGCTGGCAATAACGTTAGCGAACAAGCAAGCTAAGGTTTGGCTTGCTTACTTTAGCTTGCTTGTTTAATTTCTGTTGAGATACAGCTGATAGCCATTTTTACAACAGAACTGTTTTTTTATGTTTATAGTCATTTTAACTTGTGGTTAGATTAGCTTTATCTGTTGCTATGGTTACCTGCAGGTTAATTACACTAATTCAGAGCTTAAACTGTTGAGCTGATCTATGGATATAAAGTTATCAGACAGCTGTCGGCCAATCAGAGAGCAGCATAAAACAATAACAAATCTTCCAATGAAGTTTAAAGGTTCAGATTCAGGTTAGATTTACTGCCGCCTTAAGATCTGATAATATTTATTGTGCCGTCATATCGGAACGTTTATTGTTCAACTGTAAAAGTACAGATGTTTGTTTGTCAGAATCAGATGGATTTTATTGACCGAGCAGTTTCTCAGCCAAGCTCTCGAAACAAAAATTGTTCTCATCAGTCATGGATGAAGTATTCGAACCTTTTACTTTAATAAAAACAGCAACACAACAACGTAAAAAACAAGTGAAAGAGCTAAAAGTCCTCTAGGCTTCTACCTGTGGAGTTCCCCAAGGCTCCACTCTGTGGCCTCTTCAACATCTACATGCTCCCACAAGACCAGATTATACAGACAATATACACTACTCACACAAAGTTAGGGATATTCGGCTTTCGGATGAAATTTCAGAATGTACATAAAATGCACTATAACCTTTCCAGGTGATCTTAAATGCCCTACTTTCATGATATAATATCACTGTAGCATCAACTTTTTACATTTTCCATAAATTTCACCCGAAAGTGGAATATCCCTAACTTTTTGTGAGTAGTGTATGTACCATAATTATGCAGATGACACACGTTTACACAACCATATCACCAGGGGACGATAATCCCGTACAAGTGCTGCAAATCAACAATTGTAACACGGATAAAGCTGAAGTAACTGTTTTGGTTCAGAGCTCATATAACTCCGGTTGAAAAGATAATATTGTAATAATATAAAAAAACATTTAGTTAATTCCAGATGGCTCCCAACATAAATGACCTGTTGAACTTCCTCTTGCCAGCTTTGTGGTAGCCTGCAATGCAGAACTCCCAAAGGAAATCTGCAGATTTAGGGCCGATAGTGTTTAAGGGAACTGGATGTATATTGTCTGTATTAAACCTTTGCAGGCTTTTGATTTCAGCCTGTTTGTATTTAGATTGATTATTGTTGTGTGAATGATTGTTTATATCCATTATTGTGGTAAACCTCGACTAAAGGCGTCTTTAATTTGAATTTGATGAGATAATGAGATTTTGAATTGACATGTTGTAGAACTTAGAATGTAACTAAAACATGAAATGGAAAAACAAATCCAATCTGTAGAGTACGATAGGATTATCGGTCGGAGAGAAACTTTCAAAAACTTGAAATTTTCATCTAGATTTTGACTTTTGAGAAGAACAAAGGAAAGAAGTAGCTCCAATGTGTAAAGTACTTGAGTAAAAGTACTTTCCTCCATTATTTCCTCACCAGTCTTGCTTTAAACTCTCCTGACTGAACCTGATCTCCATCTCCTCACCTGAACCCGCTTCCTGCTGTCGGGGACGTTACGCACACCTCCTCCTCCTCGCCTCTTCTTCCCTTCAGCTCTGCAGCTCCTCGGTCCTCCGTGCTCCCCAACCCGAGGCCTGGACGCTCCACAGACCTCAGGGACGCCTCTGCCTCCATCCCCAGGGCGACCTTTCCGCCCCGTGGCCTCCGAGCTCCCGCCGGGCTCTACGGCCTTGTTGTTCCAGCTCTTGATGAGGCTGTGGAGGGTCAGGACCGCCAGGGTGCACAGGACGTACATGACCCCCGTCCCGTAGGTCCAGCTCGGACGCTGAAACTGCTCAGACTGAATATTGTTTGCGGTGCTTCATTGAATCCAAACAGGTGGCGTCAGGGTCGGTCCAGGTGAGGAATTTACATCCTCAAAGTTTGAGAGATTGAATTGAGCCTACAGGACCAGGACTCTGTGTTCTCATCCAAATATTTGTCCTCCGAGCTGAACGGAGCTCATCAGTTTTAATCCTGCTGCTCTTTGTATAATCCGCTCTCTGTCTCACGCTTTGCTTTTGTGTCTCACCTGTTTCACCTCTGTCCTGGATCCCGCCCCGTCAGTCCACATTACATTTCCACTGAACTGATAAAAACCTGTGGACCTTGTCCCGTCCTCTGCTGCTGCTGTCGTCACGTCCACAGGTACCCGACAGGTAACCAGAGCCAGCAGCTTCAGTTTCTCAACGTAACTCAAGACACTCTGGCCTCACGGCGCTGTGTGTGCCGCCTCCATCACGACAGTTTAACCCTCTGGAGTCACAGCTGATGCAGCAGCGACCGACTGCACAGTGAAGCTCAAACTTCAATCACAGCCTGCTCACCAGAGAACGACCGCCAACATTTCACCGGAAGCTGTTTGAGTCCCAGAGCCGAAAAAACTTTATAAATCTGAGCTGGAACAAATTTTAATGTGAAGTCAGCAGGTAGAAACAGCAGCCTGAATTTCACTGAAATTAAGAGAAACAGTGGGAAACAGATTCAAGCTAGATTGAGATTTTTGTTTGACTAAGAAAAATATGATTGATCTGAGAAAATTAGATTTAGATTTTTCTATTTTTTTGCTACACTTGGATTTTTTTGACAACTTAATTACAATTACTACTAAAAGATTTTTCTTTCACTAAAATCTTTTTGATAAAAAAAAATTCAGTTTTTAGCTTGATTTTTGATTAACATGCAAATACAATTAAAAGTCAGAGAAAATTTTCTTTTGCTAAATTTGGACTTTTTGTTTTACTAAAGAAATAGTTTAAAAGAAACATTCAAAAACTAGATTTTTAGCTAAATAGTGATTTTGGCTTTAGAAAAAACTTAAAATTGTAGTTCAGAGAAAAAAACCTTTCAAAAAGGAACTGGAAGTGTACTTCATTCTGCTACCTCACATTTCAGATCAAACTGATTTTAGTTTATTAATTTAAAAGTGTAATTGCCAGCCAATCTAAGCTGTACGAGAATTTTACTTTTAACTTTCTACATTAAAACAGAACTGCAGACGAAACCTGTCTCGATAAAATATTGTATGAAGGTGAAATCAGGAAATCCAAGAATCCAAGGACGAGAGAACTTTCTGAGGTTTGTCATCCAGACCGTCAGGAAAAGTGAAAATCCTCCGTGAAGAACCTTTCCTCCATGTTTGTTCCTCTGTGAGCTGTCGGCGTTTCCTCTCTGCGGCTGCTTCGTTAGCTCGTTAGCTGAGTTTGTGTCCTGATTGGACGAGCAGCGACTCCGAGGCTGAAGAGCCGTCTCTCCGTCCCGTTATCCTCTGTGACACTCAAACAGATTAACACTGAGGCAGGTCAGGTCTTCACCTCCATCAGTGAATGACACAGAGAGAGAGAGAGAGAGAGAGACCTCCACTCTGCCTGGACTGCTCTCGCCCGTCCCTCCCTCCTCCCCGTCCTGGGACCATCTGTTGCCTTTGCAGG